>NC_045177.1:3051966-3405237 GCF_900700415.2 Clupea harengus
TACAAGACGAAATGACTGGATTTGTAACTTTCACACTGTTTTCCTCTTTGTACTCCTCCTTTGTGATCATACTCATCAATCACAAATATGTGATTAGAATGTTGCCTACTGAAAGAAATGGACTCAATGAACTGTTATGAATGGCAGTTAATGTACACTACCGTTCAAAAGTTTGGGGTCACCCAGATAATTTCGTGTTTTCCATGAAAACTCACACTTTTATTTATCAAATGAGTTGCAAAATGAATAGAAAATATAGTCAAGACATTGACAAGGTTAGAAATAATGATTTTTCTTTGAAATATTAATTGTGTTCTTCAAACTTTGCTTTCGTCAAAGAATGCTCCATTTGCAGCAATTACAGCATTGCAGACCTTTGGCATTCTAGCTGTCCATTTGTTGAGGTAATCTGTAGAAATTTCACCCCACGCTTCCTGAAGCACCTCCCACAAGTTAGATTGGCTTGATGGGCACTTCTTGCGTACCATACGGTCAAGCTGCTCCCACAACAGCTCAATGGGGTTGAGATCTGGTGACTGCGCTGGCCACTCTATTACAGACAGCATACCAGCTGCCTGCTTCTTCCCTAAATAGTTCTTGCATAATTTGGAGGTGTGCTTTGGGTCATCGTCCTGTTGTAGGAGGAAATTGGCTCCAATCAAGCTTTGTACACAGGGTATGGCATGGCGTTGCAAAATGGAGTGATATTCTTCCTTATTTAAAATCCCTTTTACCTTGTACAAATCTCCCACCTCACCAGCACCAAAGCAGCCCCAGACCATCACATTACCTCCACCATGCTTGACAGATGGCGTCAGGCACTTAGGGCCAATGATTTTCCACGATAACGGAAAAAGGACGGAATTCGCGGAATGAACACTTTGAAACGGAATTGCAACTTTGAAACGGAAATATCATTTTGTGCATACAAATCGCCCAAATTCCCCTGTATTTTGGGCTGCAAGGCTATATTTCTTTCAAATAAACACAACAACGATTGCAACGATGAACAAACATTAATTAAAGAACAAAACCACTGAGAAAATGTCACGTCTGCGCTGAACTCTGCTCTGGCCACGCCCCCCTTTTCAACGGTTGACCCACAGATCTCCGCTAAAGCCACATTCAGTCACATTCACGCGCTCGTCTTCCCAATCGCATTTAAAACAAAAAATGTTTAGTCTTCTGTTCTGTTGATGGCTGGCAAACAACAATCTATGAAGGGCACATATTATTCACTCATTTTAAGCCATCAATCTACCTCAGGGTGAACAAAATGAGCTGAAACGGAAAAAAAAACGGAATTCACCAAATGTGAAACGGAAAATGCATTTTTTTTAAACGGAAAATCATTGGCCCTAGGCACTCTTCCAGCATCTTTTCACCTATTCTGCGTCTCACAAATGTTCTTCTGTGTGATCCAAACACCTCAAACTTTGATTCGTCTGTCCATAACACTTTTCCAATCTTCCTCAGTCCAATGTCTGTGTTCTTTTGCCCATATCAATCTTTTCTTTTTATTGGCCAGTCTCAGATTTTCTTTGCCACTCTGCCTAGAAGGCCAGCATCCCAGAGTCGCCTTATCATTGTAGATGTTGACACTGGCGTTTTGCGGGTACCATTTAAAGAAGCTGCCAGTTGAGGACCTGTGAGGCGTTTATTTCTCAAACTAGAGACTCTAATATACTTGTCTTCTTGCTGAGTTGTGACCCAGGGCCTCCCACTTGTCTTTCTATTCTGGTTAGAGCCCGTTTGTGCTGTTCTCTGAAGGGAGTAGTACACACCGTTGTAGGAAATTTTCAGTTTCTTCGCCATTTTTCGCATGGAATAGCCTTAATTTCTAAGAACAAGTATAGACTGGCGAGTTTCACATGAAAGTTCTCTTTTTCTGGCCATTTTGAGAGTATAATCGAACCCACAAATGTGATGCTCCAGATACTCAACTAGCTCAAAGGAAGGCCGGTTTTATAGCTTCTCTCACCAGCAAAACAGTTTTCAGCTGTGCTAACATAATTGCACAAGGGTTTTCAAGGGTTTTCTAATCATCCAGTAGTCTTCTAAGGCGACTAGCAAACACAATGTACCATTAGAACACTGGAGTGATAGTTGCTGGAAATGGGCCTCTATACACCTATGTAGATATTTCATTAAAAACCAGACGTTTCCACCTAGAATAGTCATTTACCACATTAACATTGTATAGAGTGTATCTCTGATTCATTGAAAAAAACAGTGCTTTTCTTTGAAAAATAAGGAAATGTCTAAGTGACCCCAAACTTTTGAACGGTAGTGTAAATTCTAGAACTGTATGATATAATTCTGGAATGATTTGCATAAAATTCACTCCTTAAAGGGTTAATCTTTCCTGGTAAGCTTATGCACCAGCACAGTATTCATACTAAGGGAAAATAAATGCTCAAGATATGAAGAGGCACACTGCTGGATAAATGAGCTCAAGATTCATCAGAGGATTAATACAGGGGGAAAAGCCACACCAATGTTCTCAGTGTGGAAGCCTGATCACTCCTCAGCCACAATATCACAACAGGAGTTCATACCGGAGCGAAGCCTTTCATGTGTTCTATCTGTGGGAACAGGTTTACTTAAAGCTCTAGCCACAAGAGCTATCCGCAGACGCAGACGCAGACACAGACACTAAAAAGAACACTTGGCTGAGTGGAGGTCTAACCTTGAATCATTTATGATCAGGCTACTGATGGGGACGTATGAAATGTAGACACCCATTCATGCATGTGAGGTCTGTGTTACTCTGTAATGTCTGCTAGTAAGTCTGTGCCTGTGTTTGAAGTGGGATTTCTGCCAAAAATATAATTTGGTGCATTGATTGATACTCTGAATAGATAAAAACCTCCCATGTTATATGGCTGTGCACTTTGTAGTTCTGTGGTTTCGGTCAGAACATCCCGCCAACAGCCATCAAAAAGTGCGTGCTTGAAAGACTGCAGTTACCGTGTTAGCAGCTGAGCTGTTGGTGGTGTTTGCAAAGTTTGGTTTCTCTGTGCTTTTCTAGTAAGAAGCTCTCTAGTTTTCAACCCAAACGCCATAATGCTTCACTCTAAGTGAATCGTGGTGTAGATTTGAGTCCATAGTCTAGGGCCAATGATTTTCCGTTTAAAAAAAATGCATTTTCCGTTTCACATTTGGTGAATTCCGTTTTTTTTTCCGTTTCAGCTCATTTTGTTCACCCTGAGGTATATTGATGGCTTAAAATGAGTGAATAATATGTGCCCTTCTTAGTTTGTTGTTTGCCAGCATTAACAGAACAGAATACTAAACATTTTTTGTTTTAAATGCGATTGGGAAGACGAGCAAGTGAATGTGACTGAATGTGGCTTTAGCGGACGTGTGTGGGTCAACCATTAAAAGGGGGGCGTGGTCGGAGCAGAGTTCAGCGCAGACGTGACATTTTCTTAGTGGTTTTGTTCTTTAATTAATGTTTGTTCATCGTTGCAATCGTTGTTGTGTTTATTTGAAAGAAATATAGCCTTGCAGCCCAAAACACAGGGGAATTTGGGCGATTTGTATGCACAAAATTATGTTTCCGTTTGAAAGTTGCAATTCCGTTTCAAAGGGTTCATTCCGCGAATTCCGTCCGTTTTCGGTTTTCCGTTATCGCGGAAAATCATTGGCCCTAATAGTCGAGTGGTATTACTTTCAAACTTTTTTTTTTGTGTTCTGAAAATGTATTTCTGTTGTATTCTTAATATTGGGTACTTAATCATAGAAATTCGTTCATTCTAGGAGAGCAAGATGCACTGCCACCCACATTTAAAATAGGAAACTAATGGGAATAAGCATGCAAACATTCATACACGCACATACACACAAACATACATACACACACACACACACACACACACATATACACACAAACATACATACACACACGAACAACCATACAGTATGAAAATCTTTGAGGAAGAATTAAGGCTTTCTTCAGTTTTCCTTCCCAACCTCACCTACCCCATGACCTTTCAGTTCACATCTCCACCCCACCCCCACCTACCCTCCTGTGTGGAGTTTCTGCAGGTGGAGCTATGGCCACGCCCACCCAAGAACCATCAGACGTGTAAACTGTGCTCATGGAACTCCATCCCATAATCATTTGGCAATGTAGTTTGCATTCAAAATGTTACTGCAGCTGATTGGTTAGATTTTAATCCAAGAAGCTTAAAGAATACTTCCTGCAGAAGCGCTGGGATGCATCTTCAGTGATGTATCCTGGGGTCATAGGGTGTTTCGGGTATATTCGAACATCAGACACCCTCCCCCAGGCGACCCAGCCAGGGGTGATCAGTCCCCAGCTTGCATCCCAGCAGCAGTGGACCACTGGGCATCCCTTTTCAGCCAGAGTCACCTAGTGGCTCTCTCTGCGGCATCAATGGTTGATTTGATGGCCCTTTTCTTACACAACCCCAAGATGCCTAGCTTAGTCAGAACTAAGAAAGCCCTGGTGCAAAGCTGATTGGTTAGGTTGAAATCTAAGAAGCTAATTAGTCAGACAGAACAAGTATTTTAGTAACTCCTCAGAGAGATTACTGAACTCACATGGTTAAGGCTGGCACTGGGATGGTCTGGAAGTTTACTGTATGTGTAATTCACCAGCAGCACAGATCTGTACAGAGAGTAGACATAATATGCATAATACCTTAATCAAGGGATAATATTATTGTTACATCTGAAAGAGAGAACGTTACCGTAATCTTTTCTCCAGCTCTGTAACTTTTGTGTGTGTAGTTAATAATAATAATAATAATAATAATAATAATAATAATAATAGTTAATATGCAGTGAATATGTAATCATGTTACTATGAGGCTTCAAGGGCACCCAGAGGGTTTATGCCTACTGTAGATTTGTAACTATCCTATCCCTCTCTATCTTAGGGAACCATCTTCAAATTTGGCAGCTTCTAGCGTGTGTTAATATTAACTCATGTTACTATCTGTGAATGCTAACTTAGAATAGAGATATACCAGGGGAATACCTTAATGATGGGATATAATTTGCAGTCTTTAACATTTAAGACATTTTAAATGCCCACCATTATGTTTCCAGATCTCTAACTCATGCGCCTGAATCTCTGCTTACATTTACATTGCAGTCTCTGGGTGTTCACTTCTAGCCTAAGGGATTTCCAAGTGATGTACTATTCTAGCAAATAGCCAGTCAATCAAAAATACATTGTTTTCAGTGTTCTTGTGCTAATGTAACAAATAGAGGAGAAAAAGTATATTATTAAAAAAATATTTTCTATTGTTATAGGAGACGTTCAAATGATCCATTCTAGCAAAAGGAGTACAGGGGAAAGAAGAACGAAAGTCATCATACGTCAGCAATCGAACACAGGGAAGAAAAAACATGAATGCTCCCAGTGTTTCAAAACCTTTGCTGCGCCTTCCTCTCTTGCAATTCATAAACGAACGCACACAGGAGAAAAGCCCCATCAATGTTTTCAATGTGGGAAAGCCTTTAGTCAAATGCCTCATCTTAAAATACACCAGATGATCCACACTGGTGAAAAGCCATATCATTGTCCTCAGTGTGGAAAGACCTTTAGTCGAATGGGTGATCTCAAGCAACACCTGAGGATTCACACTGGAGAAAAGCCATTTCAGTGTTCTGCATGTGGGAAGAGTTTCAAAAGTAACAGTGAACTTAAACAACACCAGATTACACATACTGGAGAAAAGCCACATCATTGTTCTCAGTGTGGAATGGCCTATAG
Organism: Clupea harengus; assembly: GCF_900700415.2. NCBI lineage: Eukaryota > Metazoa > Chordata > Actinopteri > Clupeiformes > Clupeidae > Clupea > Clupea harengus. Next base: position 3,057,716 of record NC_045177.1, read on the forward strand.
TCAAATGGGTCTTCTCAAGAGACACCAGAGGATTCACACTGGAGAAAAGCCATATCAGTGTTCTCAGTGTGGAAAGGCCTTTAGTCAAATGGCTCATCTCAAGAGCCACCAGAAGATTCACACTAGAGAAAAGCCATATCATTGTCCTCAGTGTGGAAAGACCTTTATTCGAACGAGTGAACTCAAGACACACCTGAGTATCCACAATGGTGAAAAGCCATATCATTGTTCTCAGTGTGGAAAGGCCTTTAGTCGAATGGGCACGCTCAAGAGGCACCAGATTACACATACTGGGGAAAAGCCATATCATTGTCTTACATGTTGGAAGGGTTTCAAAAGGAACAGTGAACTTAAACAACACCAGATTACACATACTGGGGAAAAGCCATATCATTGTCTTACATGTTGGAAGGGTTTCAAAAGGAACGGTGAACTTAAACAACACCAGATTACACATACTGGGGAAAAGCCATATCATTGTCTTACATGTTGGAAGGGTTTCAAAAGGAACAGTGAACTTAAACGACACCAGATTACACATACTGGGGAAAAGCCATATCAGTGTACTACATGTGGGAAGGGTTTCAGGAGAAGCAGTGCACTTACCATCCACCAGATGACACATACTGGAGAAAAGCTACATACATGCTCTCATTGTGGAAAGACCTTTAGTCAAAAGGGTGGTCTCAAGAAACACCAGAAGATTCATACTGGAAAAAAAGCCACATTAGTGTTCTCAGTTTGAAAAGACTTTTATTCTGATATGTCATCTCAAGACACACCAGATGATCCATACAGGGGCAAAGCCTCAGCATTGTAGGATAGTTCAAGGATTTATTTTGCGAAACAGAACCGAAGTCTGAAATGTCAGGATCTACTGACATCACAGCTGCTGATGTCAGTAAAGAAGGAAATACAAGAAGAAGAATTTGATGATTTCCTGCAAGAGTATCTGTTTGCAATTCAGAAAGTGGAAGAAAAGCTTGGACTGAAACATGACTGTAAGACTGAGACAGAAAGATCACCAACCTTGGCCTGCAAAGAAGAAAAGTAATAATGCACCCATGATTACACAATATGTGGATTCTAAAAAGAACACATGGCTGAGTGGAGGTCTAACCTTGAATCATTTATGATCAGGCTACTGATGGGGACGTATGAAATGTAGACACCCATTAATGCATGTGAGGTCTGTGTTACTCTTTTACTTGCATGGTGATATTGTACTGTCTGCTAGTAAGACTGTGCCTGTGTTTGTAGTGGGATTTCTGCCAAACATAAAGCTTTTAATTAAGTAAATTGTATTTATTTTGTGCATTGATTGATGCTCTGAATATTATAACAAGTGAAACTAATGTCCATAGGGTTTCCGCGGGTCCTTAAAAAGTCTCAAATCAGATAATCCGAATTGTAGGCCTTAAAATGTCTTAAAAATCATAATTGCGATTTTGACTGGTCATAAAAATGTATTGGATTATATGTGACTTTTATAGAGTTTTAAACATCAGTGCTTTTTGACGTGTTTTGGGGATCACTCCACTCTACAACAAAACAAGACCCACATGGAAACAATAAAAACACTGCAAACTTCAGCCCGGTCAGGATTTATCGGAGCACGCCAAGGTAGTGTGTTGCGATATGTTGTGGGATAACGTGGTGCCTTAAAATTGTTTATGTTAACGTTGCTTCAAATATGGATAAGTGCAAGTTAAACGAGATCTGGCTCGAGAACAGTGCATTTAGTGCTCGGTTGAAGCCTGTCGAAAATAACCCATTTGAAGCCCGCTGCACTTTGTGCAAGAAAACGCTGAAATTAGCTTCTTTGGGTATGAAACTATTAGAGTCGCATGGAAGGTCAGAAAAACATAAGGCCACTCTAAAAAGCCAGCAGCAAACACCTGCAATCACCCAATTTTGTTCTGGTTCATTGGGAGCATCACTCGGCCCCAGTGCGACCCAGTCTGATTTATCAACTTTGACGCCTACAACTCCGGTAAGCGACCTCCAAACAGCGTTCGGATCTACGCCAACATTAAAAGCGTAGGTTCTCTGGACTTTACACACGGTAGCAAAACATCAGTCCTATAAAAGGTGAGCTGTTTCAAACCATGTTCCCTGATTCTGACATCGCTAAAACCTTCAAGTTGGGAAAGGACAAGACGTCTTACATTACGAGATTTAGATTAGCAGATTTCATTAAGAGAGACCTCTTCTCAAAAGTGAATAAGGGCCCGTTCGTGCTGATGTTCGACGAAAGTCTAAACCAAACAATCAAATCCAAGCAGTTGGACTTGCATGTACGTTTCTGGGAAGGCGAGCAGGTACAGTCGAGGTACCTGGGGTCCCGGTTTTTGGGCCATGCGACAGCCCAGGACCTACTGGAAAATGTCAAAGTCAGTAACGGTTTTATTCATTAGCAAGCATTACAATGTTTACTCTCACATTCATTGATTTTTTTCCCCCCGAAAGCAATGCTATGGCAAACTGGGGAAACTATATTTTTACACTTATCCCCAAAGTGGTATATAGGACAGTAAATAAGTCTAACTTTATGAACCAAGAAGCGTTAATGATTCTAAACACAGGAGGTCTAAAATAAGCATTCTAGTTATATATTCTCTATTGTTATTGCATTTTGTACTTGTAACTGTACTACATTTGATCATGTTTTGATTATCATATGGTTGTTTTGTCTACTACAATGTTGGGTTGCATCTGTTGGGTCTTTTAAGCTTATATCTTTTAATTTTATATACTTTAATATTTTATATTATTGAACCAAAATACGAATTCTTCCTACCCTGACTACCCATTCCAACACTTGTACAATTATGTACATTATTCTGATTTTAAATCAGAATTTACCTGTTTTAATTGAAACATTTGATTTTTAGGAAAACATTTTACATTATAAAATATGTCTTCATGTGAGTCTTCATCTTTGCATTTAAAGTACGCAGTACGTATAAAAGATAGTTATCAATCATCATTTATAGCGCTTCTCCAAGTACTCAAAGTCACTTTACAGTTATCATTCAGACTCAGTCATACTGTGGTGGTAAGCAGAATCAGCACCTACGGCCCCTATGACCACCACCAACATTCATTCATACTTTATGATTTGGGGGGGGGGGGGGGGGGGGGGCAACCAGAGTACCCCGAGGAAACCCACGCAGGCACAGGGAGAACATGTAAACTCCAGGACCTGGAACGACCGGATTCGAACCCAGGACTTTCTTGCTGTGAGGCGACAGTGCTAACCACTGAGCCACCGTGCTGCCCAGGATGACACTTTTTATAATGCTTAATTGATCATTATTAATGATTACAATTATTTAAATGATGAATTAAATATAAAGCTTAATTAATAATCAGATGTGTCATGGCAGAACATATAAAAGAAAGTACGCAGTACATATAAAAGATAGTCAAGGAGGAATACAAAAATACCTTTGTTCATTTCTAAATTAATTAAAAATCTAAAGTACTTCTTTATTATATTAAGTCTTGTTTTCTGAATTAAGAAGTGTTAATAATATTAAACTTCTAAAATAAAAATGTACTACAAATTCCCTGAAATGCCCCCGCGTTTTAAAATGCTGTGTCATTACATGTTTTAAAATGCTGTGTCATTATGTGTGCAGATTTTCTAAATCATCACATTGGCCCAGGAGAGGCTAAAGGAACAGGACCAGAAGCTGCTGAGAAGAACCAGTTCTGATGCAGAGATCTTAGCACTTGAGCTTAGTACACCATAACCGTATTTAGAGTGGGGCAAAAAAGATTTGTTTTATTCCACTTGCATCCTTTTTGTGCTACTGAGCATGTGCATAAGTCATGTTGTTGGGGAAACAGTGACCCCGAGGAGATGGAAACGTAATGTTAAAGTTTATTTTGCATTGAACTTTCAACTGTCAATTTTAACTTGATGTTTCAGGTGGAGTTTGATTATATTTTTTTTTGCCACAGTATATTAGTTTTATCTTTACTTGTATTTAGTGATGGATAATACTGATTTCCACTACCTAGGTGTTGGGAGGGCGAGGGGTTTAATGTTGGGAGAGCCACTGATTTTGTGGGTGCAGGGAGGGGGTTTTTTACTCCTGGGATAAGTCGTGGGAGGGCTCAGCCACGTTATCCGGGGCAGTTACCTGTGCCACCTGGCCCCATAGATGTGCTTGGTGCAGATACTACGCACATGGGTGCATGTGGAGGCAGTTAATTATTCTCCGACAGTTACCCAGCTCCCCTAACATCCACCCCTATAAGTTCATCTTCTGAGACAGAGAACACACTGAAGCACTTAGGTGTTTTGATCACTGAGTTAGGCAAACACATTGGTGACACTGTCACAGCCCGTTTAATGTCTGACAGAGATTATGTAGGCACACAAGCATTCACTCCTGACACTTATAATGGCGGCAGCCGCCAGCCCCAGAGCACTACGATAGACATGTCTCAGCTGAAGTCAGAAGTCAAAGACCCGCCCATGTTCCGTGGCGATGGCACAGACAAGTCCACAGTGAGTGAATGGGTAGATCTCATGGACACTTTTCTTAAAAAAAAAGAAAGTTGGAGTTACAGACAAAGCGGATGAAATTCTAAGTAAATTGATGGGCAGGGCCAAGGATGTGGTCAAGATAGCACTCAGAAGCGACCCCTCCCGTGATTCAAATCAACATCCTGAAGTTATCTATGCCATTCTCAAACAGCACTTCAGTGACATTTCATATTCTTGCATGCCGCTTGCCGCAGATTTTTACAGCACATTACCTGAACATAAGGAGAGTGCGTTTGATTACTGGGTCCGTTTAAACAAAGCAGCAGATGTCGCTGACGAGAGCTTGAGGCGCCAGGGCAAGAGAATGGAGGATGTGAATAAAGAGGTAGCAATGATGTTTGTGCGCCACTGCCCTGATCAGTCCCTTGCCATGGTGTTCAAGAGTAAACTTGTTGAACAGTGGACGGCCAAGGAGGTCCAGGAAAGGATTGATGAGTATCAGTGTGAAATGAAGACCAAGCGCACTGAGGTCAGTTCCTTGCCCAGGCAGAATGCAGCGCTCATGCTTAACAGTGAAGAGAGTCACAGTGAATACAGTCTAGATTGTGCATTGCAGTCCTGTAAACAAACAATAGAACAGCCCCGCCGTCTTTATGAGTCTGTACCCACTTCACAGAGTAGTGTGGACAGGATGACTGACATGCTCAGTAAAGTTCTTGAAAGTGTCAATGCCCTGCGTGCTACTAACTCATTCAGTGCTCCACAACACACTAGGAGGGGCCGTGACAGATGCCGCATATGTAGTGAGGGCTCTCACTCCACCCTTCAACACTGCCGAACCCACTGTCTGTGCTTTGCCTGTCACCAGCCTGGTCACCTGTCCCTCTGCTACCCAGCCGCCTCCCACCAATGTGCCGTCACCGCCCCCCCAGTTAAAATAGATAGCCTGCATTCGGAGAGGGGCAGTGTAGGCATTTCTAATGCATCCCTCAAACACACTGTTGACTTGAAGGTCAAGTTTGAATCAATTAAGCAGTCTTTGCCTAGCACCGCCACAGTCATCATGCAGAATACATCACATCTACTTACAAGTGATAGTTTGTTTCATACCCCCGTTGTTATCAATGAATCAATTACTGTGAGAGCCATGCTTGATACTGGCTCTATGGCGTGCACCATTAGTGAAAACATTGAGAGAAAATGAACTGATGCCGGCTCATTGGATTGTGATGTGAAGCCTAACACTGACATTGTTTTGGTGGGCTGTGGAGGGAAACTTGTCTATCCAAAGAGAGTGTAGCTGACCCTGATGGATCAGCTGACAAGATATGGCCGTAGGTGATGGACATTTAAATTGCATAGATTGATGAATCATTTTTATTTATGAGTTTGTGATCTCATTTGTTGTTGTGCAAAGTTAATGTCCATTTGCTGGTGGTTTTAATGAATTTGTGCGTTAGTCTGGTGACCCTTTGTGTCATGTGACCTTACCTGGTTATATGACCTGGAAGGGCTCTGGCACATCGGACTCGAAAGACTGAGAGAACACGCACTAATTATGTTCCCAATCAAATCTACTGCTGGTTTCCAGGCGAACACGGTAATGCATTTACATATCTGTACTAAGTTTTAAATGGAATATGTATATTTGTTTGTGATTGCTATGTGTAAACTTTGGGTTTGTTGATTGTTTGTTTGTCTGTCTGTCTAGTTTTCACGGTGTTCCCGACAATAAATGAGAAGAGTTGGACATCAGTATGAAGCGTGGAGTCATGTTTATTAGTTAAAACCAGCGGGTAGTTACAGAGTATGTGACCTCCGCCTTAACCTGTATGGATGTGCCGTCATTGTGCCCACACTAGTAGTGCCCGGACAGATTGATGATTTGATTATTGGCACGAATGTGATTAAATTCTTGACCCATAAGCTCAAAGAAAAAGTGAAGGGTGGCCAGATTGTGTGCGGCGACAGAGTGCTGCTTGCCAACAAGGGCGAGAGAGGCCGGAAGAAGTTGGCAGACAAATGGGAGAACGTAATTTACACTGTAACAGACTGTGACACAAAGACTCACATCTTCAAAATACTCAACCCAGTGACAGGACAGACTAAAGTAGTCCACCGTAACATGCTCCTGTGTGTCAATTTTCTCCCTGTCATGGCCGAAACTGAGGATGAGAGTGTCTCTTTGGTCTCTACCTGCAGTGTTGAATGCGATGATGACACCGATGAGTGCGTCGACAGGACTGTCCGCACTAGTGAATGGGTGTTCTAGATCTCTGTCGAGGAGCCGGATCACTCACTTGAAGGCCCTGACAACGATGCCCACTCGCAGGATGACGAAATGACTGAGTTGACAGCCGACCATGAGCCTGTGTCCTACAGTGATGTAGTTGCCGGTCCTGTGCAGGATCGAGAGACCTGTGCTACTGATGCTGATACTGCCCATGATGTAGACAGTCTGAGCCCTACTGCACCAAACACCCACACTGAGCCCTTAAGTCCTCTTGATCCCACACAGGCCCAGCACCTTTCTGACACTTCTACACGTAGGTCCAGGGTAGGTCGTATCATTAGGCCTGTAAATAGGCTAATTTACAACATGTCAGCCCAGACCAGTTCAAAAGCACAAAGGCTCAGGAAATGGGCTGGTTCAGTTCTTAGTGTCAGAGCTATTGGTTAGGGTAGACTCTTCCTACTTCCTATCCTTTGTTTTGTTTATTTTTTTATTTTGATACTGTGGCCTGTTATTTTTGTGGTTTTGATATGGTGCACTATGTGTGCATGTCAGTGAATTGGATGTGTGAAGTGTAAATGGCACTGGTAGAGTTTGTGAATAGCACGACTCTAAATGAGTTCTTAAATGAACAGCCTTTTGGTTGACAGAGGTATACAAGGGATACCTATTTCAATTCATGAATGTATTGTAAATAATGTGATGGCCTGAAGAGGTGGTGTTATGGAATGTGTTAGGCATAATGTTGGTACCTGGGCATGTTTTTCATGTTTTTTGTTACAAGCTTTAAATGTTATTGGGGATTGTCCTACGCAGGGGTTTGGATGGTTTGTTTTTATGTGCAAGTGGAATATAGAGGGGGAGAATGTAACAGTGAAGATTTGGTTTATTTCACTTGCATCCTTTTTGTGCTATTTAATCACACTGAGCATGTGCATAAGTCATGTTGTTGGGGAAACAGTGACCCCTAGGAGATATGCAGGTTGTACAGAGTGGCTCTCCTCAGAGTTCGGGGATATAGAGTCACGGTGAGTTGTACATAAAGAGAGCTCCTACATTATCATTTTAGAATACAATGACTGAACGTCCTAAATCCATACTGATTATAGAGAGGTGTTCCACATTATATCCTCATGTAAATAGTGTGTTTGGTTTAGGAATTATGCATCTCTGAATGTATATTTTAATCAATGTTCAAAATCACACGTGTGAATAGCTAATGTTTAATCTCCCTCTTAGATTAGCACACTGTAAGGTGTTCCATGCTGCTGTGCTAAGGAGTCCCGTGATATTGTTTGTGCCAGGTACATGTTTTGTGTTTTATTGTATATATTTCAATTAGATATATATTACTTTGTAATTAAACTTGAATTAACAATATATCAGAGTTCGGGGATTTAGAGTCACGATTAGCACACTGTAAGGTGTTCCATGCTGCTGTGCTAAGGAGTCCCGTGATATTGTTTGTGCCAGGTGAATAAACTGGAGAACTTCACCCACGTCTCCTAGATTTCTCTATGAAAAAAACTACACAACGCAGACAAATTCAGAGGGGTTACACTTAGTACACCATAACCGTATTTAGAGTGGGGCAGAGAACATCACTACAGTGAGACAAAAATCACCATGACAGCAACCGCCTCATCTGCACTACAGCGAGACAGAATTCACCATGACGGCAACCGCGTCTACCCATCCGCACTACAGCGAGTCAGAGATCACCATGACCGCAACCGCCTCTACCAATCCGCACTACAGCAAGTCAGAGATCACCATGACAGCAACCGTCTCTACCCTTCCTCTCCTCTCTTCTCTCCCTCTATTCCTCTCCTCCCCTCCTCTCTTCCTCTCCTCTTTTTCTTTCTCCTCTCCTCTCCTCTGTAACTAGTAACTAAGCAGGTGGCAGAGACATTCATCCTGCCACACAAACATCTGTACAAGCATTCTGTAAATCACAACATCTTCTATATAAATAAAATGTTATTGTTTATTATTATTATTATTATTATTATTATTATTATCATCATTATTAGTAGTATGCCCTTCTTTGTGTTCTCAGGGTTGTGATGAAAAGTTTGGGCAGGCCACAGGGGATTTTCAGATTTCCAATCGGGCCACATCGTTCCTAAGTTTGGGAATGGCTACCATGAATTCTGTTTTTTGTACAGGGTCATGATTATGCCACCCCCGTGCCATAAACAATCCCAGAACTGCCTGAAAACTGCAGCTGCTAGTAAATCACTGCAGTTGCCTGTCGTTTTTGGTTGTTGTTTTTAAAGTTCGAAATTATCACGTTGCATCATGGGATGCAGTAGCCGACGACGTGAGCTCAGGCTGTACAGGAGTAGTCATTTTTGTATTTCGGAAAGTTTATATTTTTGTCATGCTGCAAACGACTCACTATTTATAGGTCAAGATCAGTTCACAAAGCGCATACAGTTGGGCGCTTAGGATTCAGCACTGTAGCGCTGTTTTACGTGTCAGGACTTTTAGTTTGGTACACCGACTCCGACGTCGTTTTACTTCCTGAGGTTATTGGTGCTTATCGCTGCAGTCGTAGCTTCCTCACAGACAACACGTTGTTAGCTTGGCAACGAAACGCACAAATGTAGTAGAAATGGTTCGTATAATAGCGTTTTAGGGTGGATTACCCGTAGCGAATACCAAAATAGCTATAGCCCGAAAGGAACAAAAGACAACTGTAAGAGGTCTGAAAGCGAACATTATGAGGCTATGACCCCGACTCGCCGAAGTTCCGTTCTGCTAGCAACGATAACCCACAATAACCCCAGGAAGTAAAACGAAACGAGGAAGTAAAATGAGTTTGTTGTATCAAATGAAAGGTTTTTACAACAAACAACCCTGTTAATCGACTGGGTAATATAAAAACCTTTTATATGCAACGAGTTTTATTGTTCCATTTGTCCTAATGATCGGGAAAATAGTTAAAAGCGTGTTTGAAAGTTATAGTAGCCTATTTGTCATTATAAAGTCCTAATCTGTCTACTCGCTAGATCAGACTTTATAATGGTATTTTGGTAACTGTGCATTATATTAACTTGCTTTAAAACAAGGTGAGATATATTGAGTTAATTTTAAGCGTACAGGATACTTTGATAATGACTAAGATGTAGCTGAAAATTGACAATTAATATTACTTTCATAGTAACATCAAAATGGGTTAAAAACGATTCACTGATGTTACAAAAGTATGATTTTCTTGTTTAAATATAGGGAACACTGACTAAACAGGCATCATTGCAAATATTGTAGTAAGAAACAGTAAAACACACAACAATCTGCTGATAAAAGGATTATGTCTTCAATAAAGTTGGTTGAACATGTTCAGAACACTGTAAAGAAAGGGTAAAAAATGTTTAGCAGTAATTAATCTGCCCATTCACTGTGAAAAAACACTTGACACACAGATCACACAGGTGAAAAGGGATTATCTCCAATGCCAGGGTATTGCCATGTGACACGTATCAAACTTTGCTGATGAAACTAAAGATTGTGTCTCAATGAAAGGGGGGTGGAATATGTTTAGGACATTCCAAACATTAAATAAAATGTGTGAAGTAGTTGAGATTTACGTCCCTGATGCTCCACAATACTTTAAACATAGGTGATCAGACAGGCGAAAATGCATTATCTTCAATGGTAGGGCCATGTGACATGTATCACTCTTTGCTGATGAAACTAAAGATTGTGTCTCAATGAAAGGGGGGTGGAATATGTTCAGGACACTCCAAACATTAAATAAAATGTGTGAAGTAGTTCAGATTTGCGTCCCTGAAGGCTCCACAATACTTTAAACATAGGTGATCAGACAGGCGAAAATGCATTATTTTCAATGGCAGGGCCATGTGACATGTATCGCTCTTTGCTGAAAAAACTAAAGATTGTGTCTCAATGAAAGGGGGGTGGAATATGTTCAGGACACTCCAAACATTAAATAAAATGTGTGAAGTAGTTGAGATTTACGTCCCTGAATGCTCCACAATACTTTAAACATAGGTGATCAGACAGGCGATAATGCATTGTCTTCAATGGTAGGGCCATGTGACATGTATCACTCTTTGCTGAAAAAACTAAAGATTGTGTCTCAATGAAAGGGGGGGTGGAATATGTTCAGGACACTCCAAACATTAAATAAAATGTGTGAAGTAGTTGAGATTTACGTCCCTGAATGCTCCACAATACTTTAAACATAGGTGATCAGACAGGCGAAAATGCATTATCTTCAATGGTAGGGCCATGTGACATGTATCACTCTTTGCTGATGAAACTAAAGATTGTGTCTCAATGAAAGGGGGGTGGAATATGTTCAGGACACTCCAAACATTAAATAAAATGTGTGAAGTAGTTCAGATTTGCGTCCCTGAAGGCTCCACAATACTTTAAACATAGGTGATCAGACAGGCGAAAATGCATTATTTTCAATGGCAGGGCCATGTGACATGTATCGCTCTTTGCTGAAAAAACTAAAGATTGTGTCTCAATGAAAGGGGGGTGGAATATGTTCAGGACACTCCAAACATTAAATAAAATGTGTGAAGTAGTTGAGATTTACGTCCCTGAATGCTCCACAATACTTTAAACATAGGTGATCAGACAGGCGATAATGCATTGTCTTCAATGGTAGGGCCATGTGACATGTATCACTCTTTGCTGAAAAAACTAAAGATTGTGTCTCAATGAAAGGGGGGTGGAATATGTTCAGGACACTCCAAACATTAAAATAAAATGTGTGAAGTAGTTGAGATTTACGTCCTGAATGCTCCACAATACTTTAAACATAGGTGATCAGACAGGCGATAATGCATTGTCTTCAATGGTAGGGCCATGTGACATGTATCACTCTTTGCTGAAAAAACTAAAGATTGTGTCTCAATGAAAGGGGGGTGGAATATGTTCAGGACACTCCAAACATTAAATAAAATGTGTGAAGTAGTTGAGATTTACGTCCCTGAATGCTCCACAATACTTTAAACATAGGTGATCAGACAGGCGATAATGCATTGTCTTCAAGGGTAGGGCCATGTGACATGTATCACTCTTTGCTGAAAAAAACTAAAGATTGTGTCTCAATGAAAGGGGGGTGGAATATGTTCAGGACACTCCAAACATTAAATAAAATGTGTGAAGTAGTTCAGATTTACGTCCCTGAAGGCTCCACAATACTTTAAACATAGGCCTACACACAGGCGAAAATGCATTAACTTCAATGGCAGGGCCATGTGACATGTATCACTCTTTGCTGAAAAAACTAAAGATTGTGTCTCAATGAAAGGGGGGTGGAATATGTTCAGGACACTCCAAACATTAAATAAAATGTGTGAAGTAGTTGAGATTTACGTCCCTGAATGCTCCACAATACTTTAAACGTACGTGTCACATGGCCCTGCCATTGAACATAATGCATTTTCGCCTGTCTGATCACCTATGCTTAAAGTATTGTGGAGCATTCAGGGACGTAAATCTGAACTACTTCACACATTTTATTTAATGTTTGGAGTGTCCTGAACATATTCCACCCCCCTTTCATTGAGACACAATCTTTAGTTTTTTCAGCAAAGAGCGATACATGTCACATGGCCCTGCCATTGAAAATAATGCATTTTCGCCTGTCTGATCACCTATGTTTAAAGTATTGTGGAGCCTTCAGGGACGCAAATCTGAACTACTTCACATATTTTATTTAATGTTTGGAGTGTCCTGAACATATTCCACCCCCCTTTCATTGAGACACAATCTTTAGTTTTTTCAGCAAAGAGTGATACATGTCCACATGGCCCTACCATTGAAGACAATGCATTTTCGCCTGTCTGATCACCTATGTTTAAAGTATTGTGGAGCATTCAGGGACGTAAATCTCAACTACTTCACACATTTTTATCTAATGTTTGGAGTGTCCTGAACATATTCCACCCCCCTTTCATTGAGACACAATCTTTAGTTTTTTCAGCAAAGAGTGGATACATGTCACATGGCCCTACCATTGAAGACAATGCATTTTCGCCTGTCTGATCACCTTGTTTAAAGTATTGTGGAGCATTCCAAGGGACGTAAATCTCAACTACTTCACACATTTTATTTAATGTTGGAGTGTCCTGAACATATTCCACCCCCCTTTCATTGAGACACCAATCTTTAGTTTAATCAGCAAAGTGGTCATACGTATCACATGGCCCTGCCATTGAGGTTAATGCATTTTTCGCCTGTCTGATCACCTATGTTTAAAGTATTGTGGAGCATTCAGGGACGCAAATCTGAACTACTTCACACATTTTTATTTAATGTTTGGAGTGTCCTGAACATATTCCACCCCACTTTCATTGAGACACAATCTTTAGTTTTTTCAGCAAAGAGCGATACATGTCACATGGCCCTGCCATTGAAGATAATGCCATTTTCGCCTGTCTGATCACCTATGTTTAAAGTATTGTGGAGCCTTCAGGGACGCAAATCTGAACTACTTCACACATTTTATTTAATGTTTGGAGTGTCCTGAACATATTCCACCCCCCTTTCATTGAGACACAATCTTTAGTTTTTTCAGCAAAGAGTGATACATGTCACATGGCCCTGCCATTGAAAATAATGCATTTTCGCCTGTCTGATCACCTATGTTTAAAGTATTGTGGAGCCTTCAGGGACGCAAATCTGAAACTACTTCACACATTTTATTTAATGTTTGGAGTGTCCTGAACATATTCCACCCCCCTTTCATTGGAGACACAATCTTTAGTTTTTTTCAGCAAAGAGTGATACATGTCACATGGCCCTACCATTGAAGACAATGCATTTTCGCCTGTCTGATCACCTATGTTTAAAGTATTGTGGAGCCTTCAGGGACGCAAATCTGAACTACTTCACACATTTTATTTATGTTTGGAGGTGTCCTGAACATATTCCACCCCCCTTTCATTGAGACACAATCTTTAGTTTTTTTCAGCAAAGAGCGATACATGTCACATGGCCCCTGCCATTGAAAATAATGCATTTTCGCCTGTCTGATCACCTATGTTTAAAGTATTGTGGAGCCTTCAGGGACGCAAATCTGAACTACTTCAACACATTTACTTTAATGTTTAGGAGTGTCGCTGAAACCTATTCACACCCCTTTCATTGAGACACAATCTTTTAGTTTTTTTCAGCAAATTAGCGGATACATGTCACATGGGCCCGTGCCATTGAAATAAATGCATTTTCGCCTGTGCTTGAATCACCTATGTTTAACAGTATTGTGGAGCCATTCAGGGACGCAAATCTGAACATACTTCACACATTTTATTTAATGTTTGGAGTGTCCTGAACATATTCCACCCCCTTTCATTGAGACACAATCTTTAGTTTTTTCAGCAAAGAGTGATACGTGTCACATGGCAATGCCCTGGCATTGGAGATAATCCCTTTTCACCTGTGTGATCTGTGTGTCAAGTGTTTTTTCACAGTGAATGACCAGAAATAATGACTGCTAAACATATTTTACCCTTTCTTTACAGTTCTGAACAAGTTCAACCAACTTTAATGAAGGCATAATCCTTTTATCAGCATAATGGGTGTGTTTTACTTTTTCTTAATACAATATTGTCTGTTTAGTCATTGTTCATTATATTAAAACAAGAAAATCATACTTTTGTAATATCAGTGAATCGTTTTTAAACCATTTTGATGTTACTATGAAATTAATATCTCTGATAGTTTAAGAAAACACGGGGCTAATAAGGGACTTTTATTTTGAAAAATCGTAACCGGAAGTCGCTCGAGCTCATTTGCCTATAGTTGCTCACTGAACGCTGCTACTCGCCGAAGACATACATAAGTTTCTGTGGAGCACACTTTACACATAAGGTAAGTCAAGTTATGATAACAAATGTATGTGCCATGTTTTGGCCTGTGTGTGTAACGTTTTAGATCGTGCTCATATGCGTTTAGGTGTGGTAAACTTGACGATGCATGGTGGTTAGCTAAATCTCTCTGCTCAGCAGGACCCTGTAATGGAAGTGAACGTCCAGACATCCTAGATTCAACATGCATCCATGCATTCTAGCAAACAAACTTCTATAGAACAGGGTTTCTCAGCCTTTTGCCTACTGCTACTCCTCTCAAGACCCGGGCTCCAGTATGTCTTCATCGGAGTCCTTTGCTAAGACCTCGCCCTATTCAACACTCTGGTTATTCGTCTAACGCAATGATTTCATATTGAATGTAGTTAGTGCGGATTGTCGTCAAGTCGTCTTCATTTGGCTGTATTTGAAGTGGGAGAGGTTTCCTAATTTTCTGCATAAGAAAAACCGATCTATTTTCTTAAGCTAACAGAACGTGGCTCGTAGAGTGGGATAGGTCTGGAATTGCAAGCAGGGCTAGTTTGTATTTTGTAACATTACGTGAAGAGAGTAGGACCTTGTTTAATTAAAACCGTTCGGGACAATAATAGAGTATTATGAGATAATGGCCTAAAATGCCATTGGAAAGTTACAGCAATAAACGACATCTGGAAATATGATTTGACAATAGAGATAACTCTCCCTTATATACAGTGGTGCAATGTAACGAAGTCTTTTTTGTTGTTGTTGTTGTTGTGGTTTCAGGCTTCTTGTCTGGCCTTTTTACTCTAAGGACCAACTACCCCTGCTGTTAACTTTCCTGTTATACACCTTAAGTCGTCCCCCCAGACACACATTATGTTAGGTTATGTGTTTTGTTTCCATATATCTGAGCATGTAACTTGTATGTTATTAATTAATCATTAAACAGTAATACTCTCCTACACTGAGCAGTAATAATCTCTCTTACACTATGAGCAGTAAAAATATCTCCTACACTATGAGCAATTATAATCTCTCCTATGCTATGCGCAGTAATAATCTCTCCTACACTATCAGCAGTAAAAATATCTCCTACGCTATGAGCAGTAATAATCTCTCCTATGCTATGAGCAGTAATACTCTCTCCTACACTATGAGCAGTAATAATCTCTCCTATGCTATGAGCAGTAATAATCTCCTACACTATGAGCAGTAATAATCTCTCCTATGCTATGAGCAGTAATAATCTCTCTTACACTATGAGCAGTAATAATCTCTTACACTATGAGCAGTAATAATCTCTCCTATGCTATGAGCAGTAATAATCTCCTACACTATGAGCAGTAATAATCTCTCCTATGCTATGAGCAGTAATAATCTCTCTTACACTATGAGCAGTAATAATCTCTCTTACACTATGAGCAGTAATAATCTCTCCTTCTCTCCCTCCACCACAGCAGTTTGAGACCTATAACTTGGAATACACAGAATAATTGTGTTACATTAACACACATTATTAACACACATTATTCCTGGACTATTATATTATCATTACACATTGCACATACTCTTTTTTTGCACATTCCTGCACAGACTGCACAGCTCTTTTGTTTTTCACTTTAACATATGCTGTACAGTTTTATATATTTTGTATATTGTTTTTTCTATGTTTGTAAAAGTACTTAATATGTTTATTGTTCATTGTGTAAGTTTCTTGCTTGCACATGTTGCTAATATTTTGCTTGCCTTGCAGAACAATTCAGCTGGGTTTCCATTGCAAAAGAGAGCTGAGGTCTACAATGGCAGGATCTACTGAACCATCACAGATGCTCATGTCAGTGAAGGAGGAGATCAAAGAAGAAGAATTTGATGATTTCCCATCTGAGTATTTGTTTGAAATCCAGAAAGTGGAAGAAAAGCCTCAACTGGAACATGACTGTAAGACTGAGACGCACACATCACCAACCTTGACCTGCAAAGAAGAAAATTCTTCTCTGATGGAAATTAAAGAGGAACCGGATTTGAGAGAATATGGTGATGATGATGATTCTTCTACAAGTAAGTTGCTGAATAGTTGTTTTTAGTAGAACTCTGATCAATGGTTGATTCCAACCATGTCAGCGAATATGTTCTCAATAGTATGTTTCAAGTATAGGCTACAGCCGAACCCTCGTTCTGTTTTGATCAATAGTAATCGAGTTGATAAGCGTTTCTTCTTGTCTGATCAATACGCAACTGTGAGGTGCGCGAATGGACAGAGCGACCAGCTGCCAATTACTCAACTTGCGTATGCATCCTGACTTCATCAGTCGGCGGTGATTTTGAGCATAACATTCCATTTTCAGTATTCATGGCTTTCAATGTATTACAATATCTGCTATGTTGAGGACCTACACAGGTGTAGGCTATTATTTGATTTGTCTACCTGTTTGAACGAGTACCAGTAGACCGCGGGGCCTCGGGAGAGGCAGACAACAGCATTGGTTTATCAATGAAAGCTCAGCTCGTTTTGCATCTCGAATATAATAATATTAATATTATCATTGATAAACCGGTGCGGTTGTAAACTGTCGTTCCGCTGCGAGGGCCAGCCCGACGTGCCCGAATACACTGTACAAATGCACTGTACAAATGCAAATGAAATTTCCACTCAAAATGCTGACAAAAGTTTGATTAACGATTTCCAACGCAGCCTCCATTGGTGCGCCAATAGAAGTTAAACACACTATTAAACATATTTGTGGACAGTTTTAATAATAAAAACAAAAATAATTGTATGTAGGTTTGTATAATAAAAATGAATAGCAATAATAGATAAACTTGAATTTCATAATTTGTGTGTTCCATTTCTGACCACTGGTTAGTTCTAGATTCTATTGATATACATTTCAATAGTTTGCATATGTAAAGAGGTAAACCTTAATAATCTTTGAACCTAACAAGATAGCACCATGGGGCTTGGACTATTGTCAATCTATTAGCCTATCTATTTTAATCTAAAGTGGAAGCAAAATGATTTCCTCAAGCATAACCTCCATTATTTATGAAATGGTAAAAAAAACGAAATAAATACATAGATGTCTGCTAATGAGGTGACACAGTAACACAGGCTGTGTGCGCGCGGGAACGCCGAAGACCCATTTTGACCCAGGAAAAACCCTGACTCTCTTTGCACTCATGAGACCATGTATACTGTAATGATATTACTAGGGCCAATGATTTTCCGTTTAAAAGAAATGCATTTTCCGTTTCACATTTGGTGAATTCCATTTTCCGTTTCAGCTCATTTTGTTCAGCCTGAGGTATATTGATGGCCTAAAATGAGTGAATAATATGTGCCCTTCTTAGATTGTTGTTTGCCAGCATTAACAGAACAGAAGAGTAAACATTTTCTGTTTTAAATGCGATTGGGAAGACGAGCAAGTGAATGTGACTGAATGTGGCTTTAGCGGACGTGTGTGGGTCAACCGTTCAAAAGGGGGGCGTGGCCGGAGCAGAGTTCAGCGCAGACGTGACATTTTCTCAGTGGTTTTGTTCTTTAATTAATGTTTGTTCATCGTTGCAATCGTTGTTGTATTTATTTGAAAGAAATATAGCCTTGCAGCCCAAACTACATGGGAATTTGGCGATTTGTTATGCACAAAATGATGTTTCCGTTTGAAAGTTGCAATTCTGTTTCAAAGGGTTCATTCCGCGAATTCCGTCCGTTTTCCGTTATCGCGGAAAACCATTGGCCCTATATTAGACAGATTAATTATGACTTTCTTCCAAAAACTTTACAACTTAGGACATTTCCATATCATGTGGAAATAGACGCCTTTCTCCTTGTTACAATGCCAGCATTTAACGTTGCTCTTTAGCCCCATCAATGTGAGTTAGGTTTCTTGGTGTATAGTATGAACAAACCCTCTTCCTCCCCAGTGACTAGTTACCCAGCTATAGAAACCCTCTTCTTCAGTCGGCACAAGGCTCACATTTCAAACTACTTGTCTCACTCGACTGAAGTTACCCAGCTTTAGAAACCCTCCTCTTCAGTCTGCACAAGGCTAACCATCTAAACTACATGTCTCACTCGACTGAAGTTACCCAGCTTTAGAAACCCTCCTCTTCAGTCTGCAAAAGGCTCACATTTCAAACTACTTGTTATATTCTTAATGTTGTGTACTTAATCATAAAAATGTAAACATTTTAGCAGAGCAAGATACTTCACTGCCACCCACAGTCAAAACAGGAAACTAATGGGAAGTGAACACACACACAGATACACAGATACACACACACACACACACAGATACACATACGCACACACAGATACATAGGCACAACCATACAGTATGAAAAGCTTTTAATCATAAAAATGTAAACATTTTAGCAGAGCAAGATACTTCACTGCCACCCACAGTCAAAACAGGAAACTAATGGGAAGTGAACACACACACAGATACACAGATACACACACACACACACAGATACACATACGCACACACAGATACATAGGCACAACCCTACAGTATGAAAAGCTCTTTAATCATAAAAAATGTAAACATTTTAGCAGAGCAAGATACTTCACTGCCACCCACAGTCAAAACAGGAAACTAATGGGAAGTGAACACACACACAGATACACAGATACACACACACACATACACACACAGATACACAGATACACACACACACACACACACACAGATACACATACGCACACACAGATACACATACGCACAACCATACAGTATGAAAAGCTTTGAGGAAAACATTTACATTTACATTTACATTTAGTCATTTAGCAGACGCCTTTATCCAAAGCGACTTACATATGTGCGACTTACAATGTATACATTTTTACATTTACACTTGATGGCACACTGCATCAGGAGCAATTAGGGGTTCAGTGCCTTGCTCAAGGACACTTCGACAGGGGAATCGACACTAGCAACCTTTCTGATTTACTAAACGACTTCTCTACCTCCTGTACCACTGCCGCCCCAGTTTAAATCTAGTCTCCTTCTTGTGTGTTTCCCATTTTGTCTGTTAGTCCGCCCTGTTTTTGTGTCCATTCCCCTGTCCCCTGGCTGTTTTCATGAATAGATAAATACCGTCTGAGCCGTTACGCCCCGTGACAGCAGGGATTGGCCATCGGTGTCTTAACAGTGCTATGTCTGATCTGGTCATTGGCCATCGGTGTCTTAACAGTGCTATGTCTGATCTGGTCATTGGCCATCAGGATCTTAGCAGTGCCTCCAGTGTAAAGAGGTCTGATATTATACTTACCCTCTCTCCTTATATCAGTATTACAGACACACACACACTTACTCTCTCTCCTTATATCCTGTCGCCCCCAAATTAAGGCTTTCTTCAGTTACCATCCCAACCTCACCTACCCCATGACCTTTCAGTTCACACCTCCACCCACCCCCACCTACCCTCTTCTACCCAATCACCTTTCAGTTCACACCTCCACCCCACCCCCACCTACCCTCTTCTACCCAATCACCTTTCAGTTCACACCTCCACCCCACCCCCACCTACCCTCTTCTACCCAATCACCTTTCAGTTCACACCTCCACCCCACCCCCCCCTACCCTCCTGTGTGGAGTTTCTGCAGGCTGAGCGATGGCCACGCCCACCTTAGGGCCATCAGATGTGTAAACGGTGCTCATACACATGGAATTCCATCCCATAATCATTTGGCATTGTAGTTTGCATTCCAAATGTTCCTGCAGCTGATTGGTTAGTTTTAAATCCAAGAAGCTAATTAGTCAGACAGAACAAGTATTTTAGTAACTCCTCAGAGAGATTACTGAACGCACGTTGTTAAGGCTGGCCACTGGGATGGTCTGGAAGTTTACTGTATGTGTAATTCACCAGCAGTACAACTATACTGTAGTTCTTTGTTTGCACATGTCCACTATATTATCCTTGCATTGAATGATAGTTTGAATGGATTTCTTTTGCAAAACAGAAGTGAAGTCCAACATGTCAGGATCTACTGAACCATCACAGCTGCTAATGCCAGTGAAGGAGGAGATAAAAGAAGAAGAATTTGATGATTTCCTACAAGAGCATCTGTCTGCAATTCAGAAAGTGGAAGAAAAGCCTGGACTGGAACATGACTGTAAGACTGAAAAATCACCATCCTTGACCTGCAAAGAAGAAAATGATCCAGCAATGGAAATCAAAGAGGAAGAAGAATTGGATTTAAGAGAATATGGTCATGATGACTCCTCTCCTGCAAGTAAGTTGCTGAATAGTTTGTATAGTAAAAATCTTCATTACAATTCATTACAATGTGTTATTTATATTTACCTGAATTGAAGCAAATGGCTTTAACTTGTCACACAAAGATAGAGATACTATGTGAATACTTTAATTGTAGGACACTATCTTCAGTGGTTACATTTGAAAGAGAGGTAGTGTCTGCCATTGTTTTGTCTCTGTCATGTGTTTCTGTTCACATGAACATTTCATCAGACAAGTTTATCCAAAGTGACTTCTGAGCTAATACCCAGTCAATCACAAAACATATTTTTCAGTGTTGTAGGAGTTATAAAATATTTAGAGTAGAGAGAGTATATGGTCAAAAAAATATTTTCTAATATTATAGGAGACGTTCAAAGGATCCCATCTAACAAAATGGGTAACAATGAGGAGAAAAACAAAGAGAGTCGTTACAAACGCCCCCAGGGCAGAAAGACTTCATACCAGAAATCACAGGAGCGATTGGACATCGGGGAGAACCAACATGAATGCTCCCAGTGTGGAAAGACCTTTAATCAATTGGGCAATCTCAAGAGACATCAGAGAATCCATACTGGGGAAAAGCCACATCAGTGTGCTACATGTGGGAAGAGTTTCAGGAGTAGCTCAGATCTCACCATCCATCAGATCACACATACTGGAGAAAAGCCACATCTGTGTTCTCAGTGTGGAAATGCCTTCAGTAAAATAAGCAATCTCAATAGACACCAGAGGATCCACACTGGGGAAAAGCCATACAAGTGTACTACATGTGAGAAGAGTTTCAGGAGCAGCAAAGAACTTACCATCCACCAGATGTCACATACTGGAGAAAAGCCACATCAGTGTTCTCAGTGTGAAAAAGCCTTTTGTCAAGTATCTGATCTCAAGAAACACCAGAGGATCCATACTGGGGAAAAGCCGCTATCCAGTGTACAAATAATGTGAAGAAGAGTTTCAAGAGGAGCACACATCTTACCTCCCATCAGATCACCCATAGATGAGAAAAGCCTTATCTGTGATATCAGGGGGGGGGGGGGGACCTTAATTAACTGTCAAACCTCAAGTTACATTAGACATACAAAAGTAAACTCCCACCAGTGCAGTTCATGTGAAATGACCATAAGAAGTCATCCACCATGTACTGAGGGAGGGGGGGTCATAGAAATACTCTATGCAAATGCTAACGCCATGTAACCATAGTTCAATATCCATTAGAGGACACACAAAGGAGAAAAGGATTGATGGTGTGGAAAGTCTTCCAATCAAACTTCTCTTTTGGAGAAACATTAGAAATGGGAGAAAAACCTTGCAAATGCTCAATATTACAATACACGACCCTTCAAGAGTTTGTGTTGGAAATGGAGACGAGACGAAATGACTGGATTTGTAACTTTCACACTGTATTCCTCTTTGATGAGTATGATCACCAATATGTGATTAGAACGTTGCCTACTGAAAGCAATGGACTCAAGCAACTGTTATGAATGGTAGTTAATGTAAATTCTAGAACTGTATGATATAATTCTGGAATGATTTGCATAAAATCCACTCCTTAAATGGTTAATCTTTCCTGGTAAGCTTATTATGCACCACCACAGTATTCATACTGAGGGAAAAGAAATGCTCAAGATATGCAGAGGCACACTGCTGGATAAATGAGCTCAAGATTCATCAGAGGATTAATACAGGGGGAAAAGCCACACCAATGTTCTCAGTGTGGAAGCCTGATCACTCCTCAGCCACAATATCACACCAGGAGTTCATATCGGAGCGAAGCCTTTCATGTGTTCTGTCTGTGGGAACAGGTTTACTTAAAGCTCTAGCCACAAGAGCTATCCGCAGACGCAGACACAGACACAATGCACCCATGATTACACAATATGTGGATTCTAAAAAGAACACTTGGCTGAGTGGAGGTCTAACCTTGAATCATTTATGATCAGGCTACTGATGGGGACGTATGAAATGTAGACACCCATTCATGCATGTGAGGTCTGTGTTACTCTTTAATGTCTGCTAGTAAGTCTGTGCCTGTGTTTGAAGTGGGATTTCAGCCAAAAATAAAGCTTTTAATTAAGTGCATTGTATTTATTTGGTGCATTGATTGATGCTCTGAATAGATAAAAACCTCCCATGTTATATGGCTGTGCACTTTGTAGTTCTGTGGTTTCGGTCAGAACATCCCGCCAACAGCCATCAAAAAGTGCGTGCGTGCTTGAAAGACTGCAGTTACCGTGTTAGCAGCTGAGCTGTTGGTGGTGTTTGCAAAGTTTGGTTTCTCTGTGCTTTTCCAGTAGGAAGCTCGTTAGTTTTCAACCCAAACGCCATAATGCTTTAATTTAAGTGAATCGCGGTGTAGATTTGAGTCCATAGTCGAGTGGTACTACTTTCAAACTTTTTTTGTGTGTGTTCTGAAAATGTATTTCTGTTGTATTCTTAATATTGGGTACTTAATCATAGAAATGCGTTCATTCTAGGAGAGCAAGATGCACTGCCACCCACATTTAAAATAGGAAACTAATGGGAATAAGCATGCAAACATTCATACACGCACATACACACAAACATACATACACATACACACAAACATACATACACACGCACACACACACACACACACACACACACATGCACTCAAACATACATACACACACACACGCACGCACAACCATACAGTATGAAAAGCTTTGAGGAAGAATGGAGGCTTTCTTCAGTTTTCCTTCCCAACCTCACCTACCCCATGACCTTTCAGTTCACATCTCCACCCCACCCCCACCTACCCTCCTGTGTGGAGTTTCTTCAGGTGGAGCGATGGCCACGCCCACCCAAGAACCATCAGACGTGTAAACGGTGCTCATACACATGGAATTCCATCCCATAATCAATTGGCATTGTAGTTTGCATTCCAAATGTTCCTGCAGCTGATTGGTTAGGTTTTAATCCAAGAAGCTAATTAGATAGATAGATAGA
Organism: Clupea harengus; assembly: GCF_900700415.2. Classification (NCBI taxonomy): domain Eukaryota; kingdom Metazoa; phylum Chordata; class Actinopteri; order Clupeiformes; family Clupeidae; genus Clupea; species Clupea harengus. The sequence goes on from NC_045177.1 coordinate 3,081,474, forward strand.
TAGATAGGAAATGCAGGTCATCCAGTAGCTTATACACATATACACTTATACACCTCACCGACATACATACATAAATCACATATACATAGGGAAGACAAAATGTACACAGAGTGTTTTCAGATACAGGAATGGGTATAGAATGCAATGATTGTGACAGTGTCGGTGTCCAGGAGGAAAGTGTTCTTGTGCTGCTGGTGTGGATAGTGAAAAAAAATATGGTGATCTTGTGCTTGTGTGGATGGATAGTGCAAGATAGTGTTCTTGTGCTTGTGTGTGTTTGGAAAGTGCAAAGAGCAAAGTGATAGTGCAGAATATATAAGTGGTAAAGTCTGTGCATGGGGCTGAGATGAGATAAGATGAGCAGGGGAAGGCAGACTGAGGTAGACTCATGCAGAGAAGTCCATCTCCCTCCCCCTCCCCTTCTGCATGGCGTTGTAAAGCTGAATGCCCCTGGGGACAAAGGACTTCCTCAGCCTGTCTGATGAGCATGACAGTGACAGGAGTCTACCACTGAATATGCTCCTCTGTCCATTGAGAGTACTGTGTAGTGGGTGGTGGACATTGTCAAAGATGTTCAGCAACCTACTCAGGATCCTTCTCTCCGCCACTGTAGTGAGGCAGTCCAGTTCAGTGCCAACAACAGCTCCCGCCCTCCTTACCAGCCTGTCCAGTCGGCCTGCATCCCTCTTCTTTATGCTGCCTCCCCAATTCAATTCAATTCAATTTTATTTATATAGCGCCATAACAATACAATTGTCTCTAGGCGCTTTACAGAGCCCAGAGCCTGAAACCCCCTTAGTGCAAGCACAATGGCAACACGGGCAAGAAAAAACTCCCTGTTAGTCAGGAAGGAACCTTAAGCAGAACCACGGCACATAAGGGGGAACCCATCTGCTTGAGGTCGGCCGGGTGGAGATAGGAAGGGGGAGGGTTGTGTGGCAGAAGGGGAAGGGAAACAACAGGTGTTGTACATAGCCTGCATTTGGTAGATGTACATCATATATATACAGACATCCAGTGGTAAATACATGATACAGACAAGACCAGTTTAGTGGATATACACTGTGCTGATAGGGTTACTATTACAGGGGTAAGGGGAGTAGGAACAGAGAAACATGTCGATGGTGGCAATAATATATATTGTATATAAATGCTTGCATAGGGTATGAGGTAGAGTAAGTGTACGGCAGTGCGGTGGCGGTGGGTGCAATTGGTCGAGGGTTTCTGCAGGTAGACCGGGTAGAGAGACTACAGCAGCGTCCCATGGCGAAGATAGTCTAGATTAGGAGAGAAAGAAAAAGAACAGAGTGAGTGGGTTATTATAGGCATTAGCAATGTGATAAGAAAGGAGAGGGAGAGAGAGAGAGAGAGAGAGAGAGAGAGGCTGCCTGGCTGGGTGTATGGGGATTTTATTTAGTAAATGTCTTTAACATATAAGACATTTAAAATGCCCGCCATCATTTTGTCTCCAGATATCTAACTCATGTGCCTGAATCTCTGCTTACATTAACAATGCAGTCTCTGGGTGTTCACTTCTAGCCTAAGGGACTTCCAAGTGATTTACTATCAAAAAAAATTTCAGTTTTCTAGTGCTAATGTTACAAATAGTGGAGAAAGAGGATATTATTTATAAAATATTTTCTTATGTTATAGGAGACGTTCAAATGATCCAATCATGCAAAAGGAGTACAGGGGAAAGAAGCAAGAAAGTCATCATACATCAGCAATCGAACACAAGGAAGGAAAGACATGAATGCTCCCAGTGTTTCAAAACCTTTGCTGCACCTTCCGCTCTTGCAATTCATCAACGAACACACACAGGAGAAAAGCCCCATCATTGTTCTCAGTGTGGGAAAGCCTTTAGTCAAATGTCTCATCTCAAAACACACCAGATGATCCATACTGGGGAAAAGCTAAATCAGTGTTCTCAGTGTGGAAAGGCCTTTACTCGAATAGGTGATCTCAAGACACACCTGAGGATCCACACTGGAAAAAAGCCATATCATTGTTCTCAGTGTGGAAAGGCCTTTAGTCAAATGTCTAATCTCAAGGCACACCAGATCATCCATACTGGGGAAAAGCCATATCTTTGTACTACATGTGGGAAGGGTTTCAGGAGAAGCAAATCACTTACCATCCACCAGCTGACACATACAGGAGAAAAGCCCCATCAATGTTCTCAGTGTGGAAAGACTTTTAGCCATACGTCTCATCTCAAGAGACACCAGAGGGTACATACAAGAGAAAAGCCCCATCAATGTTCTCAGTGTGGAAAGACCTTTATTCAAACGGCTGATCTCAATAGACACCAGACGATTCACACTGGGGATAAGCCATATCAGTGTACTACATGTGGGAAGGGTTTCTGGAGTAGCAGAGAACTTACCATCCACCAAATGACACATACTGGAGAAAAGCCACATCAATGCTCTCAGTGTGGAAAGACCTTTAGTCAAATGTCTAATCTCAAGACACACCAGAGGATACATACGGGAGAAAAGCCATATCAATGCTCTCAGTGTGGAAAGACCTTTGCTCGAACGCGTAATCTCAAGATACACCAGAGGATTCATACTGGAGAAAAACCACATCAATGCTCTCAGTGTGGAAAGACCTTTAGTCAAACGAGTGATCTCAAGAAACACCAGAGTATCCATAATGGGGAAAAGCTATATCAGTGTTCTCAGTGTGGAAAGTCCTTTAATCAAATGTCCACTCTCAAGAAACACCAGAGGATCCACACTGGAGAAAAGCCATATCAGTGTGCTCAGTGCGGAAAGACTTTTAGTCGAATGTATAATCTCAAGACACACCAGAAGATTCATACTGGAGAAAAGCCACATTAGTGTTTTCAGCAAGGAAAGACTTTTATTCGGATGTTTCATCTCAAGACACACCAGATGATCCATACAGGGGCAAAGCCTTATCATTGTCTTTAGGCTTTTAATAGAATATCTAGTATCAAGGTACCCCCATCACTTTCCATTGCACATAGCTCATTGGTTAGATTTTGAATCCAGGAAGATATTGTGTCAGAAAGAAGATTCATTATAATAACACCATAGAGTGGAGTCAGATTACTGAACTCACCTTTGTAAGGTGGCACTGTTGATAAGGTTACTGATGGGTGTGTATGAAATGTAGGCTCCCAATCATTCTTACAGTGTCTTTATGGCCTATTTACCAGCATGTTTATATTATGTCTGCTGGTGCAACTGTATTTAGATAAAAGTCCTGTTTGTTTAGTAGGAGTACCACCAACAATAAAGCTTTTGTATACATTCACGTGATTTGCGTTTATTCCTGTTGTGTTCCTAAAGTAAGATACACGTTCAAAAGGCCCTTAGTATATAGGGCCAATGATTTTCCGCGGTAACGGAAAACGGAATGAACCCTTTGAAACGAAATTGCAACTTTCAGACGGAAACATCATTTTGTGCATACAAATCGCCCAAATTCCCCTGTATTTTGGGCTGCAAGGCTATATTTCTTTCAAATAAACACAACAACGATTGCAACGATGAACAAACATTAATTAAAGAACAAAACCACTGAGAAAATGTCACGTCTGCGCTGAACTCTGCTCCGGCCACGCCCCCCTTTTCAACGGTTGACCCACAGACATCCGCTAAAGCCACATTCAGGGCCTCATTTACTAACAGGATTGCGCCCATTTCAGGCGTAAAATAGCGGGTAAAGACATAAAACCGTATTTCCAAAGGAGGCGCACCTGAGTAAAAGCGCAGATTACCGCTGCTGGGAGGGTATAAGGGAAAGTGGGTGTTCGTCGCAAAGAGATGAGAGGAGATGCGTAACGTGCGCCTAATTGTGTATTAGTAACGAAACAAGAGGTGTTTTAGCATGACATATCAGCTGCTAAATGAAAACTATGTGCCTGCGAGAAATTAGAAAAATACGAACATCAGAAATGTTATTTTTTTTTATGTTTATTTTTTATATATAATTTAATATAGGCATATACAAACTGTCCCACCAGCTAGCTGTTACGCAGAATCACCGCTCATTACATGGTTTAAACCGTATTTTCACTTATAGTTCAAGCACACAGAGTACAGTGCACACCTTCTGCGTAGGAGTAACGCGTATCTATTCAGGAAAAGTATTTGTACTCGAAGTACACTAACTAAACTACCGGTAAGTAAATTGTAGAGACAGAGCAGCATATTCATTTCACCTTCCATGTTTATTTTGATGTTATAGCCTTTTGAGCGCAAGCTACCCCCAGTGCCATGGCAACCAAACGTCTGAAAACTTCAGTTTCCCCTGTCCAGGCTACAACTCCAGTTTTCAAATGTATCCGCCTAGAGCAGCGTTTTTGAAAAGCATGGTTTTCAGTGCTGGAATACGCCGTTTTAAAGTAGGGGGTGTTGTGTATTCCTACAAGACTATTTAAAGGGATGCTATGGAGCAGTTAACCTGGCTATTAAGTATCCTAGCTATCTCTAGCTTAGGGAACCATCTTAACAGTTTGCAGTTGCCTGTGTGTGATTAACTAATATGTGTGAATATGAACTTGTGAACATAAACTCGTTAATATGAAACTGTACAGGCACCCTGGGGGTAACCATAGCAACCCAGAAACTCAATGTTCGCTGAAAAGATTAATTTCCCCAAATCAGCTCACCAATAAAAGACAGTCTTGAATTCAAAGTGATCACAACTTTTAGTGTGGACGGGAGGGCTAAACGGAGAAATATTTATGAGTTTCTATATTTACCCGGGTTAGTTTGCTGTAACCTCGTGAACCAAAAGCTCTAATTCTAATTCATCATCCATGGTGGCAGGAACACGCAGGCGCTAAATAACACTAATGGGCGGTGTTAGGCGCTGATTACGACGAGGTTCTAAATACCACGGAAAAATACCGTGCGGTATATGCGGTTTGGCAAAAGCGCAGATTAAGCTGCGGTCGCAATGTTAGTAAATGAGGCCCTCAGTCTCATTCACGCGCTCGTCTTCCCAATCGCATTTTAAACAAAAAATGTTTAGTCTTCTGTTCTGTTGATGGCTGGCAAACAACAATCTAAGAAGAGCACATATTATTCACTCATTTTAAGCCATCAATCTACCTCAGGGTGAACAAAATGAGCTGAAACGGAAAAAAAACGGAATTCACCAAATGTGAAACGGAAAATGCATTTTTTTGAAACGGAAAATCATTGGCCCTAAATATATAAGTAAAAAAAGTGGAAGTGCCTGGACTGAAACATGACTGTAAGACTGAAACAAAAACATCACCAACCTTGACCTGCAAAGAAGAAAAGTCTTGAAGATGAATCTGATTTAAGAGAAAATTATCGCATTGCCTATTCGCCCACAAGTAAGTTGCAGATTATTTTGTATCATGAGAAACCAAAAAAAACAACATTCATTGCAAAGTGTTAATTTTATTTACACCACCTGAAATTTAGTGAATGGCTTTAACTTGTACTTTATTCAATAAAACGTGAGATCTGTACAGAGAGTAGACATAATATGCATACTACCTTAATCAAGGGATAATATTATTGTCACATTCGAAAGCAAGAATAGCCAATAAATAAAAAGATATAAAAAATATGAAGAAATTCTTTGTATAATGAAAATCTTGACAAAAACGATAGTTAATATGCAGTGAATATGTAACCATGTTACTATGAAGCTTCAAGGGCAACCAGAGGGTTTCTGCCTATTGTAACTTTTTAACTATCCTATCTGTCTCTAGCTTAGGGAACCTTCTTCACATTTGGCAGCTGCTAGCGTGTGTTAATATTAACTCATGTTAATATCTGTGAATGCTAACTTGTGTCAATAAGAAGCTGCACAGGCACCCCGAGGGCTTGTACCTTTATCTATTATATTTGTATAAGATAAATTGAGGAGAATGTAACATCAGCTAGATCAGTGGTTCTCAAACTGGGGTCCGCGACGCCTTGCCTGGGGGTCCGCGAAAAAGTTTGGCTTCCAAAGGTTTTTTAATTTTTTTAATTTTTTATTTATTGCAATACAGTATACAAAACATATAGACTAATGTTGCACGGTGTACCGGTACTAGAAAGGTACCGGGAAACCTTACGTAAAAAACGATAAGGATTTGCATATTTTTAGTATAGGTACTTCATTAAAATAGCACGCAATCAGAGCGCACTCACTGTTCCGCTCCCTGTCAGGCTGCCTGCACGCATTGACTGCAAGGGCGGGGCTTCCCAGCTCTCACACACTGCGAGTGATCTCAGGGGAGACATGGCCTCATTTGCAGGAGCTCTTGCCGACCGTCCTCGGCTTGTATTAAAAAATATGTCAGAAATAAGATCTGGAAGTACTTCGGATACGAAGCAGAATGTGAAGGAAAGCCCATCGACACACAGAGACCCATCTGTAAAACATGCTTCAAAGTCACTCTGGCAAAGGGAGGCAACACGTCAAATATAACTAAGCACCTCTCAGACAGACACCCGAACTTTTCAGAGAGTTCAAAGAACGACAGGTTAGCAAATGTGATTATAAACATGAACACCCCCAAGCTCACCCATATACAGCCTTACACTAGTAGTTTTAGCCTAGTTTAGCGACAAGCGATTTTCCCCATCACAGAATTTTGACGATGCGTAGTACAATGATCATAATGCAGTGTGACTAACGTAACTAAACCGCATTTTTCACGCTAGTAATGTTAACTGCCATAATCTGAAAGTGATGTATTTAATCTTCCATCAGTACGGGTCGTGTTTATCGTTGCAGAAGGCCCTTTTTTAAAGATAGGTTAGCCGAAGGCATATCGGATGGCCCTATTGCATGTATTCTAGTTTAAGACGTTGATCTAGCTTTCAATTTGGCTGCAAGAACGTAGCCCAGTTCATTGTCAAAATTAACCTCTAGAAAGAAAACGCCATACGTGTATAATCAATGCTATGATGTCACCATGTTGTTTTCATTAGTATCTTGCTGGAGGCTAATACTAATATGAATGCCATTTGTTAAGTGTTCGTGACAACCCTAATACAGACAAGTGCTCATCACATCAGCCATAAAGCAACAGCAGATATCTGGCTTCCAAAGGTTGCCATCATTCAGTGACCGGGTAAATAAACTGGACTGGACAAACTATGTGCTGAGAGACAGGCACACCCTTCTCATTGATCACACACACACACACACACATCACCACCACTGAAAAGAGGTAATCATATTTTTTGTACTGAGATTTGTACGGAGTGTCAGTCGGGGATACAAGTTTTGGATAACATTAGGTGGATATTTCATGTTTGTTAATGTCTTTGTTAAAAATAAATCTTCAGAATCATCTCCGTTGGAAAACCCTACAATCTGCTTTGATAAAAAAAAAAATTCCATCAATATGTTTTTATGTAAGGTAAACATTATTTAGCTTCTCAGCACATTATACAAAAATATAATTAAAAAATGTATCCTACATACTGTCAAGTAATGCCAAATCTAATACAATGACTGTCTAAAACTCTTGTGATATTAGTACTATATGATTTTAGAGTAAAAGAGTCCAAAAGCATATAACATTACAAATAGCTATAAGCCTATATGGTTTAATTTGGGATGCGATTATGAGGGGGTCCTCGGAAAATGTTCTGTCCTTTGAGGGGTCCCTGGCCCCATAAAGTTTGAGAAACCCTGAGCTAGATAACTGATTGGATATTTAAAATAATAATAATATATTTTAAAAGATTTCATGCCATTGGAATTTAGACAATTTTACTGTTTAAGGCTGAATCAAAGTTGATTTAAAAAACAACAATTCAATCCCCCTGGCTTTATCTTCTGCTTTACTCAATGAAATGTGAGACCTATTGAGAGAATAGAGATACCATGGGAAGACCTTAATGATGGGATATAATTTGCAGTCTTTAACATTTTAAGACATTTAAAATGCCCGCCATCATTTTGTCTCCAGATCTCTAACTCATGTGCCTGAATCTCTGCTTACATTAACAGTGCAGTCTCTGGGTGTTCACTTTTAGCCTAAGGGACTTCCAAGTGATTTACTATTCTAGCAAATAGCCAGTCAATCATAAATACATTGTTTTCAGTTTTCTAGTGCTAATGTTTCAAATAGTGGAGAAAGAGGATATTATTTAAAAAATATTTTCTTATGTTATAGGAGATGTCCAAAGGATCCAATCAGGCAAAAGGAGTACAGGGGAAAGAAGAAAGAAAGTCATCATACATCAGCAATCGAACACAAGGAAGGAAAGACATGAATGCTCCCAGTGTTTTAAAACCTTTGCAGCACCTTCTGCTCTTGCAATTCATCAACGAACACACACAGGAGAAAAGCCCCATCAATGTTCTCAGTGTGGAAAGACTTTCAGCCATATGTTTAATCTCAAGAGACACCAGATGATCCATACTGGAGAAAAGCCATATCATTGTTCTCAGTGTGGAAAGGCCTTTATTCAAATGGGTGATCTCAAGACACACCTGAGGATCCACACTGGGGAAAAGCCATATCAGTGTACTACATGTCCGAAGGGTTTCGTGAGAAGCGAATCACTTACCATCCACCAGCTGACACATACTGTGGAAAAGCCATATCAGTGTTCTCACTGTGGTAAGACCTTTATTCAAATCCGTGATCTCAAGATACACCAGAGGATTCACACTGGCGAAAAGCCATATCAGTGTACTACATGTGGGAAGGGTTTCAGGAGTAGCAGAGTACTTACCATGCACCAGATGACACATACCGGAGAAAAGCCCCATCAATGCTCTCAGTGTGGAAAGACCTTTAGCCATATGGCTAATCTCAAGAAACACCAGAGGATCCATACTGGAGAAAAGCCACATCAGTGTTCTCAGTGTGGAAAAGCCTTTTGTGAAGTATCTAATCTCAAGAAACACCAGAGTATCCATACCGGAGAAAAGCCCCATCATTGCCCTCAGTGTGGAAAGACCTTTAGCCATATGTCTAATCTCAAGAAACACCAGAGGGTACATACTGGTGAAAAGCCATATCAGTGTTCTACATGTGGAAAGTCCTTTAGTCAAGCGGGTGATCTCAAGAAACACCAGATGATCCATACTGGTGAAAAGCCCCATCATTGTCCTCAGTGTGGAAAGACCTTTAGCCGTACGTCTAATCTTAAGAAACACCAGATGATCCATACTGGTGAAAAGCCACATCAGTGTTCTACATGTGGGAAATGTTTCAGGAGTGGCAGAGAACTTACCATCCACCAGAATACACATACGGGAGAAAAGCCACATTAGTGTTATCAGTATTGAAAGACTTTTATTCGGATGTGTCATCTCAAGACACACCAGATGATCCATACAGGGGTAAAGCCTTATCATTGTCTTCAGTTTGGAAAGGCCTTTAATAGAATATCTAGTATCAAGGTACCCTCTCCTTCCCCATCACTTTCCATTGCACAAAGCTCATTGGTTAGATTATGAATCCAAGAAGCTAATGGGTCAGATAGAAGATTCATTATATTAACACCACAGAGTGCAGTCAGATTACTGAACTCACATTTGTAAGGTGGCACTGATGATAAGGTTACTGATGGGTGTGTCTGAAATGTAGGCTCCCAATCATTCTTATGGTGGCTGTATGGCCTGTTTTCCTGCATGTTTATATTATGTTTGCTGGTGAAACTTGATAGTGAAATATGAAACTGTGACTTTAATCAAGCCTATGAGGCCCGTGCCGCTCCCTGAACTGCCAAGACTTGGGTTTGTTGTTGTTGTTGAATAAATGTACTTACATGCACCTCTGGAGTCCTGAGGTATCTTGAGTGAAATCTCACCTAAATAAAACTGTATGTAGATAGACGTCTGTTCCTGTTTGTGTAGTAGGTGTACTACCAAAAATAAAGCTTTTTTGTATTATACTCATGAATTGTGTTCATTCCTGTTGTATTCTTCCTGTCTGTTCACAAAGGTGCGTGGACGCTTCGAGGACCCCCCCCCCCCATGTTTTTAACACGTGTTCAAATTCCCCTTAACTAATCACGGCCAAGATAAATATATATTTTTCTGAAACAAACTTTAATAATAAAAGCCATATATGTTCTCTACGAAACTGTGTTGTTATAATTCGCCAAAGTACATTTAATTCCTTGTTCTTCGTTAATTTTCATTTGTACTACACACTGCTACCTAACTTTGGTATCACTGCTGGTTTTACGAAAATGGCTATTCCTCCTATCAAGTTACTAGAAACTGATTGACACTTAGTTTATCCAATAGTACTCATTCTCTGGTTTAAAATGTTACCTCCTTTGCCTGTCGTTGAGTAATGTAAAGGTCTGATTGGATAATACGTAACCGACTGAACAAGATTCATGACCCGTGCGTAATGACGCAGCCCATTGCTCTCTTCACTCTGACAACCGGCAGACGAAAGTGACGCGACAGACGAAATACGATTTTCATGCAAGTTCAGATCATAGTTTATATTATAGTCCTATAGTTTATATTATTTCATATTTTATATTATTGTCTATATTATTGTCTATTCCTTCATTCAAAAATGAAGAAATATACCACCGAACAAGCTTTAGAGTTTATGTCAGCGAAGAAGACGATGTTGGAAGCCTTGATTGGGCAGATGATAATTCCGATGGGGCAAGTATTGATTGGATTGGATTGGGAAGAACGCATTGACCGTGTCCTTGACATGTAAGTACAGATCTGCATTTACTACTATGAGCATGCATTTTGGTATGTTTCCACGATATTATTACCAAGTATTATCTGACTAAAAAGCATGAATGCTAGCAAGCTGGCTGAGCTACTTATGTTATGTTGAGCATCTTATTTTTTTGCTGTTTACATAGTAATAGTGTTGTAATAGTAATAATATAATAGAACTAATAGTGTTGTTTACATAGTAAGAAATGCTCATAAAAAGCACGAATGCTAGCAAGCTGGCTGAGCTACTTATGTTATGTGGGTGGATGCAGCCTTCATCACACATTGCTTATTTTATATTGACGTTTTCCTGGTCTTATTTGTTTGCTGTTTACATAGTAATAGTGTTGTAATAGTAGTAATATAATAGAACTAATAGTGTTGTTCACATAGTAAGAAATGCTCATATGACTGATGGAACAGAATATACTATTGTCTATAATCTTTGATTTACGGACACGCACCTGACCCATTCGCACCTCGATAAACCAGCCTCATTCCTGCTATCAAAAACCCTGATCTCATCCCATCAACCTTAGAGTATCCTCATTAGTATGTATTATCAGACTCTGTAACCCAGACATCTAGATATATACTCTCTTTTGTCTCACAGATAAATGAGCAATTAGCATCTGGAACTCTATAAACCAGCTCCCTTCTTGCTATCAACGACCCCCTCTTCACCCTTTGTCCCCTGTTCTCATCCCACCAACCATAGAGTATCCCCATTAGTATGTATTATCAGACTCTGTAACCCAGACATCTAGATATATATTTTCTTTTGTCTCACAGACAACTGAGCAATTAGCACCTAACCCCACCCCATAGCAGGAAGGAATAAACCAACCCCATGTTGCATATATCTTATTTTTAGTTGCATATTGTGTTTTGTTATTTTACTAAGTTGTTTTGGAGATGTTCAGTTATGCTTACTCAGTAATCTATAGTTTTATTTTCGCTGGGTTGCTTGTATAACATTTAGAGATGTCCCTGCACGAGACACACCTGTCCTCTCCCCTCTCCCAACACCCCTCAGCTCTTCTGACCTGCCTGGACCGTCAAGGCCTCCTCCAGCTCGAAGGCAGATGAAGGCCAAAAGGAGAGTGAGGTCATCCTCCAAGATAGCAACAGCATCCACACCATGGCTGCTTCCTTCAAAGAGGAGGAGACCTGCCCCACTGGGGGATAGAGGGCATGCTGGTGGTTCTGAGGAGAACGTGTGCCCATCACAGATTCCTGCAGGGCAGACGAGGGCCAAAAGGAGAATGAAGTCATCCTCCAAGACAGCAACAGCACCCATACCACTGCTGCCTCCTTCAAAGGCCCCCACCAGACCTGCCTCACAGGTGGATAGATGGCATGATGGTGCTGAGGAGGACGTGTGCCCCCCACAGTTTCCGTTCTGCCCTAAGAGGATGCCTGGACCGCAGCTTGATTCCCAGAAATCATACAGCCCCAAGGAAATCTTCTACCTGTTTTTCACAAACAGTGCCATTACAACGCTGTGTATCAACACAAATAAATATGCTGCCCGGAAGATTGCGGAGGGTGCAAAGATGCGGTGGAAAGACGTGAAGCCATCTGAGATGTGCAACTATTTGAGCATTGTGCTGTATCTCGGCCTGGTCAAGGTGACCACTGCAAGGGACCTGTGGAAGAAAGAAAACTTTTTCAAGTTTCCCTATCCTCGCAGTGTCATGAAAGGCTACAGGTATGAGGCCATCACAGCAAATTTACACATGAGTGACCCAGCTGCTGATGTGGTAAATGACCAGCTCCGTGGTCAGCCTGGGTATGATGGCCTTTTCTGCCTGAAGCCTCTTCACGATGACATCCTCACGGCCTGCAGGACACACTACCACCCACATAAGAACCTGTCAGTGGATGAGCGCATGGTAGCCACAAAGACAAGGATCGGGATGAAACAGTACATGAAGGATAAGCCCACCAAGTGGGGCTACAAGCTGTTTGTCCTTGCCGACAGCCAGAGTGGTTACACGTGTGACTTCACCATTTACGAGGGAAAGGCGACGTCTCCGAGTGGCAATGGACTAACTTTTGACGCAGTTGTCAACCTGCTCAAGATGCCCTATCTTGGCACGGGGTTCCATGTTTATGTAGACAACTTCTACACCAGCACCAAGCTTTTCACCTATCTACACCAGGTGCGCTTTGGGGCCTGTGGGACCATCCGGGAGAACCGTGTGGGGTTTCCACGGACAACAGACAATGCGCTGGGCAAGAAGGCTGCCAGAGGGGACATGCGCTGGATACGTGAGGGCTCCTTGCTTTATGTAAAGTGGAAGGACACACGTGACGTTACCATGTGTTCCACGATACACAAAGCGAACAGTGGGCAGTGTGTGCAGCGCCGTGTCCGCAACCCCGATGGTACCTGGTCCAGGAGGGAGTTTCCTGTGCCTGATCCGGTCAAGCAGTACACCAAGAGCATGGGTGGGGTCTGATGCTCCTCTCTGATGCTCTCATCAAATATTTCTCTGTTACCCGGAAAACAAGTAGATAATGCGGTGGTGAACAGTTTCCTCATCCACAAGGAGATGGCATTTGTAGGGACACACATTGTGGAGAGGCACAGGTCACTCTGCTATTATAAATATGTAGTAGTGAAACCACACACACACTTTCTGAATGCTAAACTCACATATGTATAGCCAACACCTATGTTTACAAGGTTTAGAGTTCAAAAGTCTCGGTCCGAAATCTTTACAATGTTTTTTTGTACAAATTCTGAGCAGCTCTGAATGAAGGTTTTCGTAAGGGTGATTTTACATTTGATTTAAATACAATTTTATTTTACTACATTCCTTTTACTCTAATGTTGTTATTGCTGATGTCTTCTATAACATAATCATATATGCCACTTGTGCATCAATACTTTTAGTTAGGGGAAATATACAAAAACATCAAGGCATGTGAGACTTTCTAAAAAAGTCAAAGGGTTAAGGGTAAGTCTCACTTTTAATGATGCTGAGATTACAGATACAAATATAACATAATAAATAACACAGTAAGAAAACAAATACAAATCGGACAATCTAAATGAGTTAATAAATCATAGCAAACAAACCAAAACAACAAAATGAATCAAAAGTTAAGCATACATTTTCTTAATTGACCGTTGGAAAGTAGAGTTGATTTTTAGAGTGTGTTGAAGATCATTCCAGGAAGTAGGAGCATTCAAACAAAAGGCTGTCTTTCCTAGTTGAGAGCGTGTTTGTGTGTCTCCCTTTATGTGTATGTGTGTGTGTGTGAGTGTGTGTGTGTGAGTGTGTGTGTGTACATGAGACACTTTATCATAAAGCCCCTACCCCAGTTACTGAGATAGGCCCCAAATAAGGCCCCAAATAATCCCTACTGCAGTTACTGAGACAGGCCCTAAATAATCCTTTAGTGCAAGAGATTCAAAGCACCTTGGTATGGTGATAGTTGGCATGGTGATAGTGTACCCTTTCATCTTCTGCAGTGTTTTCCAAAAATGATGTGGATGTTTGCATGTTGGAAACTTTGTTATTGTGTCCGATACTGATATGCTTGAGACAGATTTGTATATATTTTAATGGGGTACTAAGAAATGTGTCATGAACATTTTAAACATGGTAATCTGGAATGATATCCAAAGTGACATAGGCTGTAATGAAACAGGTGTAGTCATAAGTCACTGAGCAGGAACACTAAACTGGTGGTGGAAGACATGGCAGGGGTTTACATGAGTCACTGATGATCAGGCTACTGATGGGTCTATATGAAATGTAGGCTCTCATTCATTGTTATGGTGTCTGTGTGACTTAGTTACTTAGGAAAAATGGAAGTTTTCTTCAGTTCCCAACCCCATCTTCTCTCTCCTTCCCCATCACTTCTCAGTTCACACCCCCAGCCCCCTACTACACTCCTGCAGACGTGTAAACACCAGCGGTCCTCATACACATGATATTCCTGCCCATAATCCTTTGTCATTTTAGTTTACATTCCAGAAAGCTCCTCCAGCTCATTGGTTACATTTTGATTCCAAGAAGCAAATGAAGATCAGATAGAAGATTAATTATATTAAAACCACAGAGTGGAGTCAGATTACTGAACTCACCGTTGTAAGGTGGCACTGATGATAAGGTTACTGATGGGTGTGTATGACATGTAGGGTCCCAATCATTCTTATGGTGTCTTTATGGCCTATTTACCAGCATGTTTATATTATGTCTGCTGGTGAAACTCTATTTAGATAAAAGTCTGTTCATGTTTGTTTAGTAGGAGTACCACCAAAAATAAAGCTTTTGTATACATTCACGTGATTTGTGTTTATTCCTGTTGTATTCCTAAAGTAAGGTACACGTTGAAAAGGCCCTTAATATATATATATATATATATATATATATTTATATTTACATGAAAAGTTTCTTGTCGTATTCTTAAAGTAAGGTACACAATGAAAAGGCTCTTAAATTCTTCTTCAGGTGAGCATTCCACTGCCACCCTTAGTCAAAACATGAACAAATAAAAAGTATTCAGAGTGAACTGGGGAAAATGTCTGGGATTCTGGTGCAAATGATAATGCCCTCTGTGTGCTTAAAACAATATAGTTTCTTAGGTCAACTGTTTTTTATTGAACTCAGTTGTGTGGGGTTTTATATGAGGCACTGGTATGTAGGTCTGAAAAAAAACCTTATATCATTATTAAAATACTAACACAGAGGCTTTCTACAGTTTACCAACCTACCCAATCATCTTTCAGTTCACACCTCCACCCCACCCCCACCTACCCTCCTGTGTGGAGATTCTGCAGGCTGAGCTATAGCCACGCCCACCTTAGGGCCATCAGACGTGTAAACGGTGCTCATACGCATGGAATTCCTTCCATTATTCCTTTGGCCATTCTAGTTTGCATTCCAAAAGCTCCTGCAGCTGATTGGATGAGCCACCTTTTTAAGGCAGGCACTGGGATGGTCTGGAAGTTTAGCGTAGAAGTGAACCTCACAGGCAGTACAGCTATACAGTAATTCTTTGTCTGCATATGTTCACTATATTAGTCTTGCATTGAAGGCTAGTTCAAGGATTTATTTTGCAAAACAGAACTAAAATGTCAAGATCTACTGAACCATCACAACTGCTGATGTCAGTGAAGGAGGAGATAAAAGAAGAAGAATTTGATGATTTCCTGCAAGAGTATCTGTCTGCAAGTAAAAAAGTGGAAGTGCTTGGACTGAAACATGAGTGTAAGACTGAAACAGAAAGATCACCAACCTTGATCTGCAAAGAAGAAAAGTCTTCACTGAAAGTAATTAAACAGGAGGATGAATCTGATTTAAGAGAATATGATCACGTTGCCTCTTCGCCTACAAGTAAGTTGCATATTATTTTGTATCATGAGAAACTAAAAAAATAACATTAATTGCAAAGTGATATTTAAATATACACCACCTGAAATGAATTTGTACTTTATTCAATAAAACGTGAGATCTGTACAGAGAGTAGACATAATATGCATACTAACTTAATCAAGGGATAATATTATTGTTACATTTGAAAGAGATAAAGTGTGTACCGTTATCTTATCTAGCGTTTGTTTATATTTACTGATGTTACTATCTGTGAATGCTAACTTGTGTCAATAAGAAGCTGCACAGGCACCCCAAGGTTTTTTTTTTACCTTTTTCTATTATAGTGTTATGAGTTAAATTGAGGAGAATGTGACATCCGCTAGATAACTGATGGGATATTTAAAATAATAATAATATATTTAAAAATATTTCATGACATTGGAACTAAGACATTTTTACTGTCTCAGGTTCAATCAAAGTTGATTTAAAAAAACAAAAGTTAAAACCCACTGGTTTTATCTTCTGCTTTACTCATTGAAATGTGAGACCTATTGAGAGAATAGAGATACCATGGGAATACCTTAATGATGGGATATAATTTGCAGTCTTTAACATTTAAGACATTTAAAATGCCCGCCATCATTTTGTCTGCAGATCTCTAACTCATGTGCCTGAATCTCTGCTTACATTAACAGTGCAGTCTCTGGGTGTTCACTTTTAGCCTAAGGGACTTCCAAGTGATTTACTATTCTAGCAAATAGCCAGTCAATCATAAATACATTGTTTTCAGTTTTCTAGTGCTAATGTTTCAAATAGTGGAGAAAGAGGATATTATTTAAAAAATATTTTCTTATGTTATAGGAGATGTCCAAAGGATCCAATCAGGCAAAAGGAGTAGAGGGGAAAGAAGCAAGAAAGTCATCATACATCAGCAAACGAACACAAGGAAGAAAGAACATGAATGCTCCCAGTGTTTCAAAACCTTTGCTGCACCTTCCGCTCTTGCAATTCATCAACGAACACACACAGGAGAAAAGCCCCATCATTGTTCTCAGTGTGGGAAAGCCTTTAGACGAATGTCTCATCTCAAGACACACCTGAGGATCCACACTGGAGAAAAGCCATATCATTGTTCTCAGTGTGGAGAGACATTTAGCCATATGTTTATTCTCAAGAAACACCAGATGATCCATACAGGTGAAAAGCCATATCATTGTCCTCAGTGTGGAAATACCTTTATTCAATTAGCTGATCTCAAGACACACCTGAGGATCCACACTGGAGAAAAGCTATATCATTGTTCTCAGTGTGGAAAGGCCTTTAGTCAAATGTCTAATCTCAAGAGACACCAGAAGACTCACACTGGAGAAAAGCCATATCATTGTTCTCAGTGTGGCAATGCCTTTAGTCAAATGTTTCATCTCAAGACACACCAGATGATCCATACTGGGGAAAAGCCATATCAGTGTACTACATGTGGGAAGGGTTTCAGGAAAAGGCAATCACTTACCACCCACCAGCTGATCCATACTGGTGTAAAGCCATATCATTGTCCTCAGTGTGGAATGTCCTTTACTCAAAAGAGAGATCTCAAGATACACCAGAGGATTCACACTGGGGAAAAGCCATATCAGTGTACTACATGTGGGAAGGGTTTCAGGAGTAGCAAATCACTTACCTTCCACCAGATGACACATACTGGAGAAAAGCCACATCAATGCTCTCAGTGTGGAAAAACCTTTATTCAAATGTCTAAACTCAAGATACACCAGAGGATACATACGGGAGAAAAGCCATATAAGTGTTCTCAGTGTGGAAAGGCCTTTATTCGAACAAGTGATCTCAAGATACACCAGATGATTCACACTGGGGAAAAGCCATATCAGTGTTCTCAGTGTGGAAAGACTTTTAGTCATATGTCCGCTCTCAAGAGACACCAGAAGATTCATACTGGAGAAAAGCCACATTAGTGTTTTCAATAAGGAAAGACTTTTATTCGGATATGTGATCTCAAGACACACCAGATGATCCATACAGAGGTAAAGCCTTATCATTGTCTTCAGTTTGGAAAGGCCTTTAATAGAATATCTAGTATCAAGGTACCCTCTCCTTCCCCATCACTTTTCATTGCACATTGCTCATTGGTTAGATTTTGAATCCAGGAAGTTAATGGGTCAGATAGAAGATTCATTACATTAACACCACAGAGTGGATACTGATTACTGAACTCACATTTGTAAGGGGGCACTGATGATAAGGTTACTGATGGGTGTGTCTGAAATGTAGGCTCCCAATCATTCTTATGGTGGCTGTATGGCCTGTTTTCCTGCATGCTTATATTACGTTTGCTGGTGAAACTTGATAGTGAAATATGAAACTGTGACTTTAATCAAATCTCTGAGAGGGGCCCGTGCCGCTCCCTGAACTGCCAGGACGTGGGTTTGTTGTTGTTGTTGAATAAATGTACTTACATGCAACTCTGGAGTCCTGAGGTAACTTGAGTGAAATTTCACCTAACAAAACTCTATGTAGATAGACATCTGTTCCTGTTTGTCTAGTAGGAGTTCTACAAAAAATAAAGGTTTTTTATTATACTTGTGAATTGTGTTCGTCCTGTTGTATTCTTAAAGTATGGTACCAGCTGAATAGGCCCTTAATATATATATATATATTTATATAATATTTTTTTTTCACAATTGCTCTTATTCCTGTTGTATTTTTAAAGTAAGGTACACAATGAAAAGGCTCTTAAATTCTACTTCAGCAGATCATTCCACTGCCACCCTTAGTCAAAACATGAACAAATAAAAAGTATTCAGAGGGAACTGGGGTAAATGTCTGGGATTCTGGTGCAAATGATAATGCCCTCTGTGTGCTTAAAACAATATAGAAGTTTCTTAAGTCACCTGGTTTCTATTTAAGTCAGTTGTGTGGGTTTTTATATGAGGCTTCACACTGGTATGCAGGTCTGATAAAAACCCTTATATCATTATTAAAATACAAACACACAGGCTTTCTACATTTTACCAACCTAGCCTGTCCTACCCAATCACCTTTCAGTTGACACCTCCACCCCACCCCCACCTACCCTCCTGTGTGGAGTTTCTGCAGGCTGAGCTATAGCCACGCCCACCTTAGGGCCATCAGATGTGTAAACGGTGCTCATACACATGGAATTCCTTCCATTATTCCTTTGGGCAATCTAGTTTGCATTCCAAAAGCTCCTGCAGCTGATTGGATGAGCCACCTTTTTAAGGAAGGCACTGGGGTGATCTGGAAGTTTAGTGTAGAAGTGTAACTCACAGACAGTACAACTATACTGTAGTTCTTTGTCTGCATATGTTCACTATATTAGTCTTATATTGAAGGATAGTTCAAGGATTTATTTTGCAGAGCAGAACTAAAATGTCAGGATCTACTGAACCATCACAACTGCTGATATCAGTGAAGGAGGAGGTAAAAGAAGAAGAATTTGATGATTTCCTGCAAGAGTATTTGTCTGCAAGTAAAAAAGTGGAAGTGGCTGGACTGAATCATGACTGCAAGACTGAAACAAAAAGATCACCAACCTTGACCTGCAAAGAAGAAAAGTCTTCACTGACGGGAATTAAACAGGAAGATGAATCTGATTTAAGAGAATATGATCGAGTTGCCTCTTCGCCTACAAGTAAGTTGCAGATTATTTTGTGTCATGAGAAGCCAAAAAACATTCATTGCAAAGTGTTATTTATATTTACACCACCTGGAATTAATTTGTACTTTATTCAATAAAACGTGAGATCTGTACAGAGAGTAGACATAATATGCATACTACCTTAATCAAGGGATAATATTATTGTTACATTTGAAAGAGAGAAAGTGTTTCGGTAATCTTTTCTACAGCTCTGTAACTTTTTTGTGTGTAGTTAATAATAATAAAAGTTAATATACAGTGAATATGTAATCATGTTACTATGAAGCTTCAAGGGCACCCAGAGGGTTTCTGCCTACTGTAGCATTTTAACTACCTTATCCGTCTCTAGCTTAGGGAACCATCTTCACATTTGGTAGCTGCTAGCCTGTGGTAATATTAACTCATGTTACTATCTGTGAATGCTAACTTGTCTCAATAAGAAGCTGCACAGGAACCCCAAGGGCTTCTACCTTTTTCTATTAGAATTTCATGATTTGAATTGAAGAGAATGTAACATCAGCTATATAACTGATGGGATATTTAAAATAATAATAATATATTTTTTAAATATTTCATGCCATTGGAACTCAGCCATTTTAACTGTTTAATGTTGAATCAAAGTTGATTTAAAAAACAAGAGTTAAAACCCCCTGGTTTTATCTTCTGCTTTACTAAATGAAATTTGAGAGAATAGAGATACCATGGGAATACCTTAATGATGGGATATAATTTGCAGTTTAAGACATTTAAAATGCCCGCCATCCATTTTGTCTCCTGATCTCTAACTCATGCGCCTGAATCTCTGCTTACATTTACGGTGCAGTCTCAGGGTGCTCTCTTCTAGCCTAAGGGACTCCCAAGTGATATACTATCCTAGCAAATAGCCAGCCAATCAAAAATACATTGTATTCAGTGTTCTTGTGCTAATGTAACAAATAGAAGAGAAAAAGGATATTATTTTAAAAATATTTTCTATTGTTATAGGAGACGTTCAAATGATCCATTCTAGCAAAAGGAGTACAGGGGAAAGAAGAAAGAAAGTCATCACTCATCAGCAATCGAACACAGGGAAGAAACAACATGAATGCTCCCAGTGTTTTAAAACCTTTGCTGCACTTTCCGCTCTTGCAATTCATCAACTAACACACACAGGAGAAAAGCCACATCAGTGTTCTCAGTGTGGAAAGGCCTTTAGCCAAATGTCTCATCTCAAGACACACCAGAGGATTCACACTGGAGAAAAGCCATTTCAGTGTACTACATGTGGGAAGGCTTTCAGCCATATGAATAATCTCAAGAGACACCAGATGATCCATACTGGAGAAAAGCCATTTCAGTGTATTACATGTGGGAATGCTTTCAGGAGTAGCAATGCACTTACAATCCACCATCTGACACATACTGGGGAAAAGCCATATCAGTGTTCTCAGTGTGGACAGACATTTAGCCAAATGTATCATCTCAAGAGTCACCAGAGGATGCATACTTGGGAAAAGCCTTATCAGTGTGCTACATGTGGGAAGAGTTTTAGGAGTGGCTCAGATCTCACCATCCATCAGATTACACATACTGGAAAAAAGCCACATCAGTGTTCTCTGTGTGGAAATGCCTTTAGTACAATACATAGTCTCAATAGACACCAGATGATTCACACTGGGGAAAAGCCGTATGAGTGTTCTACATGTGGGAAGAGTTTCAGGAGCAGCAAAGAACTTACCATCCACCAGATGTCACATACTGGAGAAAAGCCACATCAGTGTTCTCAGTGTGGAAAAGCCTTTTGTCAAGTATCTGATCTCAAGAAACACCAGAGGATCCATACGGGAGAAAAGCCCTATCAGTGTACAATATGTGGGAAGAGTTTCAAGAGGAGCACACATCTTACCTCCCATCAGTTAAATATCCATTAGAGGACACTCAAAGGAGAAAAGGATTGTCAGTGGGGAAAGTCTTTCAATCAAACTTCTCTTTTTGAGAAACATTAGATATGGGAGAAAAACCTGACAAATGCTCAATATTACAATACAAAACCTTAAAAGAGTTTGTTGGAAATGGAGACAAGACAAAATTACTGGATTTGTAACTTTCACACTGTATTCCTCTTTGAGGAGTATGATTACAAAGGAGGAGTACAATCACAAATATGTTAAGTCTGTGTTACTGTGTTACTTGCATGGCGATATTGTAATGTCTGATAGTAAGCCTGTGCCTGTGTTTGAAGTGGGATTTCTGCCAAAAATAAAGCTTTTAAATAAGTGAATTGTATTTATTTTGTGCAGTGATTGATGCTCTGAATATTATAACAAGTGAAACTAATGTCCATTGACGTAGTGGTGTGAATTGTCGTTCATTCATTCAACCTTTATTTATTTCTCTGCAATGCATTAAGGGTAAGTCTCACTACCCACAATCCTTTGTCATTTTAGTTTGCATTCCAGAAAGCTCATCTAGTTCATTGGTTAGATTTTGAATCCAGGAAGCTAATGGGTCAGATAGAAAATGAATTATGTTAACAGCATAGTGGAGTCAGATTACTGAAAACCCCTTTGTAAGGTGGCACTGATGATAAGGTTACTGATGGGTGTGTATGATATGTAGGGTCCCAATCATTTCTATGGTGTCTTTATGGCCTATTTACCAGCATGTTTATATTATGTCTGCTGGTGAAACTCTATGTAGATAAAAGTCTGTTCCTGTTTGTTTAATAGGAGTAACACCAAAAATAAAGTTTTTGTATACATTCACGTGATTTGTGTTTATTCCTGTTGTATTCTTAAATTAAGGTACACTGTGTCAAGGCCCTTAATACAGCATATATAAACATATTTATATTTACATAAATAGGGTTTTTTCCTGTTGTATTACTGAACTCACCTTTGTAAGGTGGCACTGATGATAAGGTTACTGATGGATGTGTATGAAATGTAGGCTCCCAATCATTCTTACGGTGTCTTTATGGCCTGTTTACCAGCATGTTTATATTATGTCTGCTGGTGAAACTCTATTTAGACACAAGTCTGTTCCTGTTTGTTTAGTAGGAGTACCACAAAAAAAAAGCTTTTGTATACATTCAGGTGATTTGTGTTTATTCCTGTTGTGTTCCTAAAGTAAGGTTCACATTGAAAAGGCCCTTAATATATATACATATTTATATTTACATTAAAATAGTTTTTTTCCTGTTGTATTCTTAAAGTAAGATACACAATGAAAAGGCTCTTAAATTCTACTTCAGGTGAGCATTCCACTGCCACCCACAGTCAAAACATGAACAAATAAAAAGTATTCAGAGTGAACAAGGGGTAAATGTCTGGGATTCTGGTGTAAATGATAATACCCTCTGTGTGCTTAAAACAATAAAGATGTTTCTTAGGTCACCTGGTTTCTATTTAACTCAGTTGTGTGGGTTTTTATATGAGGATTTACACTGGTATGTAGGTCTGATATAACCCTTATATCATTATTTAAAATACAAACACTTTCTACAGTTTACCAACCCTCCCCTCTCCTACCTAATCACCTTTTAGTTCACACCTCCACCCCACCCCAAACCTGCCCTCCTGTGTGGAGATTCTGCAGGCTGAGCTATAGCCACGCCCACCTTAGGGCCATCAGATGTGTAAACGGTGGTCATACGCATGGAATTCCTTCCATTATTCCTTGGGCATTCTAGTTTGCATTCCAAAAGCTCCTGCAGCTGATTGGATGAGCCACCTTTTTAAGAGAGGCACTGGGATGGTCTGGAAGTTTAGTGTAGAAGTGAACCTCACAGGCAGTACAACTATACTGTAGTTCTTTGTCTGCATATGTTCTCTATATTAGTCTTGCATTGAAGGATAGTTCAAGGACTTATTTTGCAGTAGAGACCTAAAATGTCAGGATCTACTGAACCATCACAACTGCTGATGTCAGTGAAGGAGGAGGTAAAAGAAGAAGAATTTGATGATTTCCTGCAAGAGTATCTGTCTGCAAGTAAACAAGTGGAAGTGGCTGGACTGAAACATGAGTGTGAGACTGAAACAAAAAGATCACCAACCTTGTCCTGCAAAGAAGAAAAGTCTTCACTGATGGTAAATAAACAGGAAGATGAATCGGATTTGAGAGAATATGATCTCGTTGCCTCTTCACCTACAAGTAAGTTGCAGATTATTTTGTATCATGAGAAACCAAGAAACAACAACATCATTGCAAAGTATTTATTCACACCACCTGGAATTAATTAGTACTTTATTCAATAAAACGTGAGATTTGTACAGAGAGTAGACATAATATGCATACTACCTTAATCAAAGGATAATATTATTGTTACATTTGAAAGAGAGAAAGGGACTTTAGTCTTTTCTCCAGCTCTCTATCTTTTGTGTTTGTAGTTAACAATGATAATATTTAATAAGCAGTGAATATGTAATCATGTTACTATGAAGCTGCACAGGCACCCAAAGGGTTTCTACCTTTTTCTATTATAATTGTATGAGTTAAATTGAGGAAAATGTAACATCAGCTAGATAACTGATGGGATATTTAAAATAATAATAATATATTTAAAAATACTTCATGCCATTGGAACTCAGACAATTTTACTATTGAATCAAAGTTGATTTAAAAAACTAAAATTAAATCCCCCTGGCTTTATCTTCTGCTTTACTCAATGAAATGTGAGACCTATTGAGAGAATAGAAATACCATGGGAATACCTTAATGATGGGATATAATTTGCAGTCTTTAAAATGTAAGACATTTAACATGCCCGCCATCATTTTGTCTCCAGATCTCTAACTCATGTGCCTGAGTCTCTGCTTACATTTACGTTGCAGTCTCTGGGTGTTCACTTCTAGCCCAAGGGACTTCCAAGTGATATACTATTCTAGCAAATAGCCATTCAATCAAAAATACATTGTATTTAGTGTTCTAGTGCTAATGTTACAAATAGAGGAGAAAGAGGATATTATTTAACAAATATTTTCTAATATTATAGGAGACGTTCAAAGGATCCGTACAGGCAAAAGGAGTACAGAGGAAATAAGAAAGAAAGTCATCATACATCAGCAATCGAACACAAGGAAGGAAAGACATGAATGCTCCCAGTGTTTCAAAACCTTTGCTGCACCTTCCGCTCTTGCAATTCATCAACGAAGACACACAGGAGAAAAGCCCCATCATTGTTCTCAGTGTGGAAAGACATTTAGCCATATGTCTAATCTCAAAAGACACCAGAAGGTCCACACTGGGGAAAAGCCACATGAGTGTACTACATGTGGGAAGAGTTTCAGGAGCAGCGAAGAATTTACCATCGTCAAGATGACACATTCTGGAGAAAAGCCACATCAGTGTTCTCCGTGTGGAAAAGCCTTTTGTCGAGTATCTGATCCCAAGACACACCTGAGGATCCCCACTGGAGAAAAGCCATATCATTGTTCTCAGTGTGGAAAGGCCTTTAGTCGAATGTGTCATTTAAAGAGACACCAGATGATCCATACTGGGGAAAAGCCTCATCAGTGTATTACATGTGGGAAGGGTTTCAGGAGTAGCGAATCACTTACCATCCACCTGAGGATCCATACTGGGGAAAAGCCATATCATTGTCCTCAGTGTGGAAAGACTTTTAATCAAATGGGTGATCTCAAGATACACCAGAGGATTCACACTGGGGAAAAGCCATATCAGTGTACTACATGTGGGAAGGGTTTCAGGAGTTCAGGAGTACTTAATATCCACCAGAGAACACACACAAGAGAAAAGCCACAACAATGTTCTCAGTGTGGAAAGACTTTCAGCCATGTGTGTAAACTCGAGAGACACCAGATGATCCATACTGGAGAAAAGCCATAACAGTGTTCTCAGTGTGGAAAGACCTTTAGTCAAATGTCTAATCTCAAACAACACCAGAAGATTCATACTGGAGAACACATTAGTGTTTTGAGTAAGGAAAGACTTTTATTCGGATGTGTCATCTCAAGACACACCAGATGATCCATACAGGGGCAAAGCCTTCCCCATCACTTTTCATTGCACATAGCTCATTGGTTTGATTTTTAATTCAGGAAGCTAATGGGTCAGATAGAAGATGCATTATGTTAACACCATCAGATTACTGAACTCACCTTTGTAAGATGGCACTGATGATAAGGTTACTGATGGGTGTGTATGAAATGTAGGCTCCCAATCATTCTTATGGTGTCTATACGGCCTATTTTCCTGCATGTTTATATTATGTTTGCTGGTGAAACTTGATAGTGAAATATGAAACTGTGACTTTAATCAAGTCTCTGAGAGGGGCCCGTGCCGCTCCCTGAACTGCCAGGATGTGGGTTTGTTGTTGTTTTTGAATAAATGTACTTATGTGCAACTCTGGAGTCCTGAGGTAACTTGAGTGAAATTTCACCTAACAAAACTCTATGTAGATACACGTCTGTTCCTGTTTGTCTAGTAGGAGTTCTACAAAAAATAACGTTTTTTTTATTATACTCTTGAATTGTGTTCGTCCTGTTGTATTCTTAAAGTATGGTACCAGCTGATTAGGCCCTTAATATATATATATATATATATATATTTATGTAATATATATTTTTTTTCACATCAATTGTGCTTATTCCTGTTGTATTTTTAAAGTAAGGTACACAATGCACAATTGTACACAATGTACACAATTACTTCAGCTGATCATTCCACTGCCACCCTGAGCCTTAAGAGGCCTAGGCCTGTTTGACTTTTTTAGGAAGTCTCACATGCCTTGATGTTTTTGTATATTTCCCCTAGCTAAAAGTATTGATGCACAAGTGGCATATATGATTATGTTATAGAAGACATCAGCAATAACAACATTAGAGTAAAAGGAATGTAGTAAAATAAAATTGTATTTAAATCAAATGTAAAATCACCCTTACGAAAACCTTCATTCAGAGCTGCTCAGAATTTGTACAAAAAAACATTGTAAACATTTCGGACCGAGACTTTTGAACTCTGAACCTTGTAAACATAGGTGTTGGCTATACATATGTGAGTTTAGCATTCAGAAAGTGTGTGTGGTTTCACTACTACATATTTATAATAGCAGAGTGACCTGTGCCTCTCCACAATGTGTGTCCCTACAAATGCCATCTCCTTGTGGATGAGGAAACTGTTCACCACTGCATTATCTACTTGTTTTCCGGGTAACAGAGAAATATTTGATGAGAGCATCAGAGAGGAGCATCAGACCCCACCCATGCTCTTGGTGTACTGCTTGACCGGATCAGGCACAGGAAACTCCCTCCTGGACCAGGTACCATCGGGGTTGCGGACACGGCGCTGCACACACTGCCCACTGTTCGCTTTGTGTATCGTGGAACACATGGTAACGTCACGTGTGTCCTTCCACTTTACATAAAGCAAGGAGCCCTCACGTATCCAGCGCATGTCCCCTCTGGCAGCCTTCTTGCCCAGCGCATTGTCTGTTGTCCGTTGAAACCCCACACGGTTCTCCCGGATGGTCCCACAGGCCCCAGAGCGCACCTGGTGTAGATAGGTGAAAAGCTTGGTGCTGGTGTAGAAGTTGTCTACATAAACATGGAACCCCGTGCCAAGATAGGGCATCTTGAGCAGGTTGACAACTGCGTCAAAAGTTAGTCCATTGCCACTCGGAGACGGCGCCTTTCCCTCGTAAATGGTGAAGTCACACGTGTAACCACTCTGGCTGTCGGCAAGGACAAACAGCTTGTAGCCCCACTTGGTGGGCTTGTCCTTCATGTACTGTTTCATCCCGATCCTTGCCTTTGTGGCTACCATGCGCTCATCCACTGACAGGTTCTTATGTGGGTGGTAGTGTGTCCTGCAGGCCGTGAGGATGTCATCGTGAAGAGGCTTCAGGCGGAAAAGGCCATCATACCCATCATTTACCACATCAGCATCTGGGTCATTCATGTGTACATTTGCTGTGATGGCCTCATACCTGTAGCCTTTCATGACACTGCGAGGATAGGGAAACTTGAAAAAGTTTTCTTTCTTCCACAGGTCCCTTGCAGCGGTCACCTTGACCAGGCCGAGATACATCACAATGCTCAAATAGTTGCACATCTCAGATGGCTTCACGTCTTTCCACCGCATCTTTGCACCCTCCGCAATCTTCCGGGCAGCATATTTATTTGTGTTGATACACAGCGTTGTAATGGCATTGTTTGTGAAAAACAGGTAGAAGATTTCCTTGGGGCTGTATGATTTCTGGGAATCAAGCTGCGGTCCAGGCATCCTCTTAGGGCAGAACGGAAACTGTGGGGGGCACACGTCCTCCTCAGCACCATCATGCCATCTATACACCGGCGAGGCAGGTCTGGTGGGGGCCTTTGAAGGAGGCAGCAGTGGTATGGGTGCTGTTGCTGTCTTGGAGGATGACTTCACTCTCCTTTTGGCCCTCGTCTGCCTTGCAGGAATCTGTGAAGGGCACACGTTCTCCTCAGAACCACCAGCATGCCCTCTATCCCCCAGTGGGGCAGGTCTCCTCCTCTTTGAAGGAAGCAGCCATGGTGTGGATGCTGTTGCTGCCTTGGAGGATGACCTCACTCTCCTTTTGGCCTTCATCTGCCTTCGAGCTGGAGGAGGCCTTGACGGTCCAGGCAGGTCAGAAGAGCTGAGGGGTGTTGGGAGAGGGGAGAGGACAGGTGTGTCTCGTGCAGGGACATCTCTGAAAAAAAATAATCAATTGGCAAATGTTATACAAGCAACCCAGCGAAAATAAAACTATAGATTACTGAGTAAGCATAACTGAACATCTCCAAAACAACTTAGTAAAATAACAAAACACAATATGCAACTAAAAATAAGATATATGCAACATGGGGTTGGTTTATTCCTTCCTGCTATGGGGTGGGGTTAGGTGCTAATTGCTCAGTTGTCTGTGAGACAAAAGAAAATATATATCTAGATGTCTGGGTTACAGAGTCTGATAATACATACTAATGGGGATACTCTATGGTTGGTGGGATGAGAACAGGGGACAAAGGGTGAAGAGGGGGTCGTTGATAGCAAGAAGGGAGCTGGTTTATAGAGTTCCAGATGCTAATTGCTCATTTGTCTGTGAGACAAAAGAGAGTATATATCTAGATGTCTGGGTTACAGAGTCTGATAATACATACTAATGAGGATACTCTAAGGTTGATGGGATGAGATCAGGGTTTTTGAAAGCAGGAATGAGGCTGGTTTATCGAGGTGGGAATGGGTCAGGTGCGTGTCCGTAAATCAAAGATTATAGACAAGAGTATATTCTGTTCCATCAGTCATATGAGCATTTCTTACTATGTAAACAACACTATTAGTTCTATTATATTACTACTATTACAACACTATTACTATGTAAACAGCAAACAAATAAGACCAGGAAAACGTCAATATAAAATAAGCAATGCGTGATGAAGGCTGCATCCACCCACATAACATAAGTAGCTCAGCCAGCTTGCTAGCATTCATGCTTTTTATGAGCATTTCTTACTATGTAAACAACACTATTAGTTCTATTATATTATTACTATTACAACACTATTACTATGTAAACAGCAAAAAAATAAGATGCTCAACATAACATAAGTAGCTCAGCCAGCTTGCTAGCATTCATTCTTTTTAGTCAGATAATACTTGGTAATAATATCGTGGAAACATACCAAAATGCATGCTCATAGCAGTAAATGCAGATATGTACTTACATGTCAAGGACACGGTCAATGCGTTCTTCCCAATCCAACTCATCGAGGGAATCAATACTTGCCCCATCGGAATTATCATCTGCCCAGTCAAGGCTTCCAACATCGTCTTCTTCGCTGACATAAACTAAAGCTTGTTCGGTGGTATATTTCTTCATTTTTGAATGAAGGAATAGACAATAATATAGACAATAATAAAATAATATAAACTATAGGACTATAATATAAACTATGATCTGAACTTGCATGAAAATCATATTTCGTCCCTGAAGCGTCCACGCACCTTTGTGAACGAATACAACAGGAATGAACACAATTCATGAGTATAATACAAAAAAGCTTTATTTTTGGTAGTACACCTACTACACAAACAGGAACAGACGTCTATCTACATACAGTTTTATTTAGGTGAGATTTCACTCAAGTTACCTCAGGACTCCAGAGCTGCATGTAAGTACATTTATTCAACAACAACAACAAACCCACGTCCTGGCAGTTCAGGGAGCGGCACGGGCCCCTCTCAGAGACTTGATTAAAGTCACAGTTTCATATTTCACTATCAAGTTTCACCAGCAAACATAATATAAACATGCAGGAAAACAGGCCATATAGCCACCATAAGAATGATTGGGAGCCTACATTTCAGACACACCTAGTATCAGTAACCTTATCATCAGTGCCACCTTACAAATGTGAGTTCAGTAATCTGACTGCACTCTGTGGTGTTAATATATTGCATCTTCTATCTGACCCATTAGCTTCCTGGATTCAAAATCTTACCAATGAGCTATGTGTAATGTGCAATGAAAAGTGATGGGGAAGGAGAGGGTACATTGATACTAGAGATATTATATTAAAGGCCTTTCTAAACTGAAGACAATGATAAGGCTTTGCCCCTGTATGGATTTTCTGGTGTGCCTTGAGATGACACATCCGAATAAAAGTCTTTCCTTACTGAAAACACTAATGTGGCTTTTTTCCGGTATGAATCTTCTGGTGTTTCTTGAGATGAGGGATTTGACTAAAGGTCTTTCGACACTGAGAACACTGATAAGGCTTTTCTCCAGTATGTGTCATCTGGTGGATGGTTAGTTCTTTGCTACTCCTGAAATGCTTCCCACATGTAGAACATTGATATGGCTTTTCCCCAGTGTGAATCCTCTGGTGTATCTTGAGATCACCCGCTTGAATAAAGGTCTTTCCACACTCAGGACAATGATATGGCTTTTCACCAGTATGGATCATCTGGTGTTTCTTGAGATTAGACATAGTGCTGAATGTCTTTCCACACTGCGGACAATGATGGGGCTTTTCTCCAGTATGTGTCATCTGGTGGATGGTAAGTGCTCTGCTACTCCTGAAACCCTTCCCACATGTAGAACACTGATATGGCCTTTCCCCAGTGTGAATCATCTGGTGGATCTTGAGATCACTCGTTTGAATAAAGGTCTTTCCACACTGAGGACAATGATATGGCTTTTCACCAGTATGGATCATTTGGTGTTTCTTGAGACTAGACATTTGACTAAAGGATCTCCCACACTGAAAACATTGATGGGGCTTTTCTCCTGTGTGTGTTCGTTGATGAATTGCAAGAGCGTAAGGTTTAGCAAAGGTTTTGAGACAATGGGAGCATTCATGTCTTTCCTTCCTTGTGTTCGATTGCTGATGTATGATGACTTTCTTTCTTCTTTCCCCTGTACTCCTTTTGCCTGAATGGATCCTTTGAACGTCTCCTAAAACATTAGAAAATATGTTTTTTAACAATGTCCTCTTCTCTATTTGTATCATAAGCACTAGAACACTTAAAACAATGTATTTTTGATTGACTGGCTATTTGCTAGTATATCACTTGAAAGTCCCTTTGGCTAAAAGTAAACACCCAGAGACTGCACTGTAAATGAATGCCGAGATTCAGGCACATGAGTTAGAGATCTGTAGACAAAATGATGGCAGGCATTTTAAATATCTTAAATGTTAAAGACTGCAAATGATATCCCATCATTAAGGTATTCCCATGGTATCTCTTTTCTCTCAAAAGGTCTCACATTTCATTGAGTAAAGTAGAAGATAAAGCCAGGGGGTTTTAACTTTTGTTTTTTAAATCAACTTTGATTCAACCTTAAACAGTAAAAATGTCTCTGAGATCCAATGGCATGAAATATTTAAAAAATATATTATTATTATTTTAAATATCCCGTCAGTTATATAGCTGATGTTACATTCTCCTCAATTTAACTCATGAAATTATAATAGAAAAAGGTAGAACCCCTTGGGGTGCCTGTGCAGCTTCTTATTGACACAAGTTAGCATTCACAGATAGTAACATGAGTTGATATTAACACACGCTAGCAGCTGCCAAATGTGAAGATGGTTCCCTAAGCTAGAGACAGATAAGATAGTTAAAATGCTACAGTAGGCAGAAACCATATGGGTGCCCTTGAAGCTTCATAGTAACATGATTACATATTCACTGTTTATTAACTATTATCATTGTTAACTACAAACACAAAAGATAGAGAGCTGGAGAAAAGACTAAAGTCACTTTCTCTCTTTCAAATGTAACAATAATATTAGCCCTTGATTAAGGTAGTATGCATATTATGTCTACTCTCTGTACAAATCTCACATTTTATTGAAAATAAAGTACAAATTAATTCCAGGTGGTGTGAATAAATACTTTGCAATGATGTTGTTGTTTCTTGGTTTCTCATGATACAAAATAATCTGCAACTTACTTGTAGGCGAAGAGGCAACGAGATCATATTCTCGTAAATCAGATTCATCTTCCTGTTTAATTCCCGTCAGTGAAGACTTTTCTTCTTTACAGGACAAGGTTGGTGATCTTTTTGTTTCAGTCTTACAGTCATGTTTCAGTCCAGCCACTTCCAGTTTTTTACTTGCAGACAGATACTCTTGCAGGAAATCATCAAATTCTTCTTCTTTTACCTCCTCCTTCACTGACATCAGCAGTTGTGATGGTTCAGTAGATCCTGACATTTTAGTTCTGTTTTGCAAAATAAATCCTTGAACTTTCCTTCAATGCAAGACTAATAGAGAGAACATATGCAGACAAAGAACTACAATATAGTTGTACTGCCTGTGAGGTTCACTTCTACACTTAACCTCCAGACCATCCCAGTGTCTCTCTTAAAAAGGTGCCTCATCCAATCAGCTGCAAGAGCTTTTGGAATGCAAACTAGAATGGCCAAAGGAATAATGGGAAGGAATTCCATGCGTGTGAGCACCGTTTACACATCTGATGGCCCTAAGGTGGGCGTGGCTATAGCTCAGCCTGCAGAATCTCCACACTGGAGGGTAAGTGGGGGTGGGGTGGAGGTGTGAACTGAAAGGTGATTGGATATGTTGGTAAACTGTAGAAAGCCTCTGTGTTTGTATTTTAATAATATAAGGTTTTTTTTCAGACCTACATACCCATATGAAGCCTCAAATTAAAAACCCACACAACTGAGATAAATAGAAACCAGGTGACCTAAGAAACTTCACTATTGTTATAAGCACACAGAGGGTATTATCATTTGCACCATAATCCCAGAAATTTACCCCAGTTCACTCTGAGATTCTTTTTATTTGTTCATGTTTTGACTAAGGGTGGCTCAGCTGAAGTAGAATTTAAGAGCCTTTTCATTGTGTACCTTACTTTAAGAATACAATAGGAAACAACACTTTTAATGTAAATATAAATATGTATTTATATATATATATATATATATATATATATATATATATAGAAAGGGCCTTTTCAACGTGTACCTTACTTTAGGAATACAACAGGAATAAACACAAATCATGTGAATGTATACAAAAAGCTTTATTTTTGGTGGTACTCCTACTAAACAAACAGGAACAGACTTGTGTCTAAATAGAGTTTCACCAGCAGACATAATATAAACATGCTGGTAAACAGGCCATAAAGACACCGTAAGAATGATTGGGACCCTACATTTCATACACACCCATCAGTAACCTTATCATCAGTGCCACATTACAAAGGGGTTTTCAGTAATCTGACTCCACTCTATGGTGTTAACATAATGCATCTTCTATCTGACCCATTAGCTTCCTGGATTCAAAATGTAAGCGATGAGCTGGAGGAGCTTTCTGGAATGTAAACTAAAATGACAAAGGATTGTGGGCCGGAATATCATGTGTGTGAGCACCGTTGGTGTTTACACGTCTGAAGGAGTGTAGTAGGGGGGTGGGGGTGTGAATTGAGAAGTGATGGGGAAGGAGAGAGAAGATGGGGTTGGGAACTGAAGAAAACTTCCATTTTTCCAAGTAACTAAGTCACACAGACACCATAATAATGAATGAGAGCCTACATTTCATATAGACCCATCAGTAGCCTGATCATCAGTGATTCATGTAAACACCTTCATTTCATATAGACCCATCACTAGCCTGATCATCAGTGACTCATGTAAACACCTTCATTTCATATAGACCCATCAGTAGCCTGATCATCAGCGACTCATGTAAACATCTGCATTCAGCCATGTGTTCTTCCTCAGTGACGCCTGATTTATGACTACACCTGTTTCATTACAGCCTATGTCACTTTGGATATCATTCAAGATTACCATGTTTAAAATGTTCATGACACATTTCTTAGTACCCCATTAAAATATATAAACATATGTCTCAAGCATATCAGTATCGGACACAATAACAGAGTTTCCAGCATGCAAACATCTACATCATTTTTGGAAAACACTGCAGAAGATGAAAGGGTACACTATCACCATACCAAGGTGTTTTGAATCTCTTACACCAAAGGATTATTTAGGGCCTATCTCAGTAACTGTGGTAGGGATTATGTATGGCCTATTTCAGTAACTGTGGTAGGGACTTTATGATAAAGTGTCTCGTGTACACACACACACACACACACACATACACACAAAGGGAGACACACAAACACGCTCTCAACTAGGAAAGACAGCCTATTGTTTGAATGCTCCAACTTCCTGGAATGATCTTCAACACACTCTAAAAATCAACTCTACTTTCCTACGGACAATTAAGAAAATGTGTTTATCTTTTGATTCATTTTGTTGTTTTGGTTTGTTTGCTATTGTAAGGCAAAAATGTATCTTTGCAGTGGAAAATCACAGATGGCCTTATTCCTCTGGTAGCTGCTCATTTGGTGGGGCCTAGGTTTATGGTGCCCCCAACAAACATTCCAGAGATGCACTGTCCCAATGGTTGATCTTCCTACCCCCTGCTAAGACTCGTATCTCAAACCTATGTGTCTGGTTCTCTCTCTGTGCTTTTCCATGCCGGGGTGAAACTAGGGGCAGAGAAATGAATGTAAGAGTGCTAAAGTGAAATATTGCATTGTAAGATGATTTCTTTGTCATGTTTGGGTTTATTTGAATGGTCTCAGTCTGGGTGATAAAGTGGTCTCAGTCCTGAAGCTGCATAGATTTGTTTTAACATGGATCTCAGAGACATGAGAATTCTGTCTCAATTTGTCTTTGTTAATGTGTGATCCTAAGCACGAGAAACCACTGCTCATGGGGGTAATTATTAGACCAGATGCAGGACTAAAATGGGTACTTAATGCTTAAGAGGCCCTTTCCAACTGGTGGGAAAGCAATTCTTGTTGTTAAAGCTCCGCAAGTTTTTGTCCTAGACACATAAAAAGAAACCCCACAGCAACCTTTAACCCTTAACTTTTAAAATATATACAGTTCGAAAATAAAATATAAATAAGCACTTTGTAAGGAGAATAGAGCTGATCTCTTGCACATTTTAGTCTGTGAGTGAGGTTTCTGCTCCTAAGGACCCACCCATTAGCAAATGACAGCTATTCATATGATAAGTAATGGTGATTTTGTGATCTCTATTGGGCCATGGTGTGGCGAGAAAACCTGTGGGGGTAGTGGGCCACAAAGACATTCCAGGCCCATTATGTAATGGCCATTGTTCTTGTCCCAGGTAACTCATCAATATGCATTTGTAGGGTCACACATTTTGGAGAGGCACAGGTCACTCTGCTATTATAAATATGTAGTAGTGAAACCACACACACTTTCTGGATGCTAAACTCACATATGTATAGCCAACACCTATGTTTACAAGGTTCAGAGTTCAAAAGTCTCGGTCCAAAATCTTTACAATGTTTTTTTTGTACAAATTCTGAGCAGCTCTGAATGAAGGTTTTCGTAAGGGTGATTTTACATTTGATTTACATAACATTTTATTTTACTACATTCCTTTTACTCTAATGTGGTTATTGCTGAAGTTTTCTATAACATAAACATATATGCCACTTGTGCATCAATACTTTTAGCTAGGGGAAATATACAAAAACATCAAGGCATGTTAGACTTCCTAAAAAAGTCAAACAGGCCTCTGTCCCTGAAGGGTTAAGGGCCTCTCCATTGTCTAACTTACTTCAGAAATAAAACAGTGATAAACGCAATTAATGTGAATAAGAAATATATTAATCACCTGGTACATTACTTTAAGAATACAAAAGGAATGAACACAATTCACGTGTATAATTAAAAAAAAGCTTTATTTTTGTTAGTACTCCTACTACACAAACAGGAACAGAAAGGTGAAATTTCACTCAAGTTACCTCAGGACTCCAGAGGTGCAAGTAAGTACATTTATTCAACAACAACAAACCCACGTCCTGAAAGGTCAGGGAGCGGCACGGGCCCCTCTCAGAGACTTGATTAAAGTCACAGTTTCATATTCCACTATCAAGTTTCACAAGCAAACATAATATAAACATGCAGGGAAATAGGCCATTAAGACACCATAAGATGAGTGGAAGCCTTCATTTCATACACACCCATCAGTAATTTTATCATCAGTGCCACCTTACAAATGTGAGTTCAGTAATCTGACTCCACTCTGTGGTTTTAATATAATGAATCTTCTTTCTGACACATTGGCTTCCTGGATTCAAAATCTAACCAATGTGCTATGTGTAATGTGCAATGAAAAGTGATGGGGAAGGAGAGGGTACCATGATACTAGATATTCTATTAAAGGCCTTTCCAAACTGGAGACAATGATAAGGCTTTGCCCCTGTATAGATTATCTGGTGGGTCTTGAGATGACACATCCGATTAAAAGTCTTTTCATACTGAGAACACTAATGTGGCTTTTCTCCAGTATGAATCTTCTGGTGTCTTTTGAGATGAGACATTTGACTAAAGGCCTTTCCACACTGAGAACACTGATGTGGTTTTTCTCCAGTATGTGTCATCTGGTGTGTCTTGAGCTGAGACATTTGACTAAAGGCCTTTCCACACAGAAAACAATGATATGGCTTTTCTCCGGTATGGATCCTCTGGTGTTTCTTGAGATCAGATACTTTACAAAAGGCTTTTCCACACTGAGAACACTGATGTGGCTTTTCTCCAGTATGGATCCTCTGGTGTATCTTGAGATAAGACATTTGATTAAAGGTCTTTCCACACTGAGAGCATTGATGTGGCTTTTCACCAGTATGTGTCATCTGGTGGATGGTAAGTACTCTGCTACTACTGAAACCCTTCCCACATGTAGTACACTGATATGGCTTTTCCCCAGTGTGAATCCTCTGGTGTATCTTAAGATCACCCGTTCGAATAAAGGTCTTTCCACACTGAGGACAATGATATGGTTTTTCACCAGTATGGATCATCTGGTGTTTCTTGAGATAAGACATATGGAGAAATGTCTTTCCACACTGAGAACACTGATATGGCTTTTCCACAGTATGTGGCAGCTGGTGGATGGTAAGTGATTCTCTTCTCACAAAACCCTTCGGACATGTAGTACACTGATATGGCTTCTCAGTATGGATCCTCAGGTGTGTCTTGAGATGAGACATGCGCCTAAAGGCCTTTCCACACTGAGAACAATGATATGGCTTTTCTCCAGTGTGGATCCTCAGATGTGTCTTGAGCTCACCCATTTGAGTAAAGGCCTTTCCACACTGAGAACAATGATATGGCTTTTCTCCAGTATGGATCATCTGGTGTCTCTTGAAATTAAACAATTGGCTGAAAGTCTTTCCACACTGAGAACATTGATGGGGCTTTTCTCCTGTGTGTGTTCGTTGATGAATTGCAAGAGCGGAAGGCCCAGCAAAGGTTTTGAAACACTGGGAGCATTCATGTCTTTCCTTCCTTGTGTTCGATTGCTGATGTATGATGACTTTCTTTCTTCTTTCCCCTGTACTCCTTTTGCCTGAATGGACCCTTTGAACATCTCCTATAACATTAGAAAATGTTTTTTTAAATAATGTCCTTTTTCTCCTCTATTTGCAACATTAGCACTAGAACACTGAAAACAATGTATTTTTTGATTGACTGGCTATTTTTTATAATAGTATATCACTTGGAAGTCCCTTAGGTTAGAAGAGAGCACCCTGAGACTGCACTGTTAATGTAAGCAGAGAAGCAGAGATTCAGGCGCATGAGTTAGAGATCAGGAGACAAAAGGATGGCGGACATTTTAAATGTCTTAAATGTTAAAGACTGCAAATTATTTCCCATAATTAAGGTATTCCCATGGTATCTCTATTCTCTCAATAGGTCTCACATTTAATTGAGTAAAGCAGAAGATAAAGCCAGGGGGTTTTAACTTTTGTTTTTTTAAATCAACAGTAAAAATGTCTGAGTTCCAATGGCATGAAATATTTTTTTTAAATATTATTATTATTTTAAATATCCCATCAGTTATATAGCTGATGTTACATTCTCCTCAATTTAACTCATGAAATTATAATAGTAAAAGATAGAAGCCCTTGGGGTGCCTGTGCAGCTTCTTATTGACACAAGTTAGCATTCACAGATATTAACATGAGTAAATATAAACAAACGCTACCAGCTGCCAAATGTGAAGGAGGCTCCCTAAGCTAGAGATAGATAGGATAGTTAAAAAGCTACTGTAGGCAGAAACCCTCTGTGTGCCCTTGAAGCTTCATAGTAACATGATTACATATTCACTGCCTATTAACTATCATATTTGTCAAGATTTTCATTATACAAAGAATTTCTTCATATTTGTTATATCTTTATTCATTTGCTACTTGCTAGAATTGTACCTCATGTGGAAATAATTTAGGATGAAAGTGTTCAACAAGTGTCTACCTAGAGACTACATTTAAACAGAGATACACACACAAAAGTTACAGAGCTACTCTCTGTACAGATATCACGTTTTATTGAATAAAGTACAAATTAATTCCAGGTGGTGTAAATATAAATAACACTTTGCAATGAATGTAATTTTTTTAGTTTCTCATGACACAAAATAATATGCAACTTACTTGTAGGCGAAGAGGCAACGCGATCATATTCTCTTAAATCAGATTCATCCTCCTGTTTAATTACCGTCAGTGAAGACTTTTCTTCTTTGCAGGTCAAGGTTGGTGATCTTTCTGTTTCAGTCTTATACTCGTGTTTCAGTCCAGGCACTTCCACTTTTTTACTTGCAGAAAGATACTCTTGCAGAAAATCATCAAATTCTTCTTCTTTTACCTCCTCCTTCACTGACATCAGCAGTTGTGATGGTTCAGTAGATCCTGACATTTTAGTTCTGTTTTGCAAAATAAATCCTTGAATTCTCCTTCAATACAAGACTAATATAAAGAACATATGCAGACAAAGACCTACAGTGTAGTTGTACAACCTGTGAGGTTCACTTCTACACTAAACTTCCAGACCATCCCAGAGCCTGCCTTAAAAAGGTGGCTCATCCAATCAGCTGCAGGAGCTTTTGGAATGCAAACTAGAATGCCCAAGGAATAATGGAAGGAATTCCATGCGTATGACCACCGTTTACACGTCTGATGGCCCTAAGGTGGGCGTGGCTATATCTCAGCCTGCAGAATCTCCACACAGGAGGGTAGGTGGGGGTGGGGTGGAGGTGTGAACTGAAAGATGATTGGGTAGGTTGGTAAACTGTAGAAAGCCTCTGTGTTTGTATTTTAATAATATAAGGGTTTTTTCAGACCTACATACTAGTATGAAGCCTCATATAAAAACCCACACAGCTGAGATAAATAGAAACCAGGTGACCTAAGAAACTTCTATATTGTTTTAAACACACAGAGGGCATTATCATTTGCAGCAGAATCCCAGACTTTTACCCCAGTTCAGTTTTTGGTGGTACTCCTACTAAACAAACAGGAACAGACTTTTATCTAAATAGAGTTTCACCCGCAGACATAATATAAACATGCTGGTAAATAGGCCATAAAGACACCGTAAGAATGATTGGGAGCCTACATATCATACACATCCATCAGTAACCTTATCATCAGTGCCACCTTACAAAGGTGAGTTCAGTAATCTGACTCCACTCTGTGTGTGACTGCATCTTCTATACGTTATAATGCAATGTGACTGCATCTTCTAAACGTTATAATTCAATGTGACTGCATCTTCTAAACGTTATAATGCAATGTGACTGCATCTTCTATACGTTATAATTCAATGTGACTGCATCTTCTATACGTTATAATTCAATGTGACTGCATCTTCTATACGTTATAATGCAATATGACTGCATCTTTTATACGTTATAATTCGACCCATTGCATGTTTGGAATTGGTATGGTATGAACTGTGTACGTTGAGTCTGTTCTTGGTATTTTTAAGGCATTTAGCGTTGAAGTTGTAGTTAGATGTGTGAATTAAAAGGGTGTTGCAACATGAATTCTCCCCATTTTGTACTAATAAAACTGTTCGCTCAGATTATATAATATTGGATTATATAACATCATACCAGGCAAATCAATTGTTTACCTGGCTCCACATCCTTTTGGGAAAACATTGCAGAAGATGAATGGGTACACTATCACCATGCCAACTATCACCATACCAAGGTGTTTGGAATTTCTTGCACCAAAGGATTATTTAGGGCCTCTCTCAGTAACTGTGGTAGGGACTATTTAGGGCTTATCTCAGTAACTGTGGTAGGGACTTTAACCCTCTGAAGTCCGATATCCCTGTGCAGGGATATGGTGGTTTTTATGGGGAATTGCTTTTAAAGCTCAGCCAGTTTTTGTCGGAGAGACATAGAAATTACACCCCCAGAAACCTTGAACCCTTTTCTTTTCAAATTTACACAGTTTGAAACAAATATATAAATAAGCACTTTGTAAGGAGAATAGGACTAGTCTCTTGCACTTTTCAGTCTCTGAGTGAGGTTTCAGCTCCTAACGACCCGCCCATTAGCAAATGACAGCTATTCATATGATAAGGGTATGGTAATTCAGTGATCTCTATTGGGCCATGGTGTGTCAAGAAATCCTGTGGGGGGTACGGGCCACAAAGACATTCCAGGGCCATTAGGTAAGGGCCATTGTTCTTGTCTGAGGTGTCCCAGGTGTGTTTACACCTAACTCATCAATATGCATTAGTAGGGACACTAGTTTTGAAAAGGTACAGGTCACTCTAAAATTATAAATATATAGTAGTGAAACCACACACACTTTCTAAATGCTAAACTCACCTTTGTAAAACTAACACTTATGTTTACAAAGTTCAGAGTTCAAAAGCCTTGCTCCAAAATCTTTACAATGTATTTTTTGTACAAAGTCTGAGCACCTCTGAAAGTATGTTTTTGGAAGGGTTTGTTTAGATTTGATTTAAATTCAATCTTTTTTTACTACATTCCTTTCATTCCCATGTTATTATTGCTGAGGTATTCTAGAATATAATCATACATGCCACTTTTGCCTCAATGTTTTTAGTTAGGTGAAATAAACTAAAATATCAAGGCATGGCAGACTACCTAAGAGAGTGAAAAACAGGCTCGGACTCAGTAGTGTTAAGTGTCTCGTGTTCACACACACACAAAGGGAGACACACAAACACGCTCTCAATTAGGAAAGACAGCCTTTTGTTTTAATGCCCCAACTTCCTGTAATGATATTCAACACACTCTAAAAATCAACTCTACCTTCCTACAGACAATTAAGAAAATGTATTTATCTTTTGATTCACTTTAGTTTTTTTGGTTTGTTTGCTTTGATTTATTAACTCATTTACAGTGCCTCCCATAAGTATTCACCCCCTTGGATGTTTTACCCTTTTATTGCTTTTATAAATCAATCATGGTCAATATAAGTTGGCTTTTTTGACAAAAGTAATC
Organism: Clupea harengus; assembly: GCF_900700415.2. NCBI lineage: Eukaryota > Metazoa > Chordata > Actinopteri > Clupeiformes > Clupeidae > Clupea > Clupea harengus. The sequence continues at coordinate 3,122,942 of NC_045177.1, forward strand.
ACAAAAAGCCCTCTTTAATGTCAAAGTGATACACAGTTATATCAATTAAATAAAAATATGTAAGTGATTCCATAAGTATTCACCCCCTTTAAAGTGACTGACCTAATTCAACAGAGGTCCAGCCAATTGGTGCTAGAAGTCTCACAATTAGTGAAATGGGATCAGTGTGCAGTGAATGTGTCTCAAGTGATTGTAGTATAACAACACCTGTGTCTGGAAGGTCCATTCACTGGTCAGTATTCAGTAATCATATTCCTGGCTACCATTACACCATGAAGACCAAAGATCACTCCAAGCAACTCAGAGAAGAGGTTATTGAAAAGTATAAGTCAGGGGAAGGATACAAAAAAATGTCCAAGGCACTAAACATCCCCTGGAATTCTGTTAAATGCATCTTCAAGAAATGTAAGGAATATGGCACATTTGTAAATCTGGCTAGAGCAGGCCGTCCTCACAAACTGAGTGACCGTGCAAGAAGGAGACTAGTGAGAGAGGCCACCAAGACACCTGTGACTTCTCTGAAGGAGTTACAAGCTTCAGCAGCTGAGATGGGAGAGACTCTGCTTACAACAACTTTGGCCCTTGTTCTTCACCAATGAGTCTCCCCCCACATGCCTTGGCGAACTCTAGTTGATATTTAATATGAGTTTTTTTCAACAGTGTCTCTCTTCCATAAAGCTTTGACATTTATCATCTGGTGTACAAGACCCCCCTCCAAATACCCCCCCCCCCCCGGCGCCCCCCTGCGGTCTCATAAGGAAATTAAAAGGTAAAAAACAATATATTAATAGAAAACATCAAACAAAAAATAAGTAAATAAATAAAATTAGATACACCTTGCCTAGTTACTGTCCACTTGGATCTAGTTCCTGTGCTGTTGAGGTCAGCATGTCAGAGATTTGGGCTGCCGTAGCTCTCCACAGTTCGACAATTTTTACTTTTGCTTTGTGTTGCTGTATTGGATGCCTAGTATGTCATGGGTAAAGTCACTGGCCTGTTGTTTAATAGCAACACATTGGACTTGTTCCAGTTCATTTTATAACCAGAGAATAAGCAAAATTCACTAAAGATCTTGAGAATCTTTGGTATAGAGTCCTCAAGGTCAGATATGTACAACAAAATGTCATCTGCGAATTAAGATATTAAGCTGTTACTAGCTTTGAATTGGACATTGCAGATTTTATTTTGCCTCATTACTTGAGCTAGTGGTTCCAAAGAGATAGCAAACAGCATGGGTGAAAGTGGACATCCTTGTCGAGAGCCACGCTCCACAGGAAATGGCTGTGAGTGCAATCCAATAATTGAGACTATGGCTGTGGGATTTGCATATTAAATCCGCACCATCCCAATGAATTTGTGCCCAAGACCAAGCGCCTCCATTACTTGCCATAGGGAGTTCCACTCCAAGCGATCAAACGCCTTTTCAGCATCGACTGAAGCTGGTACCTTACTTTAGGAATACAACAGGAATGAACACAATTATAATAAAAAAAACTTTATTTTTGGAAGTACTCCTACTACACAAACAGGAACAGACATCTATCTACATAGATTTTTGTTAGGTGAAATTTCACTCAAGTTACCTCAGGACTCCAGAGTTGCATTTCAGTACAATTATTCAACAACAACATCAAACCCACGTCCTGGCAGGTCAGGGCCCCTCTCAGAGATTTGATTAAAGTCACAGTTTCATATTTCACTATCAAGTCTCACCAGCAAACAAAATATAAACATGCAGGAAAATAGGCCATATAGACACCATAAGAATGATTGGGAGCCTACATTTCATAGACACCCATCAGTATTCTTATCATCAGTGCCGCCTTACAAATATGAGTACAGTAATCTGACTGCACTCTGTGGTGTTAATATAATGCATCTTCTATCTGACCCATTAACTTCCTGGATTCAAAATCTAACCAATGAGGTATGTGCAATGTGCAATGGAAAGTGATGGGGAAGGAGAGGGTACCTTGATACTAGATATTCTATTAAAGGCCTTTCCAAACTGAAGACAATGATAAGGCTTTACCCCTGTATGGATCATCTGGTGTGTCTTGAGATGACACATCCGAATAAAAGTCTTTCCATACTGATAACACTAATGTGGCTTTTCTCCCGTATGTGTATTCTGGTGGATGGTAAGTTCTCTGCCACTCCTGAAACATTTCCCACATGTAGAACACTGATGTGGCTTTTCACCAGTATGGATCATCTGGTGTTTCTTAAGATTAGACGTACGGCTAAAGGTCTTTCCACACTGAGGACAATGATGGGGCTTTTCACCAGTATGGATCATCTGGTGTTTCTTGAGATCACCCGCTTGACTAAAGGACTTTCCACATGTAGAACACTGATATGGCTTTTCACCAGTATGTACCCTCTGGTGTTTCTTGAGATTAGACATATGGCGAAAGGTCTTTCCACACTGAGGGCAATGATGGGGCTTTTCTCCGGTATGGATCCTCTGGTGTGTCTTGAGAGAAGACGATTGATTAAAGGCCTTTCCACATGTACTGCACTGGTGTGGCTTTTCTCCGGTATGTGTAATCTGATGTCTGGTGAGGGTGTAGCTATCCCTGAAATACTTTCCACATGAAGTACACTGATGTGGCTTTTCTCCAGTATGGATCCTCATGTGTGCCTTGAGGTTAGATGTGTCATTGAAGGCCTTTCCACACTGAGAACACTGATGTGGCTTTTCCCCAGTATGGATCATCTGGTGTGTCTTGAGATGACTCATTTGACTAAAGGCCTTCCCACACGTACCACACTGATGGGACTTTTCTCCTGTGTGTATTCGTTGATGAATTGAAAGACAGGAAGTTTGAAATGGGTTTGAAAGTTTGAAATTTTCAAATGTTTTGAAAAACTGGGAGCATTCATGTTGTTTCTTCCTGGTGTCCAGTCGCTGATGTAATTCCTGGTATGAAGTCTCTCTGCATTGGGGGCGTTTATGAGGGCTGTCTTTGTTCCTTTTTTGCTGAGTGTTCCCTCTTTTGTTAGATTGGATCATTTGAATATCTCCTGTAATGTTAGAAAAAAAAGTATCAACATCCCTCTCCTCAGTAATTTCTACAATACTTGCAAACATCTCCTGACTTTTGATATATTTATACGTATTGGCCATTTGCTTAAATTGCACGTCACTTGGAAGTTACTTAATATAAAAGTGTCTACGTAGAGACTAAATGTAAATGTCAACAGAGATACATACACAATTGAGTTACAGAATTAGAGAAAAAATGATGGCAGACATTTCTTTCTTTTGAATGTAACAGACTGCAGATAGTATCCCATAAGTAAGGTATTCCCACAGTATCTCTGTTCATTGAATAGGTCTCACATTGTAAAGCACAAGTAAGCCATTCTCTAAAATTCAAGTATTTTAAATATACACAACCCTCTACAATAAGTAAGCAACTTACTTGTAGGTGAAGAGTCAAAGTCACCATATTCTCTTGAATCAAATTCTTCTTCATCTTTGATTTCCATTGGTGAACAGTTTTCTTCTTTCAAGGTCATGATGGTAGACGTGTACATTTCGGTCTTGCATTCATAATCCAGTCCAGGCTTTTCTTCCACTGTCTTAAAGGTAGACAGATACTCTTGTAGGAAATCATCAAATTCTTCTTTTATCTCCTTCTTCACTGAAGTGGGCAGTTGTGAAGGTTCAGTAAATCCAGACATTTCTGACTTTAGTTCTGTTGGGAAAAAGAAAATTGGTCACACTATCCTTCAATGCAAGGATTTTGTGAAAATCTCTGAAGAAAGAACTAGAGTATAGTTGTACTGCTGGTAAATTACACAAACAGTATACTTCCAGAGCACACCAGTGCCAGCCTTAAAAAGGTGAGTTTAGTAATCTGACTTTTTGTTGTTGTGTTAATATATAGCTTCTTCTGTCTGACCTATTATCTTCCTGAAATCAAACCTAGCCAATCAGCTCTAGGAGCCTTTGGAATGCAAAATAGCAGGACAAAGGATTATGGGCAGGAACTACATGTCTATGAGCACCGTTTACACATCTGATGGTGCTCAGGTGGGCATGGCCATACAGAAACTTCTTAAAGGGAGGTATGTGGGGGTGGGGTGGATGTGTGAACTGAGAAGTGGGGGTGGGCTGATGAACTGAAGAAAGCCTCCATTCATTTTCATACTGTATGTTTGTGTGTGTATTTATTTAACTTCATAAGAGGATAGAGGGTAAATATAATATCAGACCTAATATATTATTATAACTATATTTACCCAGTTAACATTTTCATGTTTTTCTTCTTAACTAGTTTTTTGCTCAGCTAGAATGGTTGCAAAGCTTTGATTAGGTACCCTACATTAAGAGCACAACCACAATCATTAAAATAAATAAAAATAAATCTAAATCTTTGGTTTGCAGTACTCCCACTACTTTAATCTGGTATATATATGTGCATTTTGTAACACTCCTGCAACCCTCTGGTTAATACTCAGGTGTAGACCATGAATGAGTTCTCTCTCACTATGTGGCAGGATTGTAGACATTGGGAGGTTTCCCTGATGTGGTTGTACTTATTACCTCCTTTCAGTAAAATAAACTCATCCTCCGCTTAGTTTCAGTGTAGAACTGGGTTTTGAATATAGCAGTGCTCCCACTACTGTAATCTGACTATTAACCCCATACTTGAAATCGTTCTCAATACATGGCAGGAGTGTAGATACTGGGAGGTTAGGTGTATGCAGTCACCAATTTCATCTAGGAGGAATGATAATTTTTCCTCTCTTTTTCAATTTTTGTAAACCCATAGCAAAACTTCCTGAGAAGTAGGTTTCACTGATGTTTTTGCATTTATTGTATTCTGTCAGGAAAAGTAACTCCACTAAGTTTCAGTGTAAAATGGGTTTTTAAATGTCCTAGGAAACTAGCATTTACATTTCCTAATGCAACAACATCTTGGCAGTGTGTGTAAAACTTTTGAAGCATATAGACAGAAGTTTACATGTGTAACACCAGTTTCCATATGGTGTCTTTAGACGTCTGCAAGTGTCTCATAACCTCTCCAAAATCACCAAATACAAAAACCTGTCACTGTATTTCAAGGATTCATACTTTTTCTTGCCTTCTGCACTATAGCAAACCATTTTAATTCATTTCAGTGTAATATATTGTATTTTCTTGTGTGCATGTGTGTATGAAATCTTTATTTAACCGTACTCCACTACTTTAATCTGGTTTATATATGCAGTTTATAACACTCCTGCAACCCTGTGGTTAACACTCAGGTGCAGACCATACATGAATTCTCTCTCAATATGTGGCAGGATTGTAGACATTGGGAGGTTTCCCTGATGTGGTTGTACTTATTTCATTCTGTCAGGAAAATAAAAACTCATCCTCCATTATGTTTCAGTGTAGAACTGGGTTTTAAATATAGAAGTGCGCCAACTACTGTAATCTGACTATTAACCGTATACATTAATTCCTTTTCAATATGTGGCAGGAGTGTAGATAGATGCAGTATACTTCCAGAGCATCCCAGTGCCAGCCTTAAAAATGTGAATTAATTAATCGGAGTCCATGATGTGGTGTTAATATAATGCTCCTTCTGTCTGAGCTACTATCTTCCTGGATTCAAACTTAGGCAATCAGCTGTAGGAGCTTTTGGAATGCAAACTAGTCTGACAAAGGATTATGGGCAGGAATTCCATGTCTATGAGCACCATTTACACGTCTGATGTTCCTCAGGTGGCCATGGCCATAGCTCAGCCTGCAGAAACTCCACAGAGGAGTGAATTAGGGGGCTGGGGGTGTGAACTGAGAAGTGATAGGGGATGGTGAGGGGAGGTTGGTGTGGGCTGGTAAACTTCTGGTTTCCATTCTGCCTCAAAGCTGGTTTATACTCTATGCATATGTGAGCATTTATGTAGCATGTGTGTGTTTATTATACTGATATAAGGAGAGAGAGTAAGTAAAATATCAGACCTACATACCAATGTGAAGTTCCATTTAAAAAATAATAAAATGAAACAGAATTCACGGAACTTAATAATACACAGAGGACATTATCATTTACACAGAATGTTTTTGCCTTACTGTGGATGGCAGTGGAACGTCTAGCTCAACAACAATATTAAGGATTTTGAACACATATGATTATGTACCTAAGTTTAAGAATACCAAAAGAACAGATAATAGCGTTACTCTTGGCAGCACTCCACCTAAAAAAAAATATTGATGAAATGCAGTGAGAATGATAAGATGATCTCAGATTAATACCATGGCATTACCGACGTCATGAATAAATCTAGGGTGGGATGGCGTATACTACCAGCACAGAAGGCCTTGGGCGATGACTTCTCTAATAGACTACACTACCAGCACAGAAGGCCTTGGGCGATGACTTCTCTAATAGATTAGACTACCAGCGGAGAAGGCCTTGGGCGATGACTTATATATATATATATTTTTTAGCAGTACTCCCACTATTGTAATCTGGTTTATGTTGATTTTGTAACATTCCTGCAGCCCTGTGGTTTATACTCAGGTGCAGACCATACATGCATTATCTCTCACTATGTCGCAGGAATGTAGATACTGGGTGGTTAGGTGTATATATATTTATTTATATGTATATATGTATATATAGATATATATATATATATATATTTCCTAAATTTCCCTCTGGATTAATAAAGTATCCATCTATCTATCTATATGTTCACCTATTTCATCTAGGAGGAATGATAATTTGTGTAAACCCAGAGCAAATATCTTCTGTTCTTTCCCTGATGTTGTTGTACTTATTGCATTCGGTCAGGAAAATAAACTCATCCCCCGCTAAGTTTCAGTGTAGAACTGGGTTTTGAATGTCCTAGGAAACTACCATTTACATTTCCTGATGTAACTAAATATTGACAGTGTGTGTAAAAAAAAATGTAAGCAGACGGACAAAAGTTTAAAAATGTTGCACATTAGTTTCCATATGTTGTCTTTAGACATCTCCAAGTGTCTTATAACCTCTTTAGACGTCTCCAAGTGTCTCATAACCTCTCCAAAATCACCAAATACAAAAGCAAATACCTGTCCCTGTATTTCAAGCATTCATACTTTTTTCTTGCCTTCTGTACTCACTGTGAATTCATTTCAGTGTAATATATAGTATTTTCTTGTGAGAATATATATGACAGTTTATAGTCTCTCCCAAATATACCCAACAACCTATCCCAATCCATATAGATGTACAATATAGAAGTGCTCCCACTACTGTAATCCGACTATTAACCCTATATATGAATTATTTATCAATATATGGCAGGAATGTGGATAATGTGAGGTTAGGTGTATGCATGTACTGTACAGCTATTTCACCTAGGAGGAATGATCATTTTTCTTCTCTTTTTTTATTTTTCTAAACCAAGAGCAAATATCTTCTGTTATTGAGAAGTAGGTCTCACTGATGTGGTTGTTCTTATTACATTCCATCAGGAAAAGAAACTCATCCTCCACTACCCCATTACTACAGTGAGTGCAGAGTCTGCTTTAAAGGCATATTGACAACGAGAACACATCCCCCCCCCCCCCGACATCCATCACATACTTAAACTGTTTCAGGTTTATTTACACATACACAACTTTTTTTTGTCCATGGGCTAGTAAGCTTATAGATTGTAGTTTGCATACAAACTTGACAAACTTTGGTTTCGATCTCTACCCCAACACATGCTTCAGACATAAAGAAATGATGCTGCATCATGCACCTCACCGCTGTTTAAAACTAATTTAATAAAACTCATTTACAGAAATGATACTTCATTATGTAATATCAGGGCAGCACATCAGTAGTGTGGATCCTCTTGTGTCTCTTGAGATTAGATATGTGATTAAAGGCCTTTCCACACTCAGAACACTGATAGGGCTTTTCTCCTGTATGTGTCATCTGATGGCTGATGAGATCTGAGGTACTCCAGAAACTCTTCCCACAAGTAGTGCACTGATATGCCTTTTCACCAGTATGGATCCTCTCGTGTCTCTTGAGATGATTCGTTGTCGTAAAGATCTTTCTACAATGAGAACACTGGTAAGGCCTTTCCCCAGTATGGATCCTCTGGTGTGCTTTGAGGTTAGATATGACATTAAAGGCCTTTCCACACTGAGGACACTGATAAGGCATTTCCCCAGTATGGATCCTCTGGTGTATCTTGAGATGAGATATGTAATTGAAGTTCTTTCCACACTGAGAACACTGATGTGGCTTTCCTCCAGTATGTGTCATCATATGCTCAGTTAGGGGTGAGCGATTGGGACATCTGTCTTTGTTTCTTTTTTCCTCAGTGTTCCCTCTCTTGTTAGATTGGATCCTTTGAGCATCTCCTATAACATTATATAAAAAAAATCAGCATGATATTCTCTCTTCTCTTCTATCTAGGATGTCATTTCTACAATACAGATACATATTTTTGATACATTGATTATTTGCTAGAAATGCACATCACTTGTAAGTGACGTAGGATAAAAGTGTCTACCTAGAGACCAAATGTAAATGTAAACTAAGATACACACACACACACATGAAATACAGAGTAAGATAAACAAAGACGTCAGACACTTTCTCTCTTTTGAGTCTCTTTAACAGACTGCAGATAGTATCTCATATATAAGGTATTCCCACAGTATCTCTGTTCTCTGAATAAGTCTCACATTGTGAAGCAACAGTTAGCCATTCTTTAAAATCTAAGTATTGGAAATGTTTTGCTACAATTTGTCTGGTCGGGAGTTTCGGGAAAAGATATATGGCAATAAGTTGGTATTTCATGTGTCTAGTGTGTATCAGTTATGGTTTGTGCACTTCTTGATGTGTTTTCATTTCACGCTGTCATTTTATGAATATGAGCTCTAACTGTCATTTCACGTGAGCCGTAATTTAAAAAGAAAGTCAAACAAACTAAACTCACTCACGACACCGTTACTCTGCAGATTCGAACCTAATTCATGTTCGCATTTACTAAAGCCACCTCTGCATATATCTCATGCCTAACATAGCATCGTTGGTATGTATTTGCCGGCTTAATGTCATTATCGGGAATCAAATATGTTTATTTTATCAGAACTCTATGTAATGTAAATATGTTTATGTGTATGTTAGCATTGACGTGCCTATGTCTTCTATATGTTTCAGTTTTACTTTTTCTATCGTCAATAAACCAGGGGACTTGATGTTGGGGAAGAGTTTAGCTGGATGTCAGCGTATTAAAGCAAACATACCGAAGACGGCACAGTAAATACAAACCACCCTCTACAATAAGCAAGCAACTTACTTGTAGGTGAAGAGTCAAAGTCACCATATTCTTTTGAATCTGTTTCATCTTTGATTTCCATTGGGGAATTGTTTTCTTCTTTCAAGGCCATGATGCTAGACGTGTACATTTCAGTCTTGCATTCATATTTGAGTCCAGGATTTTCTTCCACTGTCTTAAATGAAGACAGATACTCTTGTAGGAAATCATCAAATTCTTCTTCTTTTAACTCCTTCTTCACTGAAGTGGGCAGTTGTGAAGGTTCAGTAAATCCAGACATTTCTGACTTTGCTTTTCTTTTTCCGAAACAGAACTAATCACACTATTCCTTGATGCAAGAATTCAGTGAAAATCTGTGAAGAAGGAACTACAGTATAGTTGTACTGCTGGTAAATTACACATACACTATACTTCCAGAGTATACCAGTACCAGCCTTAAAAAGGTGAGTTTAGTAATCTGACTTTTTGCTGTTGTGTTAATATATAGCTTCTTCTGTCTGACCTATTATCTTCCTGGATTCAAACCTAGCCAATCAGCTCTAGGAGCTTTTGGAATGCAAACTAGCATGTCTATGAGCACCGTTTACACGTCTGATGGTCCTCAGGTGGGCGTGGTCATAGCTCAGCCTGCAGAAACTCCACAAAGGGAGATGGGTGGGGGGGGGGGGGTGTGAACTGAGAGGTGATGGAGTAGGAAAGGATAAGTGGGGGAGGGCTGATAAACTGAAGAAAGCCTTCATTCATTTTCATACTGTATGTTTCTTTGGTATTTATGCATGCAATGTGTGTGTATGGATGTTTGCATGTATGTAATGTGATAATGTAGAATTGGATACATATTATATCAGACCTGATATTATATTAGAACTATATTTACCCCAGTAAACATTTACATGTTTTTCTTTTGACAGTTGGTGAGTATTTTGCTGAGCTAAAATGTTTTCAATCCTTCGATTAAGTTCCCTACATTAAGAGCAGAACAGAAATAAATGTAAATCACATCATTAAAAAATTTTTATTTAGGGTTGCAGGAATGTTACAAAATACACATATAAACCAGATTGCAGTAGTGGGAGTACTCCCTTTGATTAATTCTCAGGTGCAGACCATACATGAATTCTCTCTGAATATGTTTCAGGAGTGGAGACATTGGCATAAAGACATATTTTTTCATAGCCTCTTTTGCTCATATTCACTAAGGGTGCCAATAATTGTGGAGGGCACTGTAGCTCTATTCTCTCCACTGGTCAAGTAAAGGACAAATTCGAACAGTAAATTAACAAATGACCAGGCATGTTTGTAAATATAAATGAAACATTGCAATAGATTTGGTTTGAGTTTTACCTAACCAAATATTCAGCAACTTACGTTTAGTGCCAAATTTTACTTCTGGACTGCATTCTGCAACATTTTCAAGCAGGGTATCCTAAGTTTTTGAAGAACATTATGTATAACACATAGATGTTTCTACTGGTTGTTCTCATATTTCATATCAGCATTCTTTGATTCTTACAAATAGGTAAGGTAATACATGCGCTGAACTCTTCGTGTTAATATGTGTTCATATGAACTCATGAATATGAACTCGTTCATACAAAGTTCCTCAGGCACCCTGAGGGTTTCTACCTTTTCCCATTATAATTTGATCAGTTAAATCGAGGAGACTATAACATCAGCTAGATAATTAGCTAGCAATTTATGTAAATGGGATTCTTCCATTTAAATCGTTTAAGGTTATTACAAGTTTCCTTAGCTAGTTAGCTAGCATAACTAAGTAACCATAGCGACCAGCTCAAAGTGGATACGTTTGTCCTCACCGCCTTCTTTACCATGCATTTAACATATGAATAGCCCTCATTTGCTAACTGGTGGGTCGTTAGCAGCTGTTTTGTCACTCAGAAAATGAAATGTGCAAGATTTTAGTTCTATTCTCCTTACAAAGTGCTAATTAGCCTATTATTATTTTTCGAACTGTATATATCGTTAAAGAAGAAGATTCAAGGTTTCTGGGGATATTCTTTTTATGACGCTAGGACAAAAACTTGCGGAGCTACAAAGGCATATTGACAACAATAACAAAAATTCGCACCAGTAGAAAATCCTCCTTGAAGGGGGGCGGCGAATTTGGCTATCGCACAGGGCGGCCAAAACCCCCGCTACGCCACTGCACCATAGTATATCTATTCTCTCCATGAGACTCACATTTTGCTAAGTAAAGCACAAGTAAAACCATTCGCTAACCATTCAGTGTTTAGTAAATGTTAACGAAATATTGTATTTAATTAGATCTGAGTTCTACTTAACCAACTATTCAGCAACTTACTTGTAGAAGAATCGTCATCACCACATTCTCTTAAATCTGGTCCTCTTTAATTTCCATCAGAGAAGAATTTTCTTCTTTGCAGGTCAAGGTTGGTGATGTGTGCGTCTCAGTCTTACAGTCATGTTCCAGTTCAGGCTTTTCCTCCACTGTCTGAATTTCAAACAAATACTCTTGTAGGAAATGATCAGATTCTTCTTCTTTTATATTCTTCACTGACATGAGTAGTTGTGATGGTTCAGTAGATCCTGACATTGTAGACCTTTGCTGTCTTTTGCACTGGAAACCCAGCAGGACATTTCTGCAATGCAAGTAAAATATTAGCAACATGCCCAAACACCACAAAGACACAAACAGACAGAAAGACACAACAAAAACACAAACAAAACAGCCTAACATCTGACAAAAGATAACCGGGGACAAATGGATGGTCTGTACAATATCACACAAATCAGACAAAAGTATTTTAAAGTCAGAAAAAAGAAACATTTTACAAAAGCATATTTGAACACATCTGTACGAGCTTAATATAGTCATCATCCTACCTAAATCAAACATATGTGCATGCTTAATGTAATCACCATCCTACCCAAATCAGACATCTGTACGGGCTTAATGTAATCACCATCCTACCCAAATCAGACATCTGTACAGGATCATTTCAGGTTCAGATTTTGTAATGTTTTTCTCATCAAAAGCTGCCCTTTCTCTCAAATAGCCCCTGCTTGCTTGCAAAATCGCTCTGCTCCTGCTCAAAACGGTTTGTCTGCACTCAAATACACGGTTGCTTGCAGAAATGTCCGGTGTTTCAGTTTAAGTTGTTGTCCTCACACTCGAGCTCACGTACTTCTGCTCGCTCTCGCTTTCTCTCTCTCTCTGATTGTTATGAAATTACCGTAGCAAAATTTACCAACCAATACAAAATAATAAAGTGAAATGAACGAAAAAGGCTCTCAAATTGAAAGACCACGCTCTAGATTAAAGGATAAAACTTTCATACTTCGACAAGTTTATTTACGTGAGATAATCAGCTATCGTTAGGCGCATATGAGTGCCTATAGCAAACTGTACACACACCAGATATGCCCGAGTAATGGCATACATTTGGCATCACAAGGCTACTCGACTTACCTAGAAAACGGGAGCTCCACAGAAACTTATGTTTGGCGTCGGCCAGTTTTGGTCATAGCCTCATAATGTTCACTGTCGGACCTCTTTTGCAGCCGTCTTCGGTTTCTTTAAGACAGCAACAGCTAAATTAAGATTTTAAAGAGATATTATCCAGCCTAGAACGCATTAATAGGAACCCTTTCTACTGCGTGTGCGTCTTGTTTCCGTGTTTACAACACGTTGTCTGCGATGAAAGTTCCTTGGAGGAGGCGACAATACGCGACATTAAAAGCGGTAAAGAGTGTCAAAATAAAAGTCAGTTAAATATTTTGGCTTGGCTAACGTTTCTACGTTTTGCACAACATATGCCCATTGTACTGCTAGCTAGCAAAGATAAATACAGTCGATGCTATATTGCATCCGCAAATATTTTTATTTCATTCCATTCAATTGAATTTTATTCATATAGCAACTGAAATTGTCTCGAGTCTCTTTACAGAAGGAAGGAGGAATACATATGAAATACACAAAATCAAATGGAGAGAGCCCGCATTTAAAGTATTGGTTGTAGAACAGCTAATGGGTACACAGTGTCCTCATAAGGTATCTATTATCAGGATAAAAAGAGCAAGGAAGCAGAAAACTACGTCAAACTTCATCAAAGCAGAGAAATATCTTGAAAATAACCAAGACAGAAATGAACACTAACCCATCCACATTACATTACAAGCCTTTGGCCACTAACCCATCCACATTACATCAAAGTCAAAGTAGCTTTATTGTCAATTTCTTCACATGTCAAGACATACAAAGGAATCGATAGGACGTTTCCCACTCTCCCACGGTGAAACCTATAAAGTGCACAGGCACAACAGATAAGAAAAGACATTTCCTGGCAGCAATACACATCCTGTAAGATGCATTAACAGTGTAAATAGAGCAGTAAGGTGGGTATGTAACGTAACACAAGTGATAAAAGTGCAAGAGACAGTTTGTTATAGAGTCATGAGTGATTTTAGGGGGGGTTGGGGTTTCTTCAGACTGGAGGATATGGCTGGGGGGATTGAGGGGAGAGAATTTAGCTTCTTGACAGCTTGGTGTATGAAGCTATTTCTGAGTCTGGTGGTGTGGCAACGGGGGCTCCTATACCCTCTTCCAGAGGGTAGGAGGCTGAACAGACTGTGTGCGGGGTGGCTTGTGTCACTCGCAATCGAGGTAGCTTTCCAGGTGAGGCGGGTGGTGTATATGTCTTGCAAGGAAGGGAGCGGGGCACCAATGATCTTACCAGCTGTGTTCACTATGGGTTGCAGTGCTTTCCTGCTGTGTTCAGTGCAGCTACAGCCCCACACAGTGATGCAGCTGGACAGGATGCTTTCTATGGTGCCCCGGTAGAATGTGTTCAGGATGGGTGTGGGAGCTTTCGTTCTCTTGAGCTTGCGGAGGAAGTAGAGGCGCCGCTGGGCTTTCTTCGCCAGTGATGCAGAGTTGGTGGCCCAGGAGAGGTCCCCAGGAATGTGGTGCTGCTCACTCGCTCCACAGAAGCACCATCGATGGTCAGTGGTGGGCGTTCAGTGTGGCTTTTCCTCAAGTCAACCACAATCTCCTTTGTTTTTGAGTCATACGGGGATATATAGTATGCATACTTATGGATTATAATTTCTGAGTCATTCGGGGGTATATAGTAATTATATTTCTTATGGATTATAATTTCTGAGTCATTCGGGGGTATATAGTAATTATATTTCTTATGGATTATAATTTCTGAGTCATTCGGGGGTATATAGTAATTATATTTCTTATGGATTATAATTTTGAGTCATACAGGCGTGTGAGGGACCGGCGGTCACCCCACGTTGTTTTGGGAGAGGTCGCGACTGGACTTGGCGGTGTAGTTGGGAAGAAGGGTGCAGGAGATGGTGGCTTTCATATACAAATATATCTCTCTTTTATTAACCGGGGGAATTCTCTACATCAACCCCAAACCATTGCACACAAAATAAACAAACATAAATCACATTCACCACGCACTCACAGTGCTACATTTAACTAGGCACAACTTCCTTTGCAGAATGGAGCTAGGCACAAATCCCTTAGCAGAATTAGACTATGCACAATTAACCACGCAGACTTAAACTAGGCACAATTCACTACATAGACTTAAACTAGGCACAGTTCACTACGTAGACTTAAACTAGGCACACTTCACTATACAGACTCACACTAGGCACACTTCACTACGCATAGTTAACTATAGTCCAGACTCACCATTATTACTGATCACAGTTCAGCAGAGCACACATAACAAGGCACAAGGTGTCATCACAGCTAGACACAGCTTCCCCTCCACCTCACAACAGGTAAGGGTTGCTCACAAATGCCTTCTCAATGCTTTCTGTTCAAAAGCTCTCTGCAAAGTTCTCTCATGGCCATCTCCAGAAAAGTCTCCCTCCATGAACATGAGGCGCCCTTTAAATAGGGGCAGCCAGCTGAGCTCAGTTGAAGCAATTTGGCCTCCTGGGTCCAGCCACTATGGTGGGGTAGCCCGGATCGAACCATTATGGCGGGGGAGTCCACACCAGGGCCAAACTCCTCATGAGACAGTGAGAAGGGGAAGAAATTTCACCTTCTCACAAGGCGAATATAGGGAACTCTATTTATTATGGATTATAACTTCTGATTGTAGTATTTTAAAGGGGAGTCATATAAATGGCACACAGGTAAATGTGAATATCTGAGAAAGTGTGCTCCTTTTTTAACTTAATCCATACAGGTGATGTCCCACATTTTTTCTGTCAACAATACGACAGTTCCCTCTGACTCTTTTCCAAATTTGACAAGAGAATGTTCAACCGAAGAATTACAGAGTTCCCTATGATGAGGAATGGAGAGACTTTAAGTTCCCCCTCTCCCATCTCTGACTTCAAGTTGTTTTTTCCCGATTTATGGGTCAATCTTAACCCTAGCACATGTTTCAAATATGAAGGAATTATATTTTTTCATGTACATCACATCAAAAATATTTCAATTTGCGATACGCCATTATGTATTATCAGGGGAGCTCTTTTTTCATTTGAATGAGTCCTCTGGTGTCTCTTTAGATAAGACATCCCACTAAAAGCCTTTCCACACTGAAAGCACTGATACAGCTTTTCATTTTCATACTGTATTTTTGTGTGTGTATTTATGTATGCATATGTTTGTGTATGAATGTTTGCATTTATGTTTTGTAATCGTATATAACTTAACATAAGATGAGGATACACATAATATCAGACGAAATATAATATTAGAACTATATTTACCCCAGTTAACATTTTCATTCTTTTGTCTCGTGGGGGAGCAGTAGGTGAATCTACCTAGTCACTGTTCCTTCCCCCATAAGTAATGAACAGACCCAGGCTTTTACAGAGCTGCAGTAACTTTTTGACATTTCTGTTTATATTACTGTCATTGCTCTCAAGTGGTCTTTCAAGATGTTTGCTTTGATTGATATGTGTGTCATTAATGTATGTATACCCATTGGATGTATCTGTGTGTCATAATGTATGTATTCCCATGTGATTTATCTGTCTTTCATAATGTAGGTAGTATTTGAAAGGGGAATCATATAGATGGCAAACAGGATAATGTGAAGATCTGAGAAAGTGAGTTCCTTTCATAACTTAATCCATACATGTGATGTCCCTTTCTGTTCAGGATGAATATAACTTGGAAGTTTATCGGTCAACAAAACAAAAGTTCCCTGTGACTCTTTTCCACATTTGTTAGTATTATATGTATAGGCTTTTATATGTATATTTAGTATTATATGTATAGGTTGTTATATGTCTAGCACATTGTATTGTATATTTTCTTGTATATTTAGTAAGGTTATTATATGTTTATTATGTGTAAATTATGTTCATAGTACTTGTGCAGAGTGTACGTCATGGTTTATTATGTTATATGTGATGTTATGGTATGGTAGGTTTGGGCGGCGCCTTGTCATAAGAATTTCAGTGCCCAGTCTGACCCTGAGTCATTTTGTGCATCTGACAAATAAAAGACTTGTAACTTGTAACTTGACATGAGAATGTTTAATAGAATTCGCTGGAATGGGGAACATATCATTAGTTTAGCTTATTACTGCTTGTCGATTATATATTGTACACCCACACACACGTACACAAATACCCCCCAACAGACACACACAAACATACTTGAAAAAAAAAAAAAACCCACTTCAAGTTTTTTTCAAATTCAATTCATGCGTCCTAACAATTCATATTTCAATCTCTACCCCAAGACACGTTCAAATATAATAAAAAAATACTTCATCTTGTACATCAAACTTTGTTTAAAACTCAGCTAATCAAGATATTTTTCAGTAAGTGATACTTCATCATGTATTAGCAGGGCAGCACATCATTTGAATGGATCCTCTGATGTGTCTTGAGAGCAGACATTCGACTAAAGGCCTTTCCACATTGAGAACACTGATAAGGCTTTTCCCCACTATGGATCCTCTGGTGTTTCTTGAGATCAGACATTGAACTAAAGGCCTTCCCACATGTACTGCACTGGTGTGGCTTTTCTCCAGTATGTGTAATCTGATGTCTGGTGAGGTTGGAGATAACCCTGAAATACTTTCCACATGAAGTACACTGATGTGGCTTTTCCCCAGTATGGATCTTCTGGTGTGTCTTGAGATTAGATATTTGAGTAAAGGCCTTTCCACATGTACTGCATTGATGGGGCTTTTCCCCAGTATGGATCCTCTGGTGTGTCTTGAGTTGAGTCTTGTTACTAAAGGCCTTCCCACATGTACTGCACTGGTGTGGCTTTTCCCCAGTATGGATCCTCTGGTGTGTCTTGAGAGTAGACATTTGACTAAAGGCCTTCCCACATGTACTGCACTGGTGTGGCTTTTCCCCAGTATGGATCCTCTGGTGTGTCTTGAGAGTAGACATTACACTAAAGGCTCTCCCACATGTACTGCACTGATGGGGCTTTTCTCCTGTGTGTATTTGTTGATGAATTGCAAGATCGGAACGTCTAGCAAATGTTTTGAAACACTGGGAGCATTCATGTTGTTCCTTCCTGGTGTCCAGTCGCTGATGTGATTCCTGGTATGAAGTCTTTCTGCACTGGGGGCGTTTTTGGCGTCTCTCTTTGTTTCTTTTTTCCTCAGAGTTTCCACTTTTGTTAGCTTGGATCCTTTGACTGTGTCCTAAAATATTATAAATAAAGTTCAGCAATATGTTCTCTCTCCTCCTCTATCTGGGCTGTAATTTCTACAACACTGGTACATATTTGTGATATGTTTTTTGACATATTGGTTATTTGATAGAAATCACTTGGAAGTTACTTAGTATAAAAGTGTCTACCAAGAGACTAAATGTAAATGTAAACAGAGATGAACACACAATTGAGTTACAGAATTAGAGAAAAAAATTATGGCAGACGCTTTCTCTCTTAATTGTAAAGGACTGCAGATATTATCCCATGACTAAAATATACCCACAGTATTTATTGTCTATTGAATAAGTCTCACGTTGTAAAGCACAAGTTGGCAATTCTCTAAAATTCATGCTTTGTAAATATACACAACCCTAACAATAAACAAGCAACTTACTTGTAGGTGAAGAGGCGAAGTCACCATATTCTCTTGAATCAAATTCTTCTTCCTCTTTGATTTCCATTGGTGAACAGTTTTCTTCTTTCAAGGTCATGATGGTAGACGTGTACATTTCGGCCTTGCATTCATATTCCAGTCCAGGCTTTTCTTCCACTGTCTTACATGTAGACAGATCCTCTTGTAGGAAATCATCAAATTCTTCTTCTTTTATCTCCTTCTTCGCTGAAGTGGGCAGTTGTGAAGGTTCAGTAAATCCAGACATTTCTGATTTTAGTTCTGTTTTGGGAAAAGAAAATCGGTTACACTATCCTTTGATGCAATAATTCAATGAAAATCTCTGAAGAATGAACTACAGTATAGTTGTACTGTTGGTGAAATACACATACAGCATACTACCACACCAGTGGCAGCCTTAAAAAGGTGAGTTTAGTAATCTGACTTCTTGAAGTGGTGTTCATTTATAGCTTCTTCTGTCTGATCTTTTATCTTCCTGGATTCAAATCTAGCCAATCAGCTCTAGGAGCCTTTGGAATGCAAAATAGCATGACAAAGGATTATGGGCAGGAATTTCATGTCAATGAGCACCGTTTACACGACTGGTGGTCCTCAGGTGGGCATGGCCATAGCTCAGCCTGCAGAAAATCCACAAAGGGAGGTAGGTGGGGGTGGGGTGGATGTGTGAACTGAGAAGTGGGGGTGGGCTGATGAACTGAAGAAAGCCTCCATTCATTTTCAGTTTGTTTGTGTATTTATTTATGTATGCATGTATGTTTTTAAATAGTATATAACTTCATAAGAGGATAGAGGGTAAATATAATATCACACCTGATATAATATTAGAACTATATTTACTAGTGCTGTCAGTTTAACGCGTTATTAACGGCGTTAACGCAAACCCATTTTAACGCCGTTAATTATTTTATCGCGAGATTAACGCGAGAGATTTTTTTTTTTTTTAGATTAACGTTCTTTTTGGCCTCGCAAACTGTGTAGTAGGCTAACGTTACGGTTTGAGAGTGAATGGTGAGCGACATACGGCAAAATGGATGATAAAAAGCTTCTGAATGGAAAGTTTACTTTTAAAAGTTGTGTTGTGCAAAAGAAGCAAGCTTCACTGTTGTCTGAAAATGTCAACAGGCAGCTGGCTGAAAGCAAAGAAGTAGTAGGCTTAGCTTTTATTGGTAACCTAACTGTTACGGTTCATTGTTTCTGAAATAAGAGGCCTGACTGCTATGTTCCCAGCAAACTTGAAAAAAAAATATACAATATTAAGCCATGGTTTAACTGCACTATAGGCTGAGTCCTTGTTTACCTGAAATTTTATTTTATACCGCCCTATTTGGTAATGTTGGTTTTCAATAAAATAAAACATTTGCATAAAGCAAGCCAATTCACTGTTCCATGTTGATAAGGGCATTCAAATTAAAATAAAATGATGGAAAAAATAAATAAATGAAGGGACATTTAGAATAGATAAAAATTTGCGATTAATCGCGATTAATTTTGAGTTAACTATGACATAAATGCGATTAATCGCGATTAAATATTTTAATCGTTTGACAGCACTAATATTTACACATATTTACCCACATTTTCATGTTTTTCTTCTTAACTAGTATTTTGCTCAGCTAGAATGTTTGCAAGCTTTGATTAGGTACCCTACATCGTCAGCTGCATCACGGACGACAACGAGGTGGAGTACAGAGCTCTGGTGGAGAGTTTTGTGGGGTGGTGTGACACCAATCACCTCCAGCTCAACATCAGAAAGACCAAAAAGCTGGTGGTGGACTACCGGCGGAGCAAGAAGAGGCCCCCAACTCCTATCACCATCCGAGGGGAAGAGGTGGAGGCGGTGGACAACTACAAGTTCCTGGGTGTACATATAAACAACAAACTGGACTGACAACACTGAGGCCCTTTACAGGAAGGGGCAGAGCAACTTTTTCTTCCTGAGGCGACTCCTTTAAAGTATGCAATAGGCTGCTGCAGATGTTCTACCAGTCTGTAGTAGCCAGTGTCCTTTTTTTTTGCGTGGTGTGTTGGGGGGGCAACATCACCTCAAGGGATGCAAACAAAATAAACAAGCTGGTGAGGAAGGCTGGCTCCGTGCTGGAAATTAAACTGGACAACCTGGAGGCAGTTGCGGAGGAGAGGACGAGGAGGAAGCTGGATGCTATCCTGAGGAACCTCTCCCATCCCCTCTTTGACGAGCTACAGCAGATGGGGAGCACGTTCAGCCACAGACTGATCCCTCCTCGGCACACCACAAAGCGCCTTGGCCAGTCCTTTGTGCCAGTAGCCATTAGACTCCACAACCAACACAACCGAACATAACTTTTATGGAATTTACGCCAGCGGAGATGTACTATGTTATCTATTTATTTGAATTATTTATTCAAATTTGTATATATTTATTTTGATGTTTGTATATACTTGATTCCTCCTACCTTGCTGCTATAACAACTGAATTTCCCTCACATGATTAATACAAGATTATCTTATCTTATATTAAGAGCACAACTGAATAAATGTAATTCACATCATGAAAACAAATAAAAAAAATCTAAATCTTTGTTTAGCAGTACTCCCACTTCTTTAATCTGGTTTATATGGGCAAACAAATACTCTTGTAGGAAATTATCCTGTAACACTCCTGCAACCCTCTGGTAATACGCAGACCATAAATGAATTCTCTCTCAATATGTGGCAGGAGTGTAGACATTGGGAGGTTTCCCTGATGTGGTTGTACTTATTGCATTCTGTCAGGAAAAGTAACTCATTAAGTAACTCCACTAAGTTTCAGTGTAAAACTGGGTTTTCAATGTCCTAGGAAAATAGCATTTACATTTCCTTATGCAACAACATCTTGACAGTGTGTGTAAAACTTTTGAACCAGATAGACAAGTTTACATGTCAGTTTCCATATGGTGTCTTTAGACGTCTCCAAGTGTCTCATAACCGCTCCAAAACACCAAATACAAAAGCAAATACCGGTCACTGTATTTAAAGCATCCGTACTCTTTTCTTGACTTCTGTACTACAGCAAACCGTTTGAATTAATTTCAGTGTAACATATAGTATTTTCTTGTGAGTACAAGGGGGCTCGGCCTGACATGTGTTACCACACTGCAAAACTGATTTCTCGTCACAGGCTTAACATTTTACTCCAAATAAAAAAACATTGCCGAAATGCAAAAGTTTTACAATACAACTCATCCTCAACATGAAGCTATTAGCAGTGCTATGTCTGATCTGGTCATTGGCCATCAGGGTCTTAGCAGTGCCTGCCTCCAGTGCACCCCTGCAGTGCATTTTCACCAGCAGTTTCACCAGCATACAGTATAATATAAACATGTAGGTAACAGTAACAGTTATATGAATGATGCCTGCACTTCAAATGCCCGTGGCAGTAACCTGATCAACAGTGATTCATCGACACCTGCACCATTTTTAACTGGATGCTGCCAATTCATTTATATTTAAATAGTTAAATATTGTTGGGCTGAAACCAACATCCTTGTCAAACTCCTTTGGTCTGTCTAAAGTAGAATGTTCTTCTTTACACAGCACCTATTGTTGATGTATATTTTTCCTATTCCATTTCATGAAAATATTTCTCCTGTAGTGCTATTGTGTACACACCTATCTATAAGTGTTAGCAGCATATACATCTGATCGGTGGTTCTGTGCTCTGGCATGAGACCAATCTGAAAGAAACTGAGAACATTATTTTCCAGAAGAAATAGCATAATTATCTTAATGATTTTGCAAAACAGCTTCTCTATCTCTAAATTGTTGTCAGATGTAATACCTCTACAGCTGTTTCGGTGGTATTTGTCCCAGTCCCAGGACAATTTGATTTTCTTTCAATGTTTCCGAAAAATGTCCTAATTTAGTATTAAGCGTGCAGGAGTCATATATATAGTAATTATATCTATTATGGATTATAAGTACTGAGTCATATGGGGATATATAGTAATTATATTTATTATGGATTATAAATTCTGATTGTAGTATGAAAGGGGAGTCATATAGATGGCACACAGGTAAATGTTAATATCTGAGGAAGTGAGTTCCTTTTTTAACTTAATCCATACATGTGAAGTCTCTTTCTGTTCAGGATAAATATGACTCGCACGTTTTTTCTGTTTAACAAATGAAATACAGAGTTCTCTAAAATAAGGAATGGAGAGACATTTTGTTTTTTGATATATTGGTCATTTGATAGAAATGTACATCATGAACGTCTCTTGTAATTAGGGATGCCCGATAATATCGGCACGACATCGGTATCTGCAGATAAAAGCTTCAAAACTTAATTATCGGCATCTGCAGATATGAAAATTTCTGTCGATGTACCTGGCCGATAAAGTGACGTTTAAATTATGCGCACGCAAAGCAAATGTTTTGGTTACTATGAGCGCCAACAACGTAATTCAACACGTCGGCTGTGTGGCAGTACTTCACAGTATCAGAGGATGTTGACATGCTATTTGTCAGGAAACTTTTCAGGAGATGGAAGAGGAGAAGACAGCTTGGCCGTAACGTAGGTTGCATGCATAGATGCAGACCACCCGCGTGCAACGCTTTGCAACGTTACCTGTCGCGCGCTAATAGAAGTTAATAAGTTGCTAGTTAGCTAGACAACACTAGCTAGTTAGCTTGCATGCTACGTGACACCAGCGAAGTTGATGATCTCATTTGACGGGATGTGAAACGTTATGTCACGAGCCCGCGCTATCTGTACATGGCTTACTTTTGCATATATGGAATTACTTGGCAATAACCTTACATAGATTAGTCTAGAAATCCTTAAAGGGATGTTATTAAACTGTAAGTCAGTTAACCAACGTTAGCTTGCCAAGTTGCATTTCCAGAGTGTAGTTGTTCAAGTTGGTACTGTTCAAGTATGAAAATTGTGACGTGAAAATATAAATAAATCTGCCATATTTGAAATCATTTCAATAGTTTCATGAGTGAATGTCTATTTCTAAAATGATACAAATCAAGTTTTTAATGTCCTGTATCTACAGCAATACCCTATCACAGATTAATTCTAGTACAGGAGAGACTTTTCAATAATTAAAAAGCAGAGGTGTATATATATATCGGTATCCGCATCGGCAATCGGCCAAAATGAGCTTGTAAATATCGGCATATCGGCTAAAATTCAATATCGTGCATCCCTACTTGTAATATAAGAAAAACTAAATTCAACAACATGTGACTTAGTATAAAAGTGTCTACCTAGAAACTAAATGTCAATGTAAACAGACATTGTAAAGCACAAGTTAGCCATTCTCTAAAATTCAAGTATTGTAAATATACACAACCCTCTACAATAAGCAAGCAACGTACTTGTAGGTGAAGAGTTCTTCTTCATCTTCGATTTCTGTAATTCATCAATGTAATTCTGTAATTCATCAATCAATGGTTCTTGAGCAGGATCTCATTTACTTTCGCAGTAGAGATTTTTAAATACAGAAATGTGTATGGTATATTTTCAGTTCTGTTTACTTCGGTTTGCTTTGATGTATCTGTGTGTCATTATTGTATGTAGTCCTATTTGAATTATCGATGTGTCATAAATGAATGTAATTCTGATCACATTTGAATCAATATAGTCGGATTCTCTCTCAGTTCCCTGCCATTCATGCCTTTCCTGTCAGCCCATCCATCTGTCTATCTGCCTATCTGTCTATCTGTCTGCCCATCTGTCTGTCTGCCTATCTGTCTATCTGTCTGTCTGCCTTTCTGTCTGTCTGTACTTTTCAGACATTTTATTTCTGATTATATATTTTTAATGATATTTAATTATTTGCTAGAATTGAAAATGTAAATTGAAACAGCAGATGACCGAAAGACAGCAGACTCTTTCTCTCTTTCAAATGTAACTGACTGCAGATAGTGTCCCATTATTAAGGTATTTCCATAGTATCTCTCTTCACAATGAAACACACTGCAGATAGTGTCCCATTATTGAGGTGTTTCTATAGTATCTATATTCACAATGAAACAGACTGCAGATAGTGCTGAGCAAAGCACAAGTAAAACCATTAGTTAACCATTCAGTGTTTAGTAAATGTAAACGAAACATTGTAATTCATTTGATCTGAATTCTACTTAACCAACTATTCTTACTTGTAGAAGAATCGTCATCACCACATCCTCTTAAATCTGGTTCCTCTTTAATTTCCATCAGAGAAAAATCTTCTTTGCAGGTCAAGGTTGGTGATGTGTGCGTCTCAGTCTTACAGTCATGTTCCAGTTCAGGCTTTTCTTCCACTGTCTGAATTTCAAACAAATACTCTTGTAGGAAATGATCAGATTCTTCTTCCTCTTTAATTTCCATCAGAAAAGAATTTTCTTCTTTGCAGGTCAAGGTTGGTGATGTGTGCGTCTCAGTCTTACAGTCATGTTCCAGTTCAGGCTTTTCTTCCACTGTCTGAATTTCAAACAAATACTCTTGTAGGAAATGATCAGATTCTTCTTCCTCTTTAATTTCCATCAGAGAAGAATTTTCTTCTTTGCAGGTCAAGGTTGGTGATGTGTGCGTCTCAGTCTTACAGTCATGTTCCAGTTCAGGCTTTTCTTCCACTGTCTGAATTTCAAACAAATACTCTTGAAGGAAATGATCAGATTCTTCTTTTATATTCTTCACTGACATGAGTAGTTGTGATGGTTCAGTAGATCCTGACATTGTAGACCTCAGCTGTCTTTTGGAAACCCAGCAGGACATTTCTGTAATTAAAGTAAAATATTAGCAACATGCCCAAACACCACAGAGACACAAACAGACACAAAGACACACAAAAAAAACACCCTAACATCTGACAAAAGATAACCACAGGGACAAATGGATGGTCTGTACAATATCACACAAGTCAGACAAAAGTTTTTTTTCAAGTGAGAAAAAAATAAACATTTTACAAAAAGCATATTTGAACAAATCAGTACGGGCTTAATGTAGTCATCATCCTACCCTAATCAAACATCTGTACGGGCTTAATGTAATCTCCATCCTACTCAAATCAGACATCTGTACGAGCTTAATGTAATCAGCATCCTAGCCAGTGGTGGAAGTGTACTTAAGTACATTTTTACGTATCTGTACTTCACTTAAAGTGGCATTATGCAGTAATTGTACTTCGGCTAGGGTTAGGATAAGCAGTTTTACATTAAAATAACAGCTTAATAAAAAATGGGGCACTACAATGACTTTTAATATGGAGAATCACTTCCGTGCCATTGCCATACCAGGGTCCGTAGGCATATTACTGGGTTATGTAGGTTTGCCTGAAGCCGCCTGGTTTCTACTGTCTGCCAAACTAGTAAGTAGCTTATTTGCCGTCTTGCTTTGTCTTGTGTTGCACTTGCTTGATGTTTGACTGAGTTAGGACAGTTGTTGACTAACTAGTTTGTCATAGTTTCAAAGTAAGCACATTTCAAGAGGTTTCGCTAGTTTTAGCATTTTTAGCATTACATTTTGCAGCTTTTATCTATACTTTTTACTCCACTACATTTCTACAATTTGTGTCATTATGTGTTGCATTTCATGAACACAGTTCCGCCAAACTGTTGCATACACAAAAAAATTTGGTTTGCGTTGCTGTTTTGGAAGTTTAAACCAATCAGGTGGCTCTATCAGCTCCAATAATAGCAGAGTGCACGTTTGGCAGCAGCACAAGTGGTAGCCTTGCCTTTTGCTTAAACATTCAACAGACAGTCTGACAAACTGCCTAATCATTCAACATGGATCCAGAGTCAGACGTCAAGGCAGAGCCCTTTGATATGAGCCACCCTTGGCCTTATTTAAAAGACATATTCGAGTTCAGAGGCCCCAAGAATGACTCGTGGAGGTTTCAGTGCGTTTCCTGTCTGCCTCCAAAAAAGGAGTTGCTAGCCTTCAAGAATTCGCCTTCAAATTTGAAGAAGCATGTCAGATAAGTGGAATTCTTGCTATGCTAAATTAATGTCCCTGACTTTTGCATATTATATATATATATTTAAGTCGGTTACTGACATGATATAATACTGTTATCTAGTGAAATACATGTTGACATACAGCAATAGTATCAAAATAACATGTTTGTATTGTCATTATTTATTTAACGTAGTGGTAAGATAAAGCTGGTAGGTTAGGTTATCTATGTCAAGCTAGCGTGAAGATCTGCCTTTTTATTGACTAGTTATTGCCTGGCATGCAAACTTAATGCTTAGTCTTGGGTTACACATTATTATGTTTTTTCCTTTTCTACAATCAATAGAGCATTAACTCTGCATTGACCAGTTTTACAATTATATTTGTACACGTTTATAATTAAATAAAAGATTTAAAGATATTGCATGTTGTCTTTATTGGTTAGGCTTAACGGTATTCATTTTGCAGATAATCCCTGGTAGATATCATCCGTAGAATTGTAAATTCGAGTGTGAACTGTATTACAGAGGGTACGCCCAATAAGTACATCAACCTTTCCAATAAACAAATGTTGTTGCTTATAATTATTACTAGTAGTGACGTCTGTAGAGGGATAAGTATTACCAGTAGCTTAATCGGCATTCTTTATCAAAATGGCACAGCTTAGACATTGAGATACAACCCATTGCTTGAGTACTTTTACTTTTAATACTTAAAGTAAATTTAAAAGTAAGTACTTTTTACATTTACTTAATGTAAGTAGGATTGTTGATGTAGTACTTCTACTTTTACTTAAGTATATATTTTGCTGGGTATTTGTACTTTTACTTAAGTACTAAACTTCAGCACTTCCTCCACCACTGATCCTACCTAATTCATACATCTGTACGGGCTTAATGTTATCACCATCCTACCCAAATCAGACATCTGTACAGGTTTATTTCAGGTTCAGTAATGTTTTTCATCAAAAGCTGCCCTTTCTCTCAAATAGCCCCGTGCAAAATCGCTCTGTTCCTGCTCAAAACGGTTTGTCTGCACTCAAATACTGTTGCTTGCAGAAATGTGAAATTCTCGCACTCGCCCTCTTGTTGCTTCTGCTCACAGACTTCTGCTCGCTCTCGCTATCTGGCTCTCTCTCTCTCTGATTGATATGAAATAACGTTACCAAAATTCACCAACCAATACAAATTCATGACTTGAAATGAACGAAAATGCTCTCAGATTTAAAGACCACGCTCTAGGATAAAATCTTTATACATCGACAAGTTTATTTACGGGAGTTAATCAACTAGTTTTAGGCGCATATTTACATTTAGTCATTTAGCAGACGCTTTTGTTCGAAGCGACGTACAAGGGAGAGGCATATGAGCTCCTATCGCAAACTTTACACACACCAGATATTCCCCAGTTATGGCATATATACATATGGCATCACAAGGCTACTCGGCTTACCTAGAAAACGGGAGCTCCATAGAAACTTCTGTTAGGCGTCGGACATCTTCTGCAGCCGTCTTCGGTTTGTTTTACACGGGCAACAGCTACATTAGGATTTTAAAGAACTATAATCCAGCATCGAATGCCTTAATAGGAACCGTTTCTACTCTAACCACCGTAAACATCTGTGTGTTTTGTTCCCGGGTTCAAAGCACGTTGTTTGTGATAAAAGTTCCTTGGAGCTGGCGACAATAAGAGACATTAAAGGCCGTTAAGAGTGTCAAAATAAAAGTTCAGTTTAAAATGTTGGTTTGGCCAACGTTTCTACGTTTTGCACAACATATGCCCATTGCACTGCTAGCTAGCCTAGATAAATGCAGTGTGTGCTATATTGCATCTGCAAATATTGTAATTTCATCAAATGCAAAACAAGTTTATTTATATAGCAACTGGAATTGTCTTGAGTCTCAGAAGGAAGGAGCAATATACATGAAATACACAATATAAATATAAGATACTAAACAGTGTCCTCATAAGGTTACTATTATAAGGATAAAAAGAGCAATGAAGTAGCAAACTTCGTTACACTTCAACAAAGCAGAGAAAAATCTTGCAAATAACCGAGAAAGAAAGAAACACTAACCCATCCACATTACATTACAAGCCTTTGGATCTGACCACTAACCCATCCACATTACATTACAAGCCTTTGGCCACTAACCTATCCACATTACATTACAAGCCTTTGGCATTAGCCACTAACCCATCCACATTACATTACAAGCCTTTGGAACTGACCACTTACCCATCCACATTACATTACAAGCCTTTAGCAACTAACCCATCCACATTACATTACAAGCCTTTTGGTAACTAACCCATCCACATTACATTGCAAGCCTTTGGCAACTAACCCATCCAAAGTCAAAGTCAAAGTCATGTTGTATTATCACACAGCACGACACGCAAAACCACACACATGCATTCGGCGGCGACATAGGACACACACCCACACACACGCATGCTGATGAGGTCGCCAGTGAAATTTTCCTTCTGCCTTTTAACTTTGTCCTTCCTTTTATGGCGCCCGGGAACCAGGCCAAGTGTTCAGTCCAATCCTGGTCTGGACGGAGGAGAGCGATTTTTTCTGTTCTTTTTGCATGCTTTTGTGTTGGGGTTCTTTGCGGAGGAAACCCTTGTGAACACGGGGAGAACATGTAAACTCCATCCACATTACATTACAAGCCTTTGACCACTAACCCATCCACATTACCTTACAAGCCTTTGACCACTGACCTATCCACATTACATTACAAGCCTTTGGAACTGACCACCAACCCATCCACATTACATTACAAGCCTTTGGCAACTAACCCATCCACATTACATTACAAGCCTTTGGCAACTAACCCATCCACATTACATTACAAGCCTTTGACCACTATGTAATGTAGTGTAATGTAATGGCACAAATCTGCAGCACTGGACGATCTTGCAAGCTACCAGACACTGCTGGCCTCCTTCTCATCCAGCATCACTGCTGCTAAGAAGACTTTTTTCAACGACAAGATCAACGGTGCAACTGACGCTCGGAAACTATTCTCCACCTTCAAAACTCTGCTCTACCCTCCTCCTCCTTCCCCAGCTACTAACCTCACTGCTGATAACTTTGCTTCCTTTTTCACAGAGAAAGTGGCAGCCATCGGGAAACAGTTCGACCAACTGTCTTCCCCCCCTAAGGGCGCAACCGTCAATGGCTCATCATTTTCTTCTTTCACCCCTCTCAGCGAGAGTGAGGTCTCCAAAATCCTAACAGGTAGCCATCCAACTACATGCCCGCTGGACCCCATCCCATCCAATATCCTTCAAGCCATATCGCCTGCCGTCTTATCGGCAATAACACAGGTGATTAATGCTTCATTTAATTCTGGAACATTTCCTTCTCTTTTCAAAGTGGCTTGGGTAACGCCGCTGCTCAAGAAGCCGTCTCTCGATCCCACTCAGGTAGAAAACTATCGACCGGTCTCACTGCTCACGCTCCTTTCTAAAACCATTGAGAGGGCAGCTTCCAAACAGGTTACCGAGTTCCTGTCAAAGAACAATCTCCTCGATCCAAACCAGTCTGGATTCAAAAGCGGTCACTCCACCGAAACAGCCCTGTTGTCTGTAACGGAGGCCTTTAAAACAGCTAGAGCAGCAGCTCAATCCTCGGCTCTCGTCCTGCTTGACTTATCAGCTGCGTTTGATACAGTCAACCACCGCATCCTTCTGTCCATACTGTCAAGTATGGGCATTTCTGGCAATGCGCACTCCTGGTTTGAATCCTACCTCACTGGGCGCTCGTTCAACATGTCTTGGCAAGGTCAGCTGTCTGTACCTCACCTCCTCACCACTGGGGTGCCCCAAGGCTCGGTGATGGGACCACTTCTCTTTGCCATTTACACCACCTCGTTGGGCCCTATCATCCGCTCGCATGGGTTTTCCTATCACTGTTATGCCGATGATACTTAACTGTTTCTGTCTTTCCCTCCTGAGGACACCACGGTCTCTGCGCGGATCTCGGACTGTCTGGCTGATATATCCACATGGATGAAAAATCACCACCTTCAGCTGAACCTGGCCAAAACGGAGCTGATGGTCTTCCCAGCCAAACAGGTCATCCACCATAACATCAATATCAATATTGACTCTTTATCTCTTGTTCCATCCAAAACAGCAAGAAACCTGGGAGTCATTATTGATGACCAACTGACCTTCACGGCCCACATCGCCTCTGTCTCCAGGTCGTGCCGCTTTGCGCTATACAACATCCGCAAAATCAGGCCGTACCTAACCCAGTATGCCACCCAGCTGCTGGTGCAAACCTTGGTGAGTTCCCGCCTGGACTACTGCAACGCCCTCCTAACGGGCCTGCCGGCTTGCGTGGTGAAACCACTACAGATGATCCAGAACGCGGCGGTGCGTCTGGTGTTCAACCAACCGAAAAGGGCACACGTCACCCCGCTACTCATTGAGCTCCACTGGCTGCCAGTAGCTGCTCGCATTAAGTTCAAGTCACTTATGCTTGCCTACAGAGTGCTTGCTGGTTCTGCTCCCACCTACCTAAATGCTCTTGTAAGGGCAAATGTTACACCCAGGACGCTGCGCTCGTCTAGTGAGCGTCGTTTGGCACTGCCGTCTGTGCAAGCACGGCAATCCAGACTATTCTCATTTGTAGTTCCACGTTGGTGGAACGAACTGCCTAGTACTACCAGAGCAGGGGAGTCCCTCTCTACCTTCAAGAAGCTTTTGAATACCCAACTCTTCAGAGAGCACCTCCCGTCCTAACTGGCACCTGACTAGCGCTTAACTTGCACTTCAGCAGTTACATTTCTGCACTTCTTTTTCCTTTTTTCTAGGTCGTTGTTTTCTAATTCTCATGTAAAGTAGTATTTATTGTTACACCATGCTTTTTATTGCTCTTAGCTTCACTGTTCTCTCCCTTGTACGTCGCTTTGGACAAAAGCGTCTGCTAAATGACTAAATGTAAATGCATTGGCTGACACCCGGTATAAAAGGCTTCCTCATTGCCTCACAGGGGAGCACGCCTGAGAGATCGCCATTTCGTTGGATGCAATCATTATTGGATATAGCTTTTTGTGGACCTTCGGGCCTTTGGCCAACTCGATTCCGCTGGAACGTCGCGCAGCCTCACCGTGCTGCCTGGCCCCAGCTTTTGTGGACTAGTGGGTCCTTTGTTGCAGTTTGTGTCTGCCTTACCGGCATTTGCTTGCCCGTTTGGCGTCTTTGTTACACCTGTGGTCTCTTTAGACCCTTTTTGAGTTAAGGGTTAATAAAACCACTTAGAACAACCAGCGGTCTCTGTGTTCTACATCAATCTTTGCGACTAAATTGTCTGTAGTTCGTAACAGACATGATGTTTTCGTCATGATGGCCCTATATCGCCATATAGAGGGGAGACGGTTAAAGAGACTGTTGGCAGTATGTGAGGGGTCTGCCATGATCTTCATTGCTTTTGTGAGGGATCTGGAGCTGTGAAGGTCGATGGAGGGAAGGGGGCAGCCGATGATGCGCTCTGCTGCCCGTACGACTCTTTGGAGCCTGGCCTTAGAGCGGGCAGAGGCAGAGTCATACCAGACCGAGTGAGAGGATGTAAGCACACTCTCAATGATAGCCCTGTAAAACTGCACCATGATGGGGGGCTGACCAGTAGTCCTCTCAGCTGCCGGAGGAAGAACAGGCGCTGCTGACCTTTCTTCACTAGTTGAGTGATGTTATTGTCCCATTTAACTTGTTAGTTCAGACACGCCCCCTAGCGGGAGCATCGGCGCAACCGGGCTGATAACATCTTAATTACGTGCATGTAGCCACAAAAATAAAAAACATTTTACCATAAACAGACTTTTTTTCTGAAAAAGCACTAAAACTGCCACAGGCACACGTAATATCAAATGCCTGTGTTCAATAGTTCATTAGAAACGACCAAAAGAAAAACGTGGTGTGCCCCCTGCTGTGCCCCACCCCCTGACGCCTCCTCAAACTAATCCTCCATTTAAACATGCTATCTTTGCCAAAATGTCTTGTTATCTGCCATGAAAAAATCGTTATCTATCCAAACAACTAAATGATGACACTGAATAGTTTACCTGAGGATATTATTGTGGTTTATTTATGTACTCACATCACAGCACAAAACATGCCTCCATTTCCCATATCATATGATCTCAATCTTCTCGAGCTCCTCGTGGCCATGACAAATATATATTTTTTTAAAACATACCTGAATGATCAAAGCCATATATCTCTTCTACGAAACTGTGTAGTTTTTATTGGCCACAGTACATTTTATTCCTTGTTCTACCGTAATTTTCATGTCTAGTGCCCACAAACCAACCACTTCCTGTAACAGATGACCGCATTCAAAATGCCTGTTTCTCCAATCCAGTTACTACAAACTGATTGACACATATTCTATCCAATAGTACTCATTCTCATGTTTACAATGGTATGCCCATTGCCTGTCTTTAAATAATATTACGGTGTGATTGGTCCACGCGTAACCGAAGGTTCTCTGGTGCGCTTTCCATGCGCCAGAGAAGTCATTCCGAGCACAGGCTTTGCGCATTCAACACAAAACGTGGAGTTTGCCCATGGACACAATTGGAACAGCTGGATTGTGTCCTAGACATGACATGTAAGTATCTATATCTGCATTTATGTTTTCAGACACGCATAATACTATTAGTATGCACTTTGGTATGTTCTCACAATATTGGCTTGCCTATGTATTTTTCTGGCAAATTAGCCAGCCTGCTAGCATGCTCGCTAAAGTTAGCTACATGGTATTTTTGCTGTGTTGTGTGCTCGTAATGTAAACTATGTAAATACATATCTGTATGGATGGTTTCACACACGCATAATACTATTGGTATGCATTTTTGTACGTTTCCAAATTATTGGCTTGCCTATGTATTTGTCTGGCAAATTAGCAAGCCTGCTAGCAAGTTCGCTAACGTTAGCTACATGCTATTTTTGCTGTGTTGTGTCCTGATGTAAACTATACATGTCTGCATGTATTCGTTCACACACGCATAATACTATTAGCATACATTTTGGTATGTATGGCATGTTATATTTCTCCTGTTGTGTACTCTCTATGTCTGCATCTTTCTTGTTTTTAGTTGCATATTGTGTTTGGTTATTTTACAATGTCTTTATTTTTTTTGCTGGATTGCTGAGTTGTTTGTAACATTTGCCAATTGATTTATTTTTTCCAGAGAGATGTCCCTGCAGGAGATGCATCTGTCCGCTCCCCACTCATTTCATCTCATCTGAACAGATCTCATCTCATCAGAACAGAACTCATCTCATCTTATCCCTCCACACCCACACCCCACTACACCACCACACCCCACTACACCACCACACACCTCCACACACCACTACACCACCTCCACACACCACTACACACCTCCACACACCACTACACCACCTCCACACGCCTCCACACACCACTACAACACCTCCACACGCCTCCACACCCCACTACACCACCTCCACACACCACTACAACACCTCCACACCCCACTACACCACCTCCACACCCCACTACACCACCTCCACACACCACTACACACCTCCACACACCACTACACACCTCCACACACCACTACACCACCTCCACACACCCCACTACAACACCTCCACACGCCTCCACACACCACTACACCACCTCCACACACCACTACACCACCTCCACACACCACTACACCACCTCCACACCCCACTACACACCTCCACACACCACTACACCACCTCCACACCCCACTACACCACCTCCACACGCCTCCACACACCACCACACACCACTACACACCTCCACACACCACTACACCACCTCCACACACCTCCACACACCACTACACCACCTCCACACCCCTCCACACCACCTCCACACACCACTACACACCTCCACACACCACTACACCACCTCCACACACCACTACACCACCTCCACACGCCTCCACACACCACTACACCACCTCCACACACCACTACACACCTCCACACACCACTACACACCTCCACACACCACTACACCACCTCCACACACCACTACACACCTCCACACACCACTACACCACCTCCACACGCCTCCACACACCACTACACCACCTCCACACACCACTACACACCTCCACACACCACTACACCACCTCCACACCCCACTACACACCTCCACACACCACTACAACACCTCCACACCCCACCACACACCTCCACACACCACTACACCACCTCCACACACCACTACACCACCTCCACACACCACTACACCACCTCCACTACACCTCCACACCACCTCCACACCCCACCACACACCTCCACAAAACATACATGATG
Organism: Clupea harengus; assembly: GCF_900700415.2. Taxonomy (NCBI): domain Eukaryota; kingdom Metazoa; phylum Chordata; class Actinopteri; order Clupeiformes; family Clupeidae; genus Clupea; species Clupea harengus. The sequence continues at coordinate 3,157,517 of NC_045177.1, forward strand.
TACTTTTGGGTACAAAACCACGAAACATACATGATGTACTTTTATATGGATCTGGATAGGTTTTTGGGTATATTTTGGAGAGGCTATAGACCATCATATGTGTTGTCACAATAAATTACAATATATTACACTGAAATTAATTCAGAATGGTTTGCTGTAGTACAGAAAGCAAGAAAAAAGTATGAATTCTTGATGTACAGTGACAGGTACTGGATGTTGTATTTGGTGAGGTTGGAGAGGTTATGAGACACTTGGAGACGTCTAAAGGTACCATATGGAAACTGATGTGTAACACTTGTAAACTTTTGTCTATCTGCTTCAAATTTTTTACACACACTGTCAAGATGTTGTTGCATCAGGAAATGTAAATGTTAGTTTCCTATGACATTCAAAACCCAGTTCTACACTGAAACATAAAAAAACCACTAGGCGTTTTATGTTTTTTTTCTGAAAAAAATGTTGGTTTTGCTGCTCTGAAATGTAAACTAAAATGACATAATAAAACACTTTAACTGATTGCATTTGATGGGCCAAGTGTCTTCTTTAATTTAAGCCATGAATGGTTATTATGCAATGTTTAGAACCATAGATATTCAAGTTTTAAATGGGACAGTGCAATATAGGCGGAAATTGTCAAAAATACCCTTCTGAATTAACAGGTTAAGTGTGTTGGTGATGGTTGTGCCTAGGAACTTGAAGGAACTTGGGGGGGGGCACGCGGTGCTTCAAACCTTGTGCAGAACACAATAATCTGGTCTGGTTTATGCAATGTGGATGGGTTAGTGGTCAGTTCCAAAGGCTTGTAATGTAATATGGATGGGTTAGTGGCTAAAGGCTTGTAATGTAATGTTGATGGGTTAATCTTCATATCTTTCTCGGTTATTTTCCTCTGCTTTGATGAAGTTTAACGTAGTTTTCTGCTTCATTGTTCTTTTTATCCTTATAATAGTAACCTTATGAAGACACTGTGAAGTATTTTCTATTTATATTGTGTATTTCATGTATATTCCCCCTTCCATCTGAGACTCGAGACAATTTCAGTTGCTATATATATCAAATTGAATTGAATTTAATTAATTTACAATATCTGCTGATGCAATGTAGCATACACTGCATGTATCTAGGCTAGCTAGCAGTACAATGGCCATATGTTGTGCAAAAAGTAGACACGTTAGCCAAACCAACATTTTAAACTGAACTTTTGATTTGGACTTTTATTTTGACACTCTTAACCGCCTTTAATGTCTCTTATTGTCGCCAGCTCCAAGGAATTTTCAGCACGTGCTTGGAAGCCGTGAACATTACGCACAGATGTTTACGGAGGTTAGAGTAGAAATAATTCCTATTAAGGCATTCGATGCTGGATTATAGTTCTTTAAAATCCTAATGTAGCTGTTGCCCGTGTAAAAGAAACCGAAGACGGCTGCAGAAGATGTTCGACAGTGAGCATTATGAAGCTATGACCCCGACTGCCCGACGCCTAACATAAGTTTCTCTGGAGCTCCCGTTTTCTAGGTAAACCGAGCAGCCTTGTGATGCCAAATGTATAACTCGGGAATATCTGGTGTGTGTAAAGTTTGCGATAGGGGCTCATATGCCTCTCCCTTGTACGTCGCTTTGAACAAGAGCGTCTGCTAAATGACTACATGTAAATATGAGGCAAAAATAGTTGATTAACTCACGTAAATAAACTTGTCGATGGATGAAGTTTGTATCCTTTAATATAGAGCGTGGTCTTTAAATCTGAGAGCATTTTCGTTCATTTCACGTCATGATTTTGTACTGGTTGGTGAATTTTCAATCAATCAGAGAGAGAGAGACAGATAGCGAGAGCGAGCAGAAGAGAAACAAGAGGACGAGCGCGAGAACTAAAACTCAAACACAGGACATTTCTGCAAGCAACAGGATATTTGAGTGCGAGAATTTAAACTGAAACACAGGACATTCCTGCAAGCAACAGTGCATTTGAGTGCAGACAAACCGTTTTGAGCAGGAGCAGAGCGATTTTGCACCAAGCAGGGGCTATTTGAGAGAAAGGGCAGCTTTTGATGAAAAAACATTACAAAATCTGAACCTGAAATGATCATGTACAGATGTTTGATTTAGGTAGGATGGTGATTACATTAAGCCCGTTCAAAGATGTATGATTTGGGTAGGATGGTGATTACATTAATCATGTAAAGATGTTTGATTTGGGTAGGATGGCGATTACATTAAGCCCATACAGATGTATGATTTGGGTAGGATGGTGATTACATTAAGCATGTACAGATGTTTGATTTGGGTAGGATGATGACTACATTAAGCCCATACGGATTTGTTCAAATATGCTTTTTGTAAAATGTTTCTTTTTTTCTGACTTTAAAAAACGTTTAACTGACTTGTGTGATATTGTACAGAACATCCATTTGTCCCTGGTTATCTTTTGTCAGATGTTAGTTTTTTAGTTTTTTTTAGTCTTTGTGTCTGTTTGTGTCTTTGTGGTGTTTGGGCATGTTGCTAATATTTTACTTGCATTACAGAAATGTCCTGCTGGGTTTCCATTGCAAAAGACAGCTGAGGTCTACAATGTCAGGATCTACTGAACCATCACAACTACTCATGTCAGTGAAGAATATAAAAGAAGAAGAATCTGATAATTTCTTACAAGAGTATTTGTTTGAAATTCAGACAGTGGAAGAAAAGCCTGAACTGGAACATGACTCTAAGACTGAGACGCACACATCACCAACCTTGACCTGCAAAGAAGAAAATTCTTCTCTGATGGAAATTAAAGAGGAACCAGATTTAACAGAATGTGGTGATGACGATTCTTCTACAAGTAAGTTGCTGACTAGTTGGTTAAGTAGAATTCAGATCGAATTAATTCCAATGTTTCGTTTAGATTTTCTAAACACTGAATGGTTAGCGAATGGTTCTTGTGCTTTACTCAGCAAAATATGAGTCTCATGGAGGGATGTCTGTTTCATTGTGAATAGAGATATTATGGAAATACCTTAGTCTTGGGACACTATCTGCAGTCTGTTTCATTGTGAATAGAGATACTATGGAAATACTTTAATTATGGGACACTATCTACAGTCTGTTAGATTTTAAAGAGAGAAAGAGTCTGCTGTCATTCTGTCTTCTGCTGTTTCAATGTACATTTTCAATTCTAGCAAATAATAAATATAATTAGAATTATATAATCTGAAATAAAATGTCTGAGAAAGTTCAGTGTTGTAGGAGAGAACAAAGCGAATCCCTTAACCAAGATGTGCTGTCTGTTACATTTGAAAGTTACTGTAGAGGGAGACAGACAGACGGATGGGCAGACAGACAAATAGACGGATGGGCAGATAGACAGACAGACGGATGGGCAGACAGACAGGCAGACAGACAGACGGATGGGCAGACAGACGGATGGGCAGACAGACAGACAGACAGACAGACAGATGGGCAGACAGACGAACGGATGGGAAGACAGGAAAGGGACATCAATTCAATTCAATTCAATTTTATTTATATAGCGCCATAACAATACAATTGTCTCTAGGCGCTTTACAGAGCCCAGAGCCTGAAACCCCCTTAGTGCAAGCACAATGGCAACACGGGCAAGAAAAAACTCCCTGTTAGTCAGGAAGGAACCTTAAGTAGAACCACGGCACATAAGGGGGAACACATCTGCTTGAGGTCGGCCGGGTGGAGATAGGAAGGGGGGAAGGGGGGAGGGTTGTGTGGTAGAAGGGGAAGGGAAACAACAGGTGTTGTACATAGCCTGCATTTGGTAGATGTACATAATATATATACAGACATCCAGTGGTAAATACATGATACAGACAAGACCAGTTTAGTGGATATACACTGTGCTGATAGGGTTACTATTACAGGGGTAAGGGGAGTAGGAACAGAGAAACATGTCGATGGTGGCAATAATATATATTGTATATAAATGCTAGCATAGGGTATGAGGTAGAGTAAGTGTACGGCAGTGCGGTGGCGGTGGGTGCAATTGGTCGAGGGTTTCTGCAGGTAGACCGGGTGGAGAGACTACAGCAGCATCCCATGGCGAAGATAGTCTAGATTAGGAGAGAAAGAAAAAGAACAGAGTGAGTGGGTTATTATAGGCATTAGCAATGTGATAAGAAAGGAGAGGGAGAGGGAGAGAGAGAGAGAGAGAGGCTGCCTGGCTGGGTGTATGGGGATTTTATTTAGTATTTAGTTGGCTGGTGACAGTCGCAATACGCGCCGTGTGCTGTACCCGGGATCTTCCGCACTCCTTCACGGTACAACATACGCTGTCTGTAGCCCAGTTATGTTGATTAGGGGGGTATTGCATGTGTTTTAGATGTGTTTAGCTATGCTGGCATTTAGCATTTAGTTTGGTTTGGCATTTAGTTTGGTTTAGCATTAGTTATGATTAGTTATGCTGCCATTTAGCAATTAGTTTGGTTTGGTACATATGGAGATTTTAGTCGTAAGCTTTGTTAGGGTTGCAGGGTACAACATACGCTGTCTGTAGCCCAGTGATATACGTTGTTTTTTTTTCTTTTTTTTTTCTTATGTGTTCAGTTATGTCTAGTTATGCTTGCTGACTGGCTGGCCCAGCAGGTGATGGGTTTGTTGACGCAATTACTTGTGGCTATAGGATGCACTAAAGAGGAATGTCTTTAGTCTTGATTTGAATATAGGTAGGGTGTCTGCATCTCGGATGGAGGCAGGGAGATTGTTCCAGAGGAGGGGGGCTCGGTAGCTAAAGGCTCTGCCTCCTACTGTGGTTTTTGATATTCTTGGAATTACAAGGAGGCCTGCACTCTGGGAACGCAGCGGTCTTGGAGGGCAGTAGGGGACAACTAGTTCCTTAAGGTAGTTTGGAGCCAGGTCATTTAGGGCTTTGTATGTTAGCAGGAGTACTTTGAAATCAATTCTACTTTTGACAGGGAGCCAATGCAGAGAGGCAAGTACAGGTGAGATGTGCTCATATTTTTTTGTGACATCAAATGTATGGATTAAGTTAAAAAAGGAACTCACTTTCTCAATTCTTCACATTTACCTGTGTGACATCTATATGACTCCCCTTTCAAATACTACAGAAATTATAATCCATAATAAATATAATTTCTATATACCCTTGTATGAGTCTGAAATTATACAGTTCCAATCTGAAGGTCCAGTCTTAGTCATGGGAGACATGAATGGCAGGGAACTGAGAGAGAATCAGACTATATGAAATCAAATGGGAATACATACATTAATGACACACAGATAAATCAAATGGGAAAACATACATTGATGACGCACAGATTAATCAAAGCAAACAACTTTAGACCACTTGAGAGCAATGACAGTATTGTAAACAGAAATGGCCAACAGTTACTGCTGCTCTGTAATACCCTGGGTCTGATCATAACATATGGTGGAAGGAAAGGTGACTCTCTGGGTAGATTCACCTACTGCTCCCCTCTCAGCAGTAATGTAGTAGCTTATGCAGTCACAGATCCCAGTCATATCAACTACTCTACAGTAAACTATCCTCTCCAAACTCAATTTCTGTTTTTGTCAATATGAGATTGAACCTCATATTAAAGATACAAATTGAAAATACTGTATGAAATACACATTTTATGTTTTTTGGAAGCCTCTACAGGGGGGAAAATGAGATCCTGCGACGTACAAGGAAATTGCATTTATACATCAGGAGCAGTTTAGGGGTTCAGTGTCTTGCTCAAGGACACTTACACACTTGGTAAGGAGGAGTGGGGAATCGAACTAGCAACCTTCCAATTACTTAACGACTCCTCTACCACCTGTACCACTGTCGCCCCATAGAATTACACAAACTACAATCAAATATAAACTACTAAACGCTATGTCAGGATGAAGCATTACATCTATAAAATATAAAATTGGACAAAAGCGTGTCAGACATTTGTGTGCAATGAGGACGAAGTATGATTCCACCGTTGCTGAAAATGCACTTCAGGGCAGTTCTGGAGGCAGGCACTGCTAAAACCCTGATGGCCATTGATCAGTTCAGACATAGCACTTCTAATAGCTTCATGTTGAGGATGAGATGTATTGTAAAACCTTTGCATTTTGTCAATGTTTTTTAAGTTGGAGTACTGCCAAATAATGAAGCTATAATTGTTATTATTATTGTTGTGAATTGCATACGCTCTTGTAGTATTTGTAGTCTCTATCCTTATATCAGAATGAAATACACACACATGCTTACATAAATACTCACATATGCATACAGTATAAACAAGCCTTGAGGCAGAATAGAAGTTTCCTTCAGTGTACAAGTCAACCCCCACCTTCCCTCACCATCCTTCGACTCACTTTTCAGTTCACACCCCCAGCCCCATACTAGACTCCTCTGTGGAGTTTCTGCAGGCTGAGCTATGGCCATGCCCACCTGAGGACCATCAGATGTGTAAACGGTGCTCATAGACATTAAATTCCCTCCCATAATGCTTTATGATGCTAGTTTGCATTCCAAAGGGCTGATTGGCTAGGTTTGAATCCAGTAAGATAGTAGGTCAGACAGCAATATATTAAGAAATATTAACACCACAGAGTCAGATTACTAAACTCACCTTTTTAGGGCTGGCACTAGTATGCTCTGGAAGTATACTGTATGTGTAATTCACCAGCAGTTCAACTATACTGTAGTTCTTTCTTTGCAGATTATCACTGTGTCCTTGCATCAAAGGATAGTGTGACCAATTTTCTTTTTCCAAAACAGATCTGAACTCAGAAATGTCTGGATTTACTGAACCATCACAACTGCCCACTTCAGTGAAAAAGGAGATAAAAGAAGAAGAATTTGATGATTTCCTACAAGAGTATCTGTCTACCTTTAAGACAGTGGAAGAAAAGCCTGGACAGGAATATGAATGCAAGGCCGAAATGTACACGTCTACCATCATGACCTTGAAAGAAGAAAACTGTTCACCAATGGAAATCAAAGAGGAAGAAGAATTTGATTCAAGAGAATATGGTGACTTCGCCTCTTCACCTACAAGTAAGTTGCTTGTTTATTGTTAGGTTTGTGTATATTTACAAAGCATGAATTTTAGAGAATTGCCAACTTGTGCTTTACAACGTGAGACTTATTCAATGAACATAAATACTGTGGGTATATTTTAGTCATGGGATAATATTTGCAGTCCTTTACAATTAAAAGAGAGAAAGCGTCTGCCATAATTTTTTTCTCTAATTCTGTAACTCAATTGTGTGTTCATCTCTGTTTACATTTACATTTAGTCTCTTGGTAGACACTTTTATACTAAGTAACTTCCAAGTGATTTCTATCAAATAACCAATATGTCAAAAAACATATCACAAATATGTACCAGTGTTGTAGAAATTACAGCCCAGATAGAGGAGGAGAAAGAACATATTGCTGAACTTTATTTATAATATTTTAGGACACATTCAAAGGATCCAAGCTAACAAAAGTGGAAACTCTGAGGAAAAAAGAAACAAAGAGAGACGCCAAAACCCCCCCCGGTGCAGAAAGACTTCATACCAGGAATCACATCAGCGACTGGACACCAGGAAGGAACAACATGAATGCCCCCAGTGTTTCAAAACATTTGCTAGACGTTCCGATCTTGCAATTCATCAACAAATACACACAGGAGAAAAGCCCCATCAGTGCAGTACATGTGGGAGAGCCTTTAGTCACATATCTAATCTCAAGACACACCAAAAGATCCATACTGGGGAAAAGCCACACCATTGCAGTACATGTGGGAAGGCCTTTAGACAATTGTCTGTTCTCAAGATGCACCAGAGGATCCATACTGGAGAAAAGCCACACCAGTGCTCTACATGTGGGAAGGCCTTTCGTCACTTGTCTGCTCTCAAGACACACCAGAGGATCCATACTGGGGAATATCCACACCAGTGCAGTACATGTGGGAAGGGCTGTAGTAGAATGTCTACTCTCAAGACACACCAGAAGATCCATACTGGGGAAAAGCCACACCATTGCAGTACATGTGGGAAGGCCTTTAGTTCAATGTCTGATCTCAAGACACACCAGAGGATCCATACTGGGGAATATCCACACCAGTGCAGTACATGTGGGAAGGGCTGTAGTAAAATGTCTTCTCTCAAGACACACCAGAGGATCCATACTGGGGAAAAGCCACACCAGTGCAGTACATGTGGGAAGGCCTTTAGTTCAATGTCTGATCTCAAGAAACACCAGAGGATCCATACTGGGGGAAAGCCACACAAGTGCAGTACATGTGGAAAGGCCTTTAATCGAATGACTAATCTCAAGAATCACCAAATGATCCATACTGGGAAAAAGCCCTATCAGTGTTCTCAGTGTGGAAAGGCCTTCAGAGAAATGTCTCATCTCAAATCACACCAGATGATCCATACTGGGGAAAATCTGTATAAGTGTACTACATGTGGGAAGGGTTTCAGGAATAGATCTAATCTCATCGTCCATCAGACTACACATACTGGAGAAAAACCACATAAATGTTCTCAGTGTGGAAAGAGCTTTAGGCAAATGTCATGTCTCAAGAGACACCAGAGGATCCATTCAAATGATATGCTGCCCTGCTAATACATGCTGGAGTATCACTTCCTGAAATATTTATTGATGAGCTGAGTTTTAAACCACGTTTGATGTACAAGATGAAGTATTTTTTTAACTTTGAAACGTGTGTTGGGGTAGAGATTAAAACATAAATTGAATTTGAAAAAAAATAAAAACACACATGAAGATCCATACTGGGCAAAAGCCCCATCAGTGTTCTCAGTGTGGAAAGACCTTTAGTAGGATGTCTGCTCTCAAGAGACACCAGAGGACCTATTGAAATGGTGTGCTCCCCTGACAGTCCATCATGTATTATCATTATTGAAATATTTTTGATAAGATGAGTTTCAATCCAAATGTGATGTACATGATAAAGTATTATTTCTTCATATTTGAAACGTGTGGTGGGGTAGAGATTAAAACATGAATTGAATTAAAAGAAAAAAAAAACTTGAAGTCAGTGTTTTTTTTTCAGTATGTAGGGGAGGGCGTGAGTGTGTACAATATGTAATTGACAAGCAGCAGATTGAAACATACATTGTTAGTAGCTCTATTCATTGGTGCACATGACTTGGGGGTCAGTGCACGAGGGGGAGGTATTAGAGAACATTTTGGAAATAGGGTTTTGGTCGCCCTATTTATGAGAGGTTCGGGGTAATACATTAGCATAATGCTATGTTTTAGCATCTATAATAAGAGTCAAGGAGTAGGATACAACTTTTGGGGAATATTTTACGCTGAAAGGTGTATTTGTGTAGGTGATCATGTACTGCATAGATATGAAAAGGGATAACTAAAATATAGGTACTGGAATAATGGATAGGGTTTTATGATGGGTTGAGGTATATCTGAGGACAGGACCAAAACTAGAAATAGTAAGCATATTTTTCCATGTGGGTTTTATTTAGCATTTTGGAAAGGGTTTCAGTATATCAGTAAGGCATTTGTGGGAAGTATGGAAGTATGGAAGTATGGAGTGAAGTACTGCAGTACTGAAGTACTGCAAACTTTGATAATTATATTACACAGTTCTGGAGCATGTCCAGAGGGAGATTAGAATTCTGTCTAAAATGTTTCTCACCCTTGGGGGAAGGGAACTGATGTAACACATAACATGGTCATAGCAGAGGGGGAAGGGAACTGATGTAACACATAACATGGTCATAGCAGAGGGGGAAGGGAACTGATGTAACACATAACATGGTCATAGCAGAGGGGGAAGGGAACTGATGGAACACATAACATGGTCATAGCAGAGGGGGAAGGGAACTGATGTAACACATAACATGGTCATAGCAGAGGGGGAAGGGGACTGATGGAACACATAACATGGTCATAGCAGAGGGGGAAGGGAACTGATGTAACACATAACATGGTCATAGCAGAGGGGGAAGGGAACTGATGGAACACATAACATGGTCATAGCAGAGGGGGAAGGGAACTGATGTAACACATAACATGGTCATAGCAGAGGGGAGTCGAGAAGAAGGGTCAGGGGGATTCATGAGAAGATGTTTGTTGTGGGACTTTCCCTAAATTTTTGCAACAGCGCACAGGCTTTCATACATTTTAAGACTGAATCATATGGAAGAAAAACAGCCCCACAACATCAAAGATCCGCCACCATACTTCACATTGGGTATGGGGGTCTTTTCTGTATGGCTATCTTTCTGTCTACGCCAAACCCACCTTTGATGTTTGTTGCCAAAAAGCTTTATTTTGGTCTCATCTGACCATATAACTCTGTCCCATTGAAAGTCTGACTTACATTTGGCAAACTGTAGGCGCTTTAGTTTGTTGTTGATTGACAGCAGAGGCTTTTTTCTGGCAACCCTCCAAAACAACTTGTGGTGATGTATGTGGCGTCTGATGGTAGTTTTGGAGACTTTCTGACCCCAAGACTCAACTAACCTCTACAATTCTGTTTTGCTCATATTCACTAGGGGTGCCAATAATTGTGGAGGGCACTGTATATCGCTCAAGTATATTTCCTTGTGGCAATACTGGAGTACTGCAGGAATTCGGAACTCTCCGAGCGCTGACACGCAGTTTCATCATCATCATCGTCACCACCACCGTCACCATTAGGGCTAATGGCGAAAGTCCAAATTAATGTTTCGATCAATAAAATCAATAAAACAATTACAATAATTCACAGAATGAATGAAATTCACGTCTAATAGGTATTCATTTTTAATTCCACAAGTGTAAAACATTTCGCTCAATCTATAGCTTATGAAAAGTTGAATAGTGGCTTAGTTTTCAGTAGGAGATATGGCTGCATTCGCGTTGTTAGAGGATATTGATAACTGACTTTTTGACACAGGATGATGTATGGCTGATAAGCAGGTATCGCTTGCCAAGAACGGCTCTGTTAGAGCTTTGAGCCCAAATGGGCCCCCGTCTACAGAGACGCATCAGATGCAACCAGGCCATACCCGTTCAGGTTCAGGTTTTCTGGCTTCCTGGCTACAGGAACGTTCCAACGAGAAATTGGAGACCAGTCATCATTAAGCAGAATTTTGCCCGATGTTCTTTGCGGTATTATCCCTCTATGTCCGCATTTTTTTTTAGATTTCCATACAGTGCCCAGGAACAGCAAAATGTGAAAGAGGATTTCCTGCGTAAAACAGGGTTCCCAATGTCTTCTCATCCCGATTGCGCACACTCAGACAGCCTAGGAAGCCCACTTCAATACAGCACATGCCCGTGCACGGTCGGTAGTGGAGCGCAGCATAGGCATGCTGAAGGGAAGGTGGCGATGTTTCGATGCATCGGGAGGGAGACTGCTATATGACCCCGAAAAGGTTTGCCAGATCATCCTAGCCTGTTGTGTGCTACACAACATCTGTCTAAGCAATGGCATAGAGCTAGGAGAAGACGAAATGCGCATGGACCAAGATGACCACCCTCCCTTTCCATCTGGCTGGAACACGCACATCACTGCGCTGAGAAGACGGGAGCTGATTCACCAACTCTACCAACAGGTACATAATGTTGATAAGAATAAATGCACACATGTTCACATTCTTCAGAATGTTTTATTTAGGCACGTTTGTTCAAAGAACCCTCAATAGCGGACAGAGTTCGGCAACAACCTCACTAACAGACTCATTCAAGTCCCTCTGTGTCTGAAGGACGGCCTCGGATAATACCCTACCATGATGGGTGGAAGAGGAAGCTGGTGATGGCCGCCGAGGCCCCGATGCTGGTGCAGCAGGTGCTGCTGCCGCAGATGCGGCTTCTGGTGCTGCTTGTGCCTTAGGTACGGCCGCTGGTGCATCGGAGCCGTGTCTACTACCATGTCACATACTTTGCTTTTGCTGTACTGTATGTAAAGAAGTAATGAAATCCTAATATTATTGTTACGAATAATATTGTTGAAACATTGAAACCTTCTTTGAGTGTGACTCTCAGAAATTATATTTACAAAGATACCAGATAACGGTGGAGGAGATCAGGAGGAGGACTGCTCTCCCTGAGAGCATGTCTCTTAACACCCTCACTGCGCTCCTGAGGACCAATAAGAATCTGAAGAGGGACCTCAGGCAGCAGCTGCAGGAGGTCGGGGTGACTCCGGGCACAGTCACCCAAGTCACTTCACTTTGCTCAAAGCTGTCAGAGGGTACAGTTCAATTCCACACACTATTCTTGTAACGGCACTTTTTACATAAATTGATATCAAGAAAGAACTTCAGAAAGCCAGCTCCAAACTATTACACCCCAGTGTCAATAAGTGTTTCATTGTCACATTGGTATGTGCATCAAATCTGAATTTAATACTGTGTTCGTGTCATGATATGTCTTTCCCATTTCTGTTAAGGCGAAGCCAAGGACCTGTGCTCCTCTGTCGGTGCTCTGGCTGCCAGGAGCATCGAATTTAATGAAGTGGCCATGCTGCCTGCATCAGAACCCACCGTGGCCACAGGGAGAGCCACGGAGTTCAAGTAATTTGCAATATTCCACATCCTATATCTGGGCTCTGACAGGTATAATAGACATTATTTATCCTGAATTCATGTTTTTATCTTTTCCTCCAGACAACAGCTCCAGCACCTCGCCAACCAGGTGAGCTCAAATGAGCAATTTGGTCTCCTAACGCACACCTTGGGGCCAGGAATGGTAGAGGTGGTGGTGGATGTTTTTAAAAAGTGTGTTGACACACACATTGTAAATATTAACAATTAACAAAAAAAAATTCTGTTGTTTGTTGTGTTAATTCATTAATTAAATAACTTGATGTTCTACATCACTGTGTATGTGTATTGAATTGGAAGTGTATTGAACTTGGCATCTTGATTTAACTAGTCTGATAATTTAGCTAGCTGGGCCTGAAATCGCATGGTGTAAATTACAGATCCGACATGTTAGGCATGTGGATTAAGGCAAATAGTCATGGTAACACAATATTTCAACACTAATTTCTACAGCTTCACATAAGGGTTTATTCCAGTAGAGTGTTACAAGTTAATGAAACCCCAACTTACAATAATTATTTTAAAAAAAAAATATCATCAGAGGACACACATGATGGAGGAGAGACATGACTGATGGGGTGTGACGTATTCTTTATTGAAAATAAAAGCCAAGTACAACCCTCATACACACAGTAACCAAGTTGGTACAGAATAATGTGAAAATGGTAAAAATAAAATTTCACACACAAACAGCTTAGTAAGGGCTAAGGATGGCAGAATTTAATACACTATATTGGGGCAGTGTGGGACAGGTCGGAAAACTGGGGAAAGACTACTTACGGGTTCGCTGTCTTCGCTTGCGCTTAAATGCCCCGTCGTGATGGACAGTTTGTATCTGCCGCTTGTTGTGGTCTGTCTTTGAATAGTTTGCAATTCGTCTTTTGCTAAGTTCAATGTGTTTCCTGTATTTGTGCAGTCGCTCAGTCTTTCTTTTGTTAAAGACCGTTTTGAAGCGGCCAAAGGCGAGCTGGTGTGTATGTTTCACTGCTGTATAAAGGCCAAGTGATGGCTGATACTCCTCTGACTCACACCAATTCCTCAAATCATAAATCATGTCCTTAATGCAGTATTTTGCCTGGTGAACTGGTGGCTCACTCTCTGTTTCTATATTTTCCTGGTCCACAGGTGTGGTTGGCTGTGAGGCAGTGGTTGACAGTGTTGATTCACTAATTTTGTTGGCCACCAACAGACACACACATACTTCCCCATAACTGCTTGCCAAGCAAGAACACTGCTGTTTTGCAAGATTCACAATACCCACATTTTCTCCATTTTGCACCATCACTGTTGTCTCATCACTTACAAAACTGTTGGTTGCACATAGCATATTTGCTGTGTCTTCTCTGAGTGCAGCTGTGTCAATCATACCATCAGACACCATCTGAGCTAACACTATGTGTTTACATTTCTGACCTTGTCCATTGACTGGACACTGGCAAACACTGTACAGTAAGTCAACTTCATAAAACACATCAGGCTTGCTTTCTGAGGGTACACTGAAGCGGGCCTCAGACAAATACTGGATGTTTTGGTCGAGCCCATGAGACCTCATCCTTTCAGCTGATATGACACTTTCTTGGGATCCTTTTGTGGGGGCTCGACCAGCATTAACGAGCTCATCAAGTTGGCTGAACAAAACACAAGGGCAAGGGTAATCATTGTCAGCATAAACTGACCTCGAATAATTCACCTTAATGAAGATGATATTGCATATGTTTAAAGATTAACACTTAAGATTAACCATGAATCATATTGCGTTTAACTTCCTAAATATGAAAATACACAGACTTACCCGTAGTACTTCACCACATGGTTATGGAGGATTAGTAGTAGGTCATCCAATCTTTTGTTGCAATATCCTCCAAGGAAATTGTATTTCAATCCGTTGAAAAACCTTTGAAATTACAATTATGCAAATAAATGTTGTGTCAGAAAAAAACATATATCCATAAGTAATAATTTCACTCATGAATCTATAAATATATATATATATATAAATACTTTTAATTTAATTTAAATCTCTACTGGTGATATTAAGGGGTTGGATTAAATATATCTCTATAATTATAATTTTATTTTTTTTGCACTATATCTTTGTTATGTTTCTTTGATGTCTTTTGATGTTTCTTTGATGTGCATGTCATTTCTTTGTGCATATTATGTATTTGCTGTAAAGCACTTTGAGCTGCATTCTTTTGCATGAAAGGTGCTATATAAATAGAGTTTTATTATTATATTATTATTATAACTATTCAAAAGTGAAGTTTGCTCACCTCTCCACAGCATTGTTGGTCTCACTTTGGTGGTGGAAAAACATTCGGCCAAAGTTGGCCCACATAGCCCCACAATGCAGCCAGGTCTCTCGGAGGTATTTTGACACTCTGGTCGCCCCGGTTGCCGTCTTGATTTGTTCAAGGACTCTCTTAGCAGTTTCGTGGAATACTCTCTCCTACAAATAAGTGAAATTAAGTAAAAAGTCAAGTCAAATGCAATTGCAATTCTGCAATTGGAAAGAATATAGTTGAGAGCTGCTCATTAATCTGACATCCCATTAGTCCAACCATACACTAGACCTGTGATTAGAGTGGCTAGGGTCTGGAAATGGTGTAGTGTAGTTACTGGTCTAGTGTATGGTCGGACTAATGGCATGTCGGACCAATGGGATTTCAGACTAATGACACAGCCCAGTAACATCCCAATTTTTTTAACAACCCTTTTTCATCAAATCATGGATATTTTCACATTTACTCTATATGTCGTTTGCCTCTTTGACCCACGCCTGTAAATAGCAAAGGGCATTTTATATGCATAATGAGTTGTGGATTGAAGAATTATGGAGGGGGAGATTTCCAGACAGACTTTGAACATTCATATATAACTGTATGTTGAAAATATCTTTGGGTTGTGAATAGAAGCTTTCCATTTGTTCAAGATAGTAATCCAAATGGAATTTGGAAATTTGCAATGACAGCTGTGTCAAACGTTTTTCGAAAAGGTGTGAAAAGACAGAAAAGAGCACTCAACTGTGCGACATTGCTTTAGAGAAAATATTCCTTGAACGATGATGTTTCTCACAGCTGGATCTTGGACATGGCCTCCATCTTGTTTAACAACCCAACGGTGGATTGCCTACATGACAAAAACATTAACATTTGAGGAAGTACTGATGAATGGTCAGATCGTTTTAAAAGTCCTATCAGCCTTTTATAAAGTGCATTTAAACCCTGTGTAAAAGAATATTCTTTTTCATGGTTTGATAACAGTATTGGCCCTTGTGAACTCACTTGGTTTGTTACACATACCTGAAGTACATGAAACCAGCAAAGCAACACAGATGCATGTGGAAAGACAGTCTTGATTGCCTTGATTTCTTTCTGATCCCGGTCAACCATAACACATCTGGGAATGGAAACAGGACAGTAAGCTCAATGAAATCATAATAAAATGTAAGGCGATAGTAATGTGGCTTTGCAGAGTGTAAATAACAATTGAAGTATGTTTTCAACAAGAAAGGGAAGTCTTTTACAGGAGTTTTTGAAATTGCTTACCTTGGTGTGAGATCTGCTGCCTCTTTAAGCTTGGTAAGACAAATCTCTAATGTTGAGGATGTCTCTTGACTCAAAATAAAAAATGACACAGGTATTCCTTTGCCCTCATCATTTTTGACCATGACAGCATAAAAAGCAAAGCCATACTGGGTGACACTTTTATAGGTCGCATCCAAAAAAATCATCTTCCCTCCAAATTTTTTCAGCTGCTCAAGCTGCCATGCTGAACTGTAGACAATGATGAGGGGTTGGTCTTCACTATGTGACAGTGGTTGGTACAGTAAAACACTGTCTTTCAGGTCAGCCTTCATGAGTTTTGCCACTGATATACAGTCATTGCCATCCAAATTAATGTATTTGTTGAAGCTTCTTCTTATTCCAACAATGTCCTTTGGAGTGACAAAGTATGTTCTGTCCCCAAGGTTCGTTTTTCCAAGCCTCTGTGACCAGTCCGTGGCTTTCAATAGAATGGCACTATTAGAGACCCCTTTGGAAATACAGTCATGGATGAATTCGACCAAATCCTCATTGATGCGATTGATTGCATTTTCTTCCATATTGGTGAGGTCATGGCCACTGTGTTCGCACATTTCTCTGACAATACAACCTCGAAAACTGACTGAGCTTACGAACTGAAAGGACACATACGCTGGGCAAGAATTTGCCCTTGTCTTCATTGGATCTCCCGTTGACGATCCGGTTGAATGGCGGGATCGCTCACACCTCCACTGAATTACATTTGGTCTTTTTTTTTTATAAAGGAATCTTCCTTTCTCCATTTCATTTATCCTATCAAGGCGATTCCTCATGAAAACATCCTCAGGAATATTCTCTTCAAGAATATCAAAGGATCGCTTTATTCTAGGGTCCCTTTCCTTCTTTAAGCCATCTTCGATTGACTTCAGCCAATGCTTCTCCATTGCCTGAACGGGGAAAAAGTATGAAAACATAAGCCTATGACTCCCTAAGACACACATACTAAACTATTTTATCTTGTGATGACCTGAACTATAGGCTACATGGTCAGTGTTAAGCAGTCTGGAGCACAACGTTAATCCACCATGCCTAGATTCCTCTCCACTGGCTGTCACAAAGTCACCTGTAGTCTATTATAAAGCCTATAAACCTGTTAGGAATCAAGTTACTTTCAACAAAAGTTATTATCCTCACCATCTGCCCTTGAGTAAACTATTAGTAATCTCCCTGAAAGAGTCAGCCCCTCTTAATCTGTCCGTCTAGATGCCTTACAGGTATCTAAAACCAACTGGATGCCTGTGAGTTAACCTGTATACCAACGACTAGGCAGTAGGGATGTGCATCTCCATCACTGAAGACGATGCGATACATATCTCGATACACTGCCAACGATCCGATACATTAAAGATACATAAAAGCAGCTACTAATGTGATACGATACGATTCACCCCTATTGCGATGCAGTGCGATTCGACACGATGCGATTCGACACGATGCGATTCAACGAGATGCGATGCAAAAGAATATAATTCTATGCAATTTAATATGGTACATAATGATTCATTTATTTGTCAGACAACAAATCATTAACAATGTCTCTGACAAAAGATAACATGTACTGTATGTGTATGTGTTTTTTTAACTATAGCCTTCATCCTAAACATGTTGATCAACTGCCTCTTACATTAAATTTAACTAATTTGTCCTATTTTAAGGGTTTTCTTTAGGAATATGAGTTGATCCACATGATCAGGATGAAGCAAACTGCGATGTGCTGTAACTATGTCACCAGCTGTGCTGAACACTCTTTCAGAGGTTACTAGCTGGCTAGCGTAAGCTAACGGTTTCGCTAGCTGGTTAGCTTGTGTAGCTTGGAAGCCCTCGTTTTCTACAACACTGTAAGGCTGGATATTTTTACAAATTAAGAAGGCAATGGCTTCGGTTTTTGCCTTTGAACGAGCTGAGTTGGTAGCCAGCGGGGCATGCAAAAAAGTGGCAATACTTTGCTCAGTCTGCTTGCTAGGTGTACTGGTGGAGCTAGCCACTGTAGCCATAGCTGAATCCGTGTCACCATGTCGCCTCTTCAGGTGAGTACCTAAATATGCCGTGCTGCTTGTGTACTTTATGGCAGCACGACATATTTTGCAGATTGCATGGGTCTTATCGAATTTCCCATCTTTCTTCGTAAATCCAAAGTGTTGCCAAACCTTGGATTTATTACAAGTTCTAGGGACGTCTAACTCTAACCGCCATGGTAACACTCTCCCGGACACGCCTCCAACTCCCGCGAAACTTGGCCAAGAGACTTCACGACAGACGGCCACTGACAGCAGTGGAGATGAGAGCGCGCTTAAGAAACAGTTAGAAAGGGGGAATCTATCTAAATATAAAATGATTGGTCACAAATCATTGGTCACATTTCTAAATATTAAATGGTGTTCGCCTACAGACGATTCTATATAAATACAACGGATTATACCGATGCAAACATTTTAGAAACGATGCATTGCGATTCATCCCACATTGTATCCGGTGCACACTTTTTTGATCCGGGCCATCGCATCGTGAGCTTTTATGCCGGTGCATCGATACGAACCGGTGAATCTTCCCATCCCTACTAGGCAGCCTTGCAGTCAACATCACTCAAGATGCCTCAGAGTTATCTAAAGACAGGTGGCTGCCTCAGAGTTATCCTTATTCCAAAGTAGCCTGGAAGTCAACCAGTCTCAAAGTCATTTGAAAGATAACCACTAACCACTAACCATTAACAATCACTAAAATACAGTGATTAATCTACAGCAGTGGTTCTCAAAGTGGGGGGCGCGCCCGAACACTCTCCAGGGGGGGCGCGATGTCACAGACGGAGAAAACAAAAAACGACCGCTGACCTGTCACTGGTTAGTGAAAGCTCCCTCAGTGGCGAAATGCAAGGGGCTGGACTGACCCAAACTAATCAAATACGGTTTTGCTCCTGATCCACCAATCTAAACGGAGTCTTATCATTTGAACGCGAGTTGCACCCAAGCTTCCGAGTATAAAAAAAAACCGCAGACATGGTAAGCGCTCACCCTGAGACAACACTCTGCAGAGTTTGTTCAATTTCTCTTGTTTCCTCTATCATTCAGATATTCATTGCTTTATAAACAGTCTTTTTAAAGACTCACTCCTTCCTTAGTAATACCTAACTGCACTTGCAGTAGGTCTATTCGTAGCCTATTGTAAGGAGTAATTTTCTCCACAGTCTTTTGAAAAAGCTCGTAGCCCCGAGAGCTAGCCTAGCTAGCTACCTACTTCCAACTGCAGCTAGCCCTTTTCTCCTTAACATCTACCTTTACATTTTTTGATCAACCACCGTGTTGCAACAAATAAAACACCAGCACTTGAATACTATTTTGTGCTGTCCCTGTCTACATTGTGTACAGTTCGTTTTGTTAGGAATCATTGCCTAGCACAGCCTTATCCATTATTCGTGTGCAAGTTGTTCACAACCACACATACAAGAACACGACGTTGAAATTAGAACTTTATTAACTTCACACACACTGTATCAGCAAACAAACACAACTATGGACACGTTTCTGATTCGTAAAAGTCAGAAAGAGAAGCCTGTGGACTTCTTTAAACATAAACGTGATGGCCTCCAGCAACAACGAACTACCATCTCCAAGCAGTGTCTGGAGGCATCTTATGTAGTTGCTCATAGAATTGCTAAGCTTGGCAAACCCCATACAATTGCCGAAACACTGATTTTGCCGGCCGCGCAAGACGTGTAGAATAATGACAGGAGCTAAACTCAGCTCAATACCTATGTCAATATCTCGCTGAATATCAGAAATCAGTTTGGGTCCTACAAAGAGGACTACCGTTCATTCGCCTGAGTTCGGGATCCATTTCTCTGCTCAGCAGACGAGCTGCCAGTAGACATGAAAGAGCAGCTGAAGAGTGACAGTAGACTTTAGCATCTCCCCTCTTTCGTCATTCTGGGTAGCAATGATCAGCTTTGCGACATAGCCTTAAAAATGCTCCTGCTTTTTGCGTCGACATATTTGTGCGAGGCACGCTTTTCAAGACTGACTGCGCTCAAAACTAAATACCGCAACCGCACACAGATCGAGGATGACCTGAGGATATGTTGTTTGTCAAACATTGCCCCAAGATTTGAGGACCTTTGCAGTGCAAAGCAGGCTCATGTCTCACATTGACAGACCTGTAGGTTTTTTTGTTGTAAAGATCACAAGAGGCCCATAATAATAACAGTATCCTAATGATAGCAATAATAACACTTATTATTATTATGATAATACGATAATAATAATAATAATAAGTCGATAATCATTAATTATAATAATAATAATAACATAATGATGGTGATACTAATGAATAGCCTACTAATAGGCCTACTATTACTGATAATAATAATAACAATAATAATAATAATAATAGTTATAATAATTGTCTGTATGGGCCTAACAATAACAATAGCCTAACCTTGACATGTCAGGCCTATCAATAACAGTATGCTATCTACGGTATCTATCTATCTATATATGGTGGTGTAGTTGAGGGCGGTGGCGGCGGGCCGCGGGCGCCAGCGGCCCTGGGGATGGGGGGGCCCCAACTACCCCTAACCAGCTTTGGGGGGGCCCAGCTTGCAAAAGTTTGAGAACCCCTGATCTACAGTAATTAATCTTACTTTGTAGGCTCACTGTTACCTAATGTTTTAACCAGATTTAGCTAGCTAGCAGGTTGAAATGACATTACCACAGCTAAAATTAGCATAATCTATCTTTAAATATGGTTAACATATTGCATGGTAAAGATAACATTAGCCGGCCCATCTTACATGTACAGCCCTAAAGCAAACACTATCAGCTATTTCATGTTTAAAATATAAATATATTAGCTACGTACCTTTGAAAATGTGGAGCTTTCACAGTTGGTTGAGAGGTGGAATGAGAGCGCTAAACAGAAAGTTTGAATATGCGCTCCAAGTGGGTAGCGCATTGATTGGCTCAGAGTTTTGGGGGCGGGACCACCTTCCAGCCACCTTCCAGGCAGCCGCTGCCTTGAAGACGACGTTGAGGGCTCAAAACACCATCGAGCGTGTATGACAGGAAACAGAACAGCAGGGGTAGTTGGTCCTTAGAGTAAAAAGGCCAGACAAGAAGCCTGAAACCACAACAACAACAACAACAAAAATACTTTGTTACATTCCACCACTGTATATAAGGGAGAGTTATCTCTATTGTAAAAAGAGGTAGTTAGTAAAAAGGCCAGACAAGAAGCCTGAAACCACAAAAAGCATTTGAATGCTAATGAACGTGGCGCCTGAAATGTGTGGAGGCTTTTGGTGCCAGTGTGCGCTTAAGGTTTCTACAGTCATTTCCTACAGAAACAGAAACTACAGAAATCATCTACATTAGAAGCATGTCAGGGGCGAAAAACAACATTGTTTTTACACACAATGGGATTACATTTAACAGCCATTTTGTGGTTGCCGGTTCCAACTCAATACTGGACTGAGTCAACCCCTCAAAGCTGGCGTCGCTGCCACCACACGTTTCCCACACGCCACTGGGTTCACCTTTGACCCCTGACCCCCACTGGGGTGTCATGATTTCTACCCCATTTTCCAGTAGTATCTTTGAGTTTAGTTCATCTTAGACAGTTTTTGTGTTTTGTTTTTTAAAACGGATTAAGTACAATGTAGGCTACAAAGACCCATTCTGTTGGCACTTTTAAAAATAAGGAAAGCAATGTGCTGTATATCATAATAAATGTTCCACTTTTGCAAGCACTTGAACATTATTACACAATCATTGCCTATTTTGGGAAACCCACTTTTATGGAAACATTGCCCATTTGTCTGGTGTCATGGCTGAAATTTGAAATCGAAATTTAAGCTTCAGTTACTGTTCATTGTAAGACTTTTTAACTATGTTGTGCAGATGTTTAAGGAGAATGTGAAAACAAACGGTGCTTTTTGACTGCAGGAGCATTTAGGTGGCAACAGGAACGGTGCCCTAATCATGAACACAAGAATCAGTATTCAGAAGAACAAAACACATACATATAGGGATACAAAAGAAAACAATGTTTTCTCTTTTATCACACATGCCATTTTAATATCTATACCTCCCCAACCTACTAATGTCATTCTACCTTTAAAAAACTAAACAAAAGACAAGTCCCAGGCAAACATAATCCCTGATCGTTCCAATTGCACCTGGTTGGGGCATAAAAACATCGTGTGTCACCAGTCTTTGACATGTATTGTTATGATAAAGAAAATGTGCCGTCGCTTTTCTTTTAAAAACAGTTAACTTGTTGAGCAGTTCATAATATCAAACTGCACCAGCGCAAGATTGGAGGGGTTGGCAGAGGCATTTCACGACAGGAGTACAGACACGACCCTGCCTTTGTGCTCTTGACAAAAAAGATCATTGCTATATAAGGGAGAGTTGTAGTGAATGTGACTTCATAATTCACCCTTGTTCTTAGTGTGGTTCTACACACTGTTGTTTCATGCAGTTATTTAAGTAATGTTAGACACGTAAGTATGACTGTTCCGGGATAGCGGTCCCTTTAAATATTCTATTGTTGTTGATGACGTCGAGCCCCATGCTTGTTAGATTACAGGGCAGCGCCATCTTGTCATTCATTCGTTTTTGCATGTAAAAATAAACGAGACACACACTTGTGTACTCAACTTGAGGAATTGCCTTTTGCTTTTAAATGCAACTTCCACAGAGTTATCTATATTGTCGAATCATATTTCCAGATGTAATTTATTGCTGTAACTTTCCAATGACATTTTTAGCCATCATCTCATAATAATCATTATTGTCACGAACGGCTTTAACAAGGTCCTACTCTCTTCACGTAATGTTACACACCAATACAAACTAGCCCTGTTTGCAATTCCAGACCTATCCCACTCTAGGCCATGGTCTGTTAGCTTAAGAAAATAGATCGTTTTTTTTATGCAGAAAATTCGGAAACTTCTCCCACTTCAAATACAGCCAAATGTAGACGACTTGACGACAATCCGCACGAACTACATTCAATAGGAAATCATTGCGTTAGACGAATAACCAGTGTGTTGAATATGGCGAGGTCTTAGCAAAGGACTCCGATAAAGCCGTTCTTGAGCCCGGGTCTTGAGAGGAGTAGCAGTAGGCAAAAAGCTGAGAAACCCTGTTCTATAGAAGTTTGTTTGCTAGAATGCAAGGATGCAAGTTGAATCTAGGATGTCTGGACATTCACTTCCATTACAGGGTCCTCCTGAGCAGAGATTTTGCTCACCACCATGCATCGTCAAGTTTACCACAGCTAAACGCATATGAGCACGATCTAAAACTTTACAAACACAGGCCAAAACATGGCACATACGTTTGTTATCATAACTTGACTTACCTTATGTGTAAAGTGTGCTCCACAGAAACGTATGTATGTCTTCGGCGAGTCGGGGTCATAGCCTCATAATGTTCGCTTTCAGACCTCTTACAGTTGTCTTTTGTTCCTTTCGGGCTATAGCTATTTTGGTATTCGCTACGGGTAATCCACCCTAAAACGCTATTATACGAACCATTTCTACTACATCTGTGCGTTTCGTTGCCGAGCTAACAACGCGTTGTCTGTGAGGAAGCTACGACTGCAGCGATAAGCACCAATAACCTCAGGAAGTAAAACGACGTCGGAGTCGGTGTACCAAACTAAATGTCCTGACACGTAAAACAGCGCTACAGTGCGGTATCCTAAGCACCCAACTGTATGCGCTTTGTAAACTGATCTTGACGTATAAATAGTGAGTCGTTTGCAGCATGACAAAAATATAAACTTTCCGAAACACAAAAATGACTACTCCTGTACAGTCGGAGCTCACGTCGTCGGCTACTGCATCCCATGATGCAACGTGATAATTTCGAACTTTAAAAACAACAACCAAAAACGGCAGGCAGATGCAGTGATTTACTAGTGTAACCGCTGTAACTTCTGCGTTGTGTTTTACCAGAGACCCCCAATACCAGTGTGCTTGTGATATCAAAATAAAAGATAAAAAAGAAACTGAAATACAGGTAACAGACTATATTGTGCAATTATTTCAAACTGCTTTTCTAACCTGTTACACTAGCAACTCTAGCTGCAGTTTTCAGGCAGTTCTGGGATTGTTTATGGCACGGGGGTGGCATAATCATGACCCTGTAGAAAGCTGTACAGAAAACAGAATTCATGGTAGCCATTCCCAAACTTAGGAACGATGTGGCCCGATTGAAAATCTGAAAATCCCCTGTGGCCTGCCCAAACTTTTCATCACAACCCTGAGAACGCAAAGAAGGGCATAATAATAATAATGATAATAATAATAAACAATAACATTTTATTTATTTAGAAGATGTTGTGATTTACAGAATGCTTGTACATATGTTTATGTGGCAGGATGAATCTCTGCCACCTACTCAGTTACTAGTTACAGTGGAGAGGAGAGGAGAAAGAAAAAGAGGAGAGGAAGAGAGGAGAGGAGAGGAGACGAGAGGAATAGAGGGAGAGAGGAGAAGAGAGGAAGGGTAGAGGCGGTTGCTGTCATGGTGATCTCTGTCTCGCTGTTGCGCGGATTGGTAGAGGTGGTTGCGGTCATGGTGAACTCTGACTTGCTGTAGTGCGGATGGGTAGACGCGGTTGCCGTCATGGTGAATTCTGTCTCGCTGTAGTGCAGATGAGGCGGTTGCTGTCATGGTGATTTCTGTCTCGCTGTAGTGATGTTCTCTGCCCCACTCTTTATACGGTTATGGTGTACTGGTTCTTCTCAGCAGCTTCTGGTCCTGTTCCTTTAGCCACTCCTGGGCCAATGTGATGATTTAGAAAATCTGCACACATAATGACACAGCATTTTAAAACATGTAATGACACAGCATTTTAAAACGCGGGGGCATTTCAGGGAATATGTAGTAAAAAAAAATATTTTAGAAGTTTAATATTATTAACACTTCTTAATTCAGAAAACAAGACTTAATATAATAAAGAAGTACTTTAGATTTTTAATTAATTTAGAAATGAACAAAGGTATTTTTGTATTCCTCCTTGACTATATTTTATACATACTGCGTACTATCTTTTATATGTTCTGCCATGACACATCTGATTATTAATTAAGCTTTGCATTTAAATAATTGTAGTCATTAATAATGATCAATAAAAAAAGCCAATGCCTTCTTTGTTGTCATCCTATGCAACACGGTGGCTCAGTGGTTAATTAAGATTTATATTTAATTAATCATTTAAATAATTGTAGTCATTAATAATGATCATTATAAAAAAGCCAATGCCTTCATTATTGTCATTCTGGGCAGCACAGTGGTTAGCACTGGCGCCTCACAGCAAGAAGGCCCTGGGTTCAAATCCCGGTCGTTCCAGGACCTTTCTGTGTGGAGTTTACATGTTCTCCCCGTGCCTGCGTGGGTTTCCCCCACCATCATAAAGACATGCATCGAATGAATGGTGGTGGTGGTGGCAGTAGGTGCTGATTCTGCTTACCAACACAGTATGACTGTGTCTAAATGATAACTGGACTCTGTAAAGCGACTTCAAGTACTTGGAGAAGCGCTATAAATGATGATTGATAACCATCTTCAGCTTTGTCACTGCGCCAACATTTTTAATTATTTTAAAAAGGATTAAATGCAAAGATACACTGACTCACATAAAGACATATTTCATAATGTAAAATGTTTTCCTAAAAATCAAATGTTTCAATTAAAACAGGAAAATTCTGATTTAAAATCAGAATAATGTACATAATTGTAAGTGTTAGAATGTTTAGTGTACATAACTGTACACATTTTGGGATCAGGGGCAGCTTGTCCATAAGGGCGATTGGGGCGATGCACTGCCTAGGGGACAAAAAGAAAAAAAAACCTCCTGATGTATAAATGCAATATCCTTGTAAGTCGCGTAAATGACATGTAAATTTAAATGTAATAATTTTTTTTCTGTCGGATTCTACCACTAGACCGTCTGATCTGCCTCTGTATGTCATTGTCGAATCAGGTAACAGTCGTTCAGTCAGCCTAAAGTCGTGCTTCAATTGGCCGCGCCCCTTCTGGGGCGATTTGGGGCGAAATGAAAATCGCCCCAGACCTCTCCCATTGACTCCCATGTTAAATCCATTTTTTTCACAAAACAGAGCTCTCAATGCAGCCGGCGTACTAATGAAGATAAATTGACAACAAAACCATTAGGACTTCCTAGACCAAATGTATCCATTCAACAGGTTTCTACAAAGGGAGGGAAATCCTAAATCCAAGAATTGGAACGAAAGAAAATCGGGGTCGTGGCTAAGTGGCTAAAGCGGTCTGTATTTCATATACCATTGCAGCGCCCCCTAGTGGAGACGTGCCTCTAATGTTATTGCAGCCCCCCCCCCTTAGTGGAGACATGCCTGTAATGTTATTGCAAAGCCCCCTAGTCGAGACGTGCCTGTAATGTTATTGCAGTAACTCCTAGTCGAGATGTGCCTTTAATGTTATTGCAGTGACTCCTAGTGGAGACGTGCCTGTAATGTTATTGCAGTGACTCCTAGTCGAGACGTGCCTGTAATGTTATTGAATCTCCTTTAATTTGGGCGCTCCTTATTTTCCTTTAAGCAATTGACTACACACTGTGTGTTAACTCATATGGTTTTGTTTGAGGTTTTTTAGTTATGTGAATGACCTATTTTCAAACTCACTTAACTAATCCTCAATGAGACTTTTTTACTAATTATACTAATTAAATAATCTCTCCTTTTTGTAAAAAAACTGAAAATGTTAACCGTGTAAAATATTAAATGAAATTACAACAAAGTTCAATAGGATAAGTGTCTACCTAGAGCAGGGGTCTCAAACTCAGGCCCACGGGCCAATTCCGCCCCCCCACGCGATTTCATCCGGCCCGCAGGCTCCTCAGAATTTTGCTAAAAGTTCCATTGATTAAAAAAAAAAAAAAAGTTCCATTGATTTAAATGGGCCACCCCAACGTTTACTGCTGCCATTTGCAATCTCATGCATATCATTGCGCAAGTAGTCCAGTCATTTAATGTAATGGAAACTGAATTGAAGTCAGCAAATAATGCGTTGCTAAGCAACACCTGGAACTTTAAAGATCTATCTGCGTGAAGAACTATTTAATCTTTGGTCGCAATTTTTTCCCGCGGTGATAACAACCAGTTTGAAGTGACAGAGGAATTACTTTGTGTAAAAACAATGCAAGGCCGTACCACAGCCAATGATGTATTAGAGCAACTGTGTGACGCAATGGAGCATGCTGGTCTGTCATTGAAGTTGCTCCTAGGAATAATACATTTATTTTATAAAATAAAATGATTCAGATTTTTGCTGAAACTTTTTTCAGTTTTCTGCTTTGTTTTGTTTGTTTGCAGCCTTGTTACCAACTATACAAACGTGGTGCAGTACAGCATTTGCTTTGAAATGTGTATGTATGAAGGACAAATAGAGATGTAGTTGTCGATGAAGACATTATCCCACTGTTACTGCTGTATATGTCAGTCAAGGGCTATCAATGGGACAAAGTGATCCTAAAGAGCAACTTTAACAAACACCTTTATCCAAAGAGCATCTGGCATTGCCCTGGAATTGAAACTCAGGTCAGCTACTTGTTATTCAACAACACTAACCATTGTACCACTGATCACACATGGTAGATTTGCCAACTCAAAAGTGGTATCTACAGTATTTTGATAGGCAAGCAAACAGATAAAAAAAATCTGGCCCCCCAATGACCAGACTGGACGCTCATCGGCCCCCGGGTAATTTGAGTTTGAGACTCCTAGGCCCTATTCGTCGTAGCTCGCTAAGCGATTTAGCGAGCTAATTTTCAGGCTACGATAAAAAACGCCCCTCTTTTTGATTTGTGGAAGCAACTTTCGATAAATCACTATAGCAACATATCAATTAGCTCTAGCCTGCTCCAGAGCAGGCTAACTTAAGTGTAGCTGGATAAGCTTGCCACACCCCCGGAAAAAGAAGGGATCCCATTGACCAAGGAGCGATATTAGTTAGATTGGCGCTTCATAGGAAGAGTGGTCTTCGCGATCGCCAAGATCCATTATTCAATCATGATGAGTTCTTGTATGAGCGCTACAGATTCAGCCGACAAGGAATAATTTATTTACAAGACCTTCTCGACCCATTTATGGCAAACACCACAGTCGAACATTGACTGTCTTGCGCTTTTTTGCGAGTGGTACATTTTTGTAGTGTCGGCGATGCGGAGAACAAAGCACTCATAATTATATGACAGTGTTATTAGTACACCATAGCATATCATTATTGTAGAAAATGATTAAGGTGGACGCATGATAATGATAATACACACAATTTCTTTTCACTGCTTCAATTTATTGAATTTCTTATTAATACATTTAGTCATTTAGCAGACGCTTTTATTCAAAGCGACTTACAAGGAAATGTAAAACTACACTTAGTATGGAGGCAGTGGCGTAACTATAGGGAGTGCAGGGAGTGCAACAGCACTAGGGCCCGTGGCGAAAGGGGGCCTCGATCTCATCGAAGAAATGGGACAACATTATCGGCCAATCCATCTGCTTTAACATTGAAGAACCGACCGGGTCCCATGCACCGTTCTAAACGTCGATATATTTACATATGATCCAGTCCGATCAATTCGCAAACATTTCTCAATTATTGTGTCAGTTATTCATAATTATGAGCTATCACCTGCCCAATAAACATTTTAACAAGTCAGTCTTAACAGCAAATTATTAATTTAGCCTCATTTGCCTTTTGCTGAATGAAACAAATCTCGTTTGTATTAAGTAATATTGCCATCGATAAATAGCAAGGATGTCTGGGTAATATTGTTGTCAAAGATTCTATAGCCCACCCACACATGTTGCGATTGTTTCCCATCTTGTTGTGTTGTGTTGCATTGCGTGTTGACAGCCAGCTTTCCCAAAGATTCAGTAGTATGCGAGCAACCTGTCATGTCTTTGATGCTTTACACCCCAGTACCCTTCAACTCGCAAGAGATGATGAGCTGTTTGGAAAGGCAAACGTTTTGTCGGACCACTATGACAGGGACATTGCGCCCACGTTTCCAGCGCAACTTCTATCATTCAGGTCCTGCTTTAAAGCAGCGATCTCTCAGCAGTCATCAGTGCAACAGATAGCAAAAATGCTGATTGTTGATAACCACTCGGCTACATCAGCATTTGACGAGGTGTGCACAGCTCTGCTATTGTTTCTTACCGTACCTGTGACCGTAGCCATTTTCCGTAGATCATTTTCTAAACTAAAGATGATTAAGACCCACTTAAGGAGCAGCATGGGGCAGGAGAGACTGAGTGGATTAGCTACCCTGTCCATCGAAAGCATCCGAGCCAGGGAGTTGAACATTTCTGAAATGAATGAGGATTTTGCTCAATGCAAGGCTCGTAGGATGCCATTCTAAACGTCATGCATGTTAATTTTTTTTTTTCATACGCCTTATGCTACTTGAAATGTATTTCTTCGCTTCAATGTCATAAAAAAATAAGTTACTTTGCGCATAGGCCTAAGTGATATTGAGGACGTTTTTTTTTGTTATTGATTGCAGCAGACGAGGCGCTGACTGTGGATACGTTGTAGAGTGGCTGTTCCCACAAATCCATGCAAATGTTCGTAATTTACAATGTTTGATTACCCCCTGAAGAAGTTGTATTAATGTTTTCCCATGTGTTGTCTATCTGCTCATTATACACTATTTCTCCAAAATCAGTTTGATCGATGAAATACTGTGTTCATTGGTGCTTTCATTGAAACATATTGTAGCAGCCCTTAATGTGTAGTGTAGCCTACATCATAAGTAGATTTCCCTGCACCTTGCTGAATCCAACACTCACTAAATTAGTATGACGATATGTCGGATAGGGAACTGCACTCGGGCCCGTCAAGTCATTGTTACGCCGCTGTATGGAGGTGAGGAGAATCGAACTATAGCAACCTTAAAACTACTAACCGATAGCACTACTCACTGCAACAAAGTCAAACTGTACTTACTGTACATAGATATCATGTCGATAGACAGTTTCTTGTCTTGCTCTCGCAGCGGCGGTGGTGTTGGATTTTGCCATGATTATGGTCTTGTATTCTTCTTAAAGCGTTCATGATCATCTCCTGCTCGCCAGCGGAGAAAAAAGGAGGATTTTTCTTTGAGTTTAGAACCATTGTACCATTAAAAAAATCATGGTTTTGGTGATCGACCTTTCCTGCCTTTTGAAGTAGGACGTGCACGCGCAATTGCCCTGATAAGTTTAGCCTGGTTGGAATTAACCACGTGATTTGGATGCGGACTGGCCTTTGACGAGCCGATATATCCTGTGTCCTCAATCAGCTCGCTAATGTTAACGGGCTAACGGGACAATTGATTAACCTAGCTTCAGCCCTTACGACGAACGGGGCCCTGACCTACAGACTAAATGTAAACAGAGATACAGAAAAGCTTGCACATACACTACTTTTTCTTGTACAAGCACTAACTGCTGTTTGTCGAATACATATTGTACACCCAAACACTCATGCCCCCCCACACACACACTCACACTGAATTCAAGGTTTTTTTTTATTCAATTGATATTTCAATGTCTACCCCAAGACAGGTTTCATATACGAAGAAATAATGCTTCATCATGTACATCATGTGTGTTTTAAAACAGTAAGTGATACTCCATCATGTATTAGCAGGGCAGCACAAAATTTGAATGGATCCTCTGGTGTCTCTTGAGATCTGAGATTTGGTTAAGGTATGGATCCTCTGGTGTGTCTTGAGAGTAGACATTCCACTGAAGGCCTTCCCACATGTACTGCACTGATGGGGCTTTTCTCCTGTATGGATCCTCTGGTGTGTCTTGAGAGCAGACAATTGACTAAAGGCCTTCCCGCATGTACTGCAATGGTATGGCTTTTCCCCAGTATGGATCCTCTGGTGTTCCCTGAGACTAGACATTCGATTGTAGCCCTTCCCACATGTACTGCACTGATGGGGCTTTTCTCCAGTATGGATCCTCTGGTGTGTCTTGAGAGTAGAGATTCATATATAAGAAACATATATCTTTTCATATATTTATACTGGGTCATTTGCTAAAGTTGCACGTCACTTGGAAGTGACTTAGTATAAAAGTGTCTACCTAGAGACTAAATGTAAATGTAAACAGAGATACACACACTTGAATTAAAGAGCTGGAGAAAAAATTGTGGCAGACACTCTTTTGAATTTAAGAAACTGCAGACAATATCCCATAAGTAAGGTATCCCCACGGTATCTCTGTCCTCTGAATAGGTCTCAAATTGAAAATCACAAGTTTGCCATTGTATAAAATTCAAATATACACAACCCTGTACCATAAGCAAGCAACGTACTTGTAGGTGAGGAGTCAATGTCACTATATTCTCTTGAATCAAATTCTTCTTCATCTTTGTTTTCCATTGGTGAATACTTTTCTTCTTTCGCGGTCATGGTGGGTGACGTCACTTTCTGTATTTTGAATGTAACAGACTGCAAATATTATCCCATAACTAAAATATACAGTATTTCTGTTCATTGAATAAGTCTCACATTGTGAAGCAGGAGTTAAACATTCTCTATAATTCAAGTATTGTAAATGTACACAACCCTCTACGATAAGCAAGCAACTTACTTGTACTGTAGGTGAAAAGTAGAAGTCACCATATTCTCAACAGTTCCCTCGGACTCTCTTCCACATTTGACATGAGAATGTTTAACAGAAGAAAGTCTGTCTGTCTGTCTCACTGCCCATCTGTCTGTCTCACTGCCCATCTGTCTGCCCATCTGTCTGTCTGTCTGTCTGTCTGTCTCCCTCTACAGTATCTTTCAAATGTAACAGACAGCATATATTGGTAAAGGGATTCACTGAACTTTTTCAGACATTTTATTTCTGATAATATAATTTTAATTATATTTATTATTTGCACACTGCAGATAGTGTCCCATGACTAAGGTATTGCCATAGTATCTCTATTCACAATGAAACAGACATCCCTCCATGAGACTCATATTTTGCTGAGTAAAGCACAAGAACCATTCGCTAACAATTCAGTGTTTAGAAAATGTAAACGAAAAATTGGAATTAATTTGATCTGAATTCTACTTAACCAACTAGTCAGCAACTTACTTGTAGAATAATCGTCATCACCACATTCTCTTAAATCTGGTTCCTCTTTAATTTCCATCAGAGAAGAATTTTCTTCTTTGCAGGTCAAGGTTGGTGATGTGCGCGTCTCAGTCTTCCAGTCATGTTCCAGTTCTGGCTTTTCTTCCACTGTCTGAATTTCAAACAGATACTCTTGAAGGAAATTATCAGATTCTTCTTTCTCTTTAATTTCCATCAGAGAAGAATTGTCTTTTTTGCAGGTCAAGGTTGGTGATGTGTGCGTCTCAGTCTTACAGTCATGTTCCAGTTCAGGCTTTTCTTCCACTGTCTGAATTTCAAACAAATACTCTTGTAGGAAATTATCAGATTCTTCTTCTTTTATATTCTTCACTGACATGAGTAGTTGTGATGGTTCAGTAGATCCTGACATTGTAGACCTCAGCTGTCTTTTGCAATGGTAACCCAGCAGGACATTTCTGTAATGTATAATCTGATGTTGGGTGAGGTCAGAGCTACTCCTGAAATACTTTCCACATGTAGTATATGGCTTTTCTCCAGTATGGAAAATCATCTGGTGTCTCTTGAGAGCAGACATGAAAGTAAAGGCCTGCCCACATGTACTGCACTGGTGTGGCTTTTCCCCAGTATGGATCCTCTGGTGTGTCTTGAGATTTGTCATTTGACTGAAGGCCTTTCCACAATGAGAACACTGATAGGGCTTTTCCCCAGTATGGATCATTTGGTGATCCTTGAGATGAGTCATTCGATTAAAGGCCTTCCCACATGCATTGCACTGATAAGGCTTTTCCCCAGTATGGATGCTCTGGTGTATCTTGAGACTAGAGATTCGATTAAAGCTCTTCCCACATGTACTGCACTGATGGGGCTTTTCTCCAATATGGATCCTCTGGTGTGTCTTGAGAGTAGACAATTGACTAAAGGCCTTCCCACATGTACTGCACTGGTGTGGCTTTTCCCCAGTATGTGTAATCTGGTGTGTCTTGAGAGTAGACAAGTGACTAAAGGCCTTCCCACATGTACTGCACTGGTGTGGCTTTTCCCCAGTATGGATCCTCTGGTGTTCCTTGAGACTAGACATTCGACTAAAGGCCTTCCCACATGTACTGCACTGGTGTGGCTTTTCCCCAGTATGTGTAATCTGGTGTGTCTTGAGAGCAGACAATTGATTAAAGGATTTCCCACATATAGTGCAATGATGTGGCTTTTCCCCAGAATGGATCCTCTGGTGTGTCTTGAGATTAGACATTGAACTAAAGGATTTCCCACATGTACTGCACTGGTGTGGCTTCTCCTTAGTATGGATCCTCTGGTGTGTCTTGAGAGTAGAGATACCACTGAAGGCCTTCCCACATGTACTGCACTGGTGTGGCTTCTCCCCAGTATGGATCCTCTGGTGTGTCTTGAGATTAGATATGTGACTAAAGGCCTTCCCACATGTACTGCACTGATGGGGCTTTTCTCCTGTGTGTATTCTTTGATGACTTGCAAGATCGAAACGTCTAGCAAATGTTTTGAAACATAGGGCACATTCATGTTTTTTCTCCCTGGTGTCCAGTCGCTGATGTAATTCCTGGTATGAAGTCTTTCTGCACTGGGGGCGTTTGTGACATCTCTCTTTGTTCCTTTTTCGCTCAGTGTTCCCTCTTTTGTTAGATTGGATCTTTTGAACGTCTCCTGTAATATTCGAAAAAAAAGTTTCAACAACATCTCTCTCCTACGTAATTTCTACAATACCAGTAAACATACAGTATATATTTTGATATATTTGTACTTGGTCATTTGCTAAAATTGCACGTCACTTGGAAATTACTTAGTATAAAAGTGTCTACCTAGAGATTAAATGTAAATGTAAACAGAGATACACACACATGAATTAAAGAGCTGGAGAGAAAATTGTGGCAGACACTCTTTTGAATTTAACAAACTGCAGATAATATCCCATAAGTAAGGTATTCCCACAGTATCTCTGTTCTCTGAATAGATCTCACAACATGAAGAACAAGTAAGCCATTCTCTAGAATTCAAGTATTGTAAATATGCACAACCCTGTACCATAAGCAAGCAAGTAGGTGAAGAGTCAAAGTCACCATATTCTCTTGGATCAAATTCTTCTTCATCTTTGTTTTCCATTGGTGAATAGTTTTCTTCTTTCGCGGTCATGGTGGGTGACGTGTACATCTCAGTCTTGCATTCATATTCCAGTTCAGGCTTTTCTTCCACTGTTTTAAATGTAGACAGATACTCTTGTAGGAAATCATCCAATTCTTCTTCTTTTATCTCCTTCTTCACTGAAGTGGGCAGTTGTGAAGGTTCAGTAAATCTAGACATTTCTGACTTCAGTTCTGTTTTGAAAAAAAGAAAATTGGTCACACTCTCCTTTGATGCAAGGACACAGTGAGAATCTGCAAAGAAAGAACAAAATGCAAAGGTTTTACAATACAACTCATCCTCAACATGAAGCTATTAGAAGTGCTATGTCTGAACTGATCAATGGCCATCAGGGCCTTAGCAGGGCCTGCCTCCAGAACTACCCTGAAGTGCATTTTCATCATACTTCGTCCTCATTGCACACAAATGTCTGACACGCTTTTGTCCAATTTTATATTTTGTAGATGTAATGCTTCATCCTGACATAGTGGTATCATACAGATTATTTGTTTATTTGTTTGTAGTTTATATTTGATTTTAGTTTGTGTAATTTATCAATCAATGGTTCTTGAGCAGGATCTCATTTTACCCCCTGTAGAGGCTTTCAAAAACATAAAATGTGTATTTCATATTTTCAAAATATATCTATGAGGTTCATTCTCATATTGACAGAGACAGAAATTGAGTTTGGAGAGGATAGAGTTTGTTTACCTGTTTCAGAGGATATCTGTTTATAGCTTAATGTGATGTGGCTGTGTTCTGAGAGTGGATTCTGAGGCCTTACTGTAGAGTAGTTGATATGACTTGGATCTGTGACTGCATTAGCTACTACATTACTGCAGAGGGGGGAGCAGTAGGTCAATCTACCCAGAGAGTCACCTTTCCTTCCACCATAAGTAACGAACAGACCAAGGCTTTTACAGAGCTGCAGTAACTGTTTGCTATTTCTGTTAACAATACCGTCATTGCTCTCAAGTGGTTTAAAGTTGTTTGCTTTGATTAATCTGTGCGTCATCAATGTATGTATTCCCATTTGATACATCTCTGTGTGATTAATGTATGTATTCCCATTTGAATTCATATAATCTGATTCTCTGTCAGTTCTCTTTCCATTCATGTCTCCCATAACCAAGACTGGGCCTTCAGATTGGAACTGTATTATTTCTGACTCATACAGAGGTATATAGTTATCATAGTTATTATGGATTATAATTTCTGATCGTAGTATTTGAAAGGGGAGTCATATAGATGGCACACAGGTAAATGCGAAGATCTGAGGAAGTGAGTTCCTTTTTTTAACTTTATCCATACGTGAAGTCCCTTTCTGTTCAGAATAAATATGACTTGCACGCTTTTCTGTCAACAAAACAACAGTTCCCTCGGACTCTCTTCCATATTTAACACGAGAATGTTTAACAGATGAACTACAGAGTTCTATATAATAAGGAATGGAGAGACATTTTGTTCCCCCTCCCCTCCCCTCCCCCCTCTGACACTAACAGATCTATGAGCTGTTGATGAGCCCAGAGCCTTCAGATGAGGTGACGTTAAGGCCATGAGTCTAGGAAGCTTGCACAAACAATACTTTTTTTTGTAGAAGCACTAATTGCTGCTTGTCGATTATATAATGTACACCCACACACACACACAATTCCCCACCACACAACCATACTTGAGAAAATACTTGCTTCAAGCTTTTGTTTTATTCAATTCATGTACCCTAACAATTTATGTTTCAATATCTACCCCAACACACTATTCAAATATGATCAAATAATACTTCATCTTGTACATCAAATACTATTGAAAACTCAGCTAATCAAAAACAATTTCAGTTAGGAGATACTCCATCATGTATTAGCAGGGAAGCACATCATTTGAATGGATTCTCTGGTGTCTCTTGAGATCAGCCATTCTATTAGAGGTCTTTCCATACTGAGAACACTGATATGGCTTTTCTCCT
Organism: Clupea harengus; assembly: GCF_900700415.2. Classification (NCBI taxonomy): domain Eukaryota; kingdom Metazoa; phylum Chordata; class Actinopteri; order Clupeiformes; family Clupeidae; genus Clupea; species Clupea harengus. The sequence goes on from NC_045177.1 coordinate 3,193,857, forward strand.
GTATGTGTAAACTGATGTTTGGATAGGTTGGAGCTATCCCTGAAATACTTTCCACATGAAGTACATTGATACGGCTTTTCCCCAGTATGGATCCTCTGGTGTTTCCTGAGGTTAGACAATTGATTAAAGGCCTTCCCACATGTACTGCACTGATGGGGCTTTTCCCCAGTATGGATCCTCTGGTGTATCTTGAGATTAGACATTTGACTAAAGGCCTTCCCACATGCACTGCACTGATGGGGCTTTTCTCCTGTGTGTATTCTTTGATGGATTGCAAGATCGGAACGTCTAGCAAATGTTTTGAAACACTGGGAGCATTCATTTTGTTTCTCCCTGGTGTCCAGTCGCTGATGTAATTCCTGGTATGAAGTCTTTCTGCAATGGGGGCGTTTGTGACGTCTCTCTTTGTTCCTTTTTTGCTCAGTGTTCCCTCTTTTGTTAGATTGGATCCTTTGAACGTCTCCTGTAATATAATAAAAACAAAAAATCAACAACATCTCTCTCCTCTGTAATTTTTTTTACAATACCAGAAAACATGTATCTTTTGACATATTTATACCATTTATTAGAGTACCAGTCAAAAGTTTGGACACACCTTCTCATTTTTTTGAGAAGTTCTTTTCTTTACTTTGATTATTTTCTAGTTTAAATGTCTTCAGTATTAATCTACTATGTAGAAAATAATAAAAGTAAAGACAAAACTTTTGACTGGTACTGTATATATTGGCCATTTGCTAAAATTCAATTAGAAGTGACTTAGTATAAAAGTCTAACAGAGTTAGAGAAAAATTATGGCAGACACTTTCTGTCTTTTGAATGTAACAGACTGCAAATATTATCCCATGACTAAAATATACAGTATTTCTGTTCATTGAATAGGTCTCACATTGTGAAGCAGGAGTTATCCATTCTCTAAAATTCAAGTATTCTAAATATATACAACCCTCTACAATAGGCAAAAAACTTACTTGTAGGTGAAGAGTCGAAGTCACCATATTCTCTTGAATCAAATTCTTCATCTTTGATTTCTGTAATTCATCAATCAATGGTTCTTGAGCAGGATTTCATTTATGTTCGCAGTAGAGGTTTTTAAATACAGAAATGTGTATGTTCTATTTTCATTTTTTTTCCCCACAGCTGCAGTAACTGCCACTTCTGTTTGCTTTGATTTATCTATGTGTCATGAATGAATGTATTCACATTTGAATCAATATAATCTGATTCTCTCTCAATTCCCTGCCATTCATGTCTCCCATTATCAGGACTGCGCCTTTAGATAGGAACTGTATAAATTCAGACTCATACAAGGGTATATAGTAATTATACTGTATATTTTATGGATCATCATTTCTGATCGTAGTATTTGAAAGGGGAGTCATATTGATGGCACACAGGTAAATGTGAAGATCTGAGGAAGTGAGTTCCTTTTTTAACTTAATCCATACATGTGATGTCCCTTTCTGTTCAGGATAAATATGACTTGCACGTTTTTCTGTCAACAATACAACAGTTCCCTCGGACTCTCTTCCAGATTTGACATTAAAATGTTTAACAGAAGAAAGTCTGTCTGCACATCTGTCTGTCTGCCAATCAATCTGTCTGCCCATCAGTCTGTCTGTATGTCTGTCTATCTGCCCATCGGTCTGTCTGTCTGTCTGTCTGTCTGTCTGTCCATCAGTCTGTCAGTCTGTCTGTCTGTCTGTCTGTCTGTCTCCCTCTACAGTATCTTTCCAATGTAACAGACAGCACATCTTGGTTAAGGGATCCACTCTGTTCTCTCCTATAACACTGAACTTTTTCAGACATTTTATTTCAGATTATATAATTTTAATCATATTTATTATTTGCTAGAATTGAAAATGTAAATTGAAACAGCAGAAGACAGAATGACAGCAGACCCTTTCTCTCTTTAAAATCTAACAGACTGCAGATAGTGTCCCATGACTAAGGTATTTCCATAATATCTCCATTCACAATGAAACAGACTGCAGATAGTGTCCCATGACTAAGGTATTTCCATAGTATCTCTATTCACAATGAAACAGACATCCCTCCATGAGACTCATATTTTGCTGAGTAAAGCACAAGAACCATTCGCTAACCATTCAGTACTTAGAAATTTAGAATTAATTTGATCTGAATTCTACTTAACCAACTAGTCAGCAACTTACTTGTAGAAGAATCGTCATCACCACATTCTCTTAAATCTGGTTCCTCTTTAATTTCCATCAGAGAAGAACTTTCTTCTTTACAGGTCAAGGTTGGTGATGCGTGCGTCTCAGTCTTACAGTCATGTTCCAGTTCAGGCTTTTCTTCCACTGTCTGAATTTCAAACAAATACTCTTGTAGGAAATGATCAGATTCTTCTTCTTTTATATTCTTCACTGACATGAGTAGTTGTGATGGTTCAGTAGATCCTGACATTGTAGACCTCATCTGTATTTTGCAATGGAAACCCAGCAGGACATTTCTGTAATGCAAGTAAAATATTAGCAACATGCCCAAACACCACAAAGACACACACAGAAACAAAGACAAAAAAACTAAAAAACACCCTTAAATCTGACAAAAGATAACCAGGGACAAATGGATGGTCTGTACAATATCACACAAGTCAGACAAAAAAAATGTTAAAGTGAAAAAAAAGAAATATTTTACAAAAAGCATATTTGAACAAATCCATATGGGCTTAATGTAGTCCTCATCCTACCCAAATCAGACATCTGTACGGGGTTAATGTAATCACCATCCTACCCAACATCCTTATGGGCTTAATGTAATCACCATCCTTCCCAAATCATACATCTGAACGGGCTAAATGTAGTCACCATCCTACCCAAATCGAACATCTGTACGGGGTTAATGTAATCACCATCCTACCCAACATCTGTACGGGCTTAATTTAATCACCATCCTACCCAAATCACACATCTGTACATGATCATTTCAGGTTCAGATTTTGTAATGTTTTTTCATCAAAAGCTGCCCTTTCTCTCAAATAGCCCCTGCTTGGTGCAAAATCGCTCTGCTCCTGCTCAAAACAGTTTGTATGCACTCAAATACACTGTTGCTTGCAGAAATGTCTCGTGTTTCATTTTAAGTTCTAGCACTCAAATACACTGTTGCTTGCAAAAATGTCTCGTGTTTCATTTTAAGTTCTAGCACTCAAATACACTGTTGCTTGCAGAAATGTCCGGTGTTTCAGTTTAAGTTCTCGCGCTCTTCCTCTTCTGCTCGCTCTCGCTATCTGTCTCTCTCTCTGATTGATATGCAATAACGTTACCAAAATTCACCAACCAGTACAAAATCATGACGTGAAATGAACGAAAATGCTTTCAGATTTAAAGACCACGCTCTATATTAAAGGATACAAACTTCATACATCGACAAGTTTATTTACGTGAGTTAATCAACTATTTTTGGCTCATATTTACATGTAGTCATTTAGCAGACGCTTATGTTCAAAGCGACGTACAAGGGAGAGGCATATGAGCCCCTATCGCAAACTTCACACACACCAGATATGCCCGAGTTATACATTTGGCATCACAAGGCTGCTCGGCTTACCTAGAAAACGGGAGCTCCAGAGAAACGTATGTTAGGCGTCGGTCAGTCGGGGTCATAGCCTCAATGCTCACTGTCGGACAACTTCTGCAGTGGTCTTTGGTTTCTTTTACACGGGCAACAGCTGCATTATGATTTTAAAGAACTATAATCCTGCCTAGAACTCATTAATAGGAACGCTTTCTACTCTAACCACCGTAAACATCTGTGTGTTTTGTTCCCGGGTTCCAAGCACGTTGTTTGTGATGAAAGTTCCTTGGAGCTGCCGACAATAAGAGACATTGAAGGCGGTTAGGAGTGTCAAAATAAAAGTCCAATTCAAAGTTCAGTTTAAAATGTTGGTTTGGCTAACGTGTCTACTTTTTGCACAACATATGCCCATTGTACTGCTAGCTAGCCCAGATACATGCAGTGTATGCTATATTGCATCAGCAAATACTGTAAATTAATTAAATTAAATTTGATTCATATAGCAACTGAAATTGTCTCGAGTCTCAGAAGGAAGGGGGATTATACATGAAATACACAATATCGATAGAAAAAACTCCACAATGTCTTCATAAGGTTACTATTATAAGGATAAAAAGAGAAATGAAGCAGAAAACTACGTTAAACTTCATCAAAGAAAACTAACCGAGACTTACAAGCCTTTAGCCACTAACCCATCCACATTTCATTAAAAGCCTTTGGCAACTAACCCATCCACATTACATTACAAGCCTATGAAACTGATCACTAACTCATCAGCATTACATTACAAGCGATGGCGTGCGTGTGTGGCATTGGCCCATCTTCCATACTAAAAGGTGACAGAAAAAGGGAACTTCACCATCAGGCCTTTAACGGTGAGGCTTCTTCACGCCACCAATGGCTCGAACACTTACTGTATGTAGCCAGCTGCTTCCTTGGGGCCTTGGCCTCCCCTTTATGTTTCATGCATGTGAGCCGTGCACGTAACACTTGGGGCGTTGTCACCACTGGATTTACGAGCAGTCTGCTTGGTTCTTGCCAGTGCTAATATAGAATTTTCAGAAGGTTCTTGCCATTCTTATAGAATTTTCAGAAGATTCTTGCCAAAGAACTATTACTTCTCCTCTATCTATTCTAAATCTAACAAAACACACTTTTTTTATTATTATTGATTGGTTTTTTGCTAGAATTTGTCCTATGATATTGGAAAAATAATTTTCAAACAATTTAAACCATTATAACAATATCCTAAAATGAACTGATGAAAATGTTGGTGATGAAAAAGCATGTGCAATGAAAGTAATCTAGAGATTTGATTCATTTTCTCTCTGTTCTTCTTTTGATACATAGAAGTCCTACAACACTGAAGAATGTATTTTCATATTTTGTTATTTACTGGCTATTTGCTAGAATTCTACCTAATGTGGAAGTAATTTAGGATGAAAGTGTTCAATATGATGAATGTCTTCCTAGAGACTAAAAGTAAAGAGCGATACAGACACACAAGTTACAGAGCTGGAGCTCTGTATAAATATACAGAGGTATCCAGAAAATGTGTTTATTCGTGTGTAGTTTATATTTATATTTGTCTAATTCTAGTTTGTGTAGGTTATCAATCAATGGATCTCAGAGGATGTTTCAAGGTTGTTACTCTTTTTTAGGCTTAATGTGACATGGTTGTGATCTGAGTGGAATCTGAAGCCTTACGGTGCAAACCCATGACACCGTAACGAGCGATGCGATATTTTAAATCCCATGCATTTCAACGGGAGGCAATCCATTGTGAAGTAGAACACCGTTTTGGGCGACGCGACCGATAAAAGTTGAAAAATTTTTAATCCTATGCAAATGAGGAGCGATTTTCCCCGGCAGCAGCCAATCAGATTGTTTGGTGTTGTCTCTGACGGTTTGAAAATTGCAGACTGTGGCGTCGTTTGGTCGTTTACTTTGCTAAAAAGAAAGGCTTGGATGGCCTTGTAAGGGCTTGTTGTTGTTCCTGGTATGTTATATATTTAATCCTGGGCTTATTTGAACAGAATGACAGTTTTGATATAAAGACAAGTGACTAGATAGCCTACTAACTGGCTAGCCTGCTAACTAGCTCACTTGTCCAGTCTGTTATGCTATTTCCACACGCTACAGCACGCCAACTCAAAGGATGTTTCAAGGTTGTTACTCTTTTTTTAGACTTAATGTGTCATGGTTGTGATCTGAGAGTGGAATCTGAGGCCATACTGTAGAGTAGTTGATATGACTTGGATCTGTGACTGCATGAGCTACTACACTACTGCTGAGAGGGGAGCAGTAGGTGAATCTACCCAGAGAGTCACCTTTCCTTCCACCATAAGTAATGAACAGACCCAGACTTTTGCACAGCTGCAGTAACTGTTTGCCACTTCTGTTTACTGTCATTGCTCTCAAGTGGTCTTTAAGTAGATTGCTTTGATTTGTCTATGTGTCATTAATGTATGTATTACATTCTGTCAGGAACACAAACTCATCCTCCACCAAGTTATGTAGAACTTGGATTTCAATGGCCTAGGAAACACTTTAATTTCCTGATGCAACAACATCATTCCAGTGTGTGTAAAAAGCAGATAGGCAAAAGTTTAGAAGAGTTACACATCAGTTTCCATATGGTGTCTTTAGACGTCTCCAAGTGTCTCATAACCTCTCTAAAAACACCAAATACAAAGCAAATACCTGTCACTGTATTTCAAGCATCCATACTTAGTTCTTGTCTTCTCTACTACAGCAAACCATTTGAATTGATTTCAGTATAATATATTGTATTTTCTTGTGAGTGTGTGAATTACAGTAAAGTTGTACTGTAGATAGTATACCATAAGTAAGGTATTCCCACAGTATCTCTGTTCTCTAAATAGGTCTGACATTGTGAAGCACAAGTTAGCCATTCTCTAAAATTCAAGTATTGTAAATATACCCAACTCTTTACAATAAGCAAGCAACTTACTTGTAGGTGAAGAGTCGAAGTCACCATAGTCTCTCAAATCAAATTCCTCTTCAATTTTTTATTTCCATTGGTGAATACTTTTCTTCATTCAAGGTCATGATGGGTGACGTGTTCGTTTCAGTCTTGCATTCATATTCCAGTCCAGGCTTTTCTTCCACTGTCTTACATGTAGACGAATACTCTTGTAGGAAATCATCAAATTCTTCTATATAGTATTTTCTTGTGAAAACAAGGGGGCTTGGCCTGACATGTGTTACCACATTGCAAAACTGATTTCTCGTCACAGGCTTAACATTTTACTCCAAATAAAAAACCATTGTCGAAAATGCATTAGTTTTACAAAACAACTCATCCTCAACATGAAGCGATTAGCAGTGCTATGGCTGATCTGGTCATTGGCTATCAGGGTCTTAGCAGTGCCTGCCTCCAGTGCTCCCCTGCAGTGCATTTTCAGCCACAGAGTTTCACCAGCATTCATGGACACCTGCACCATTTTTAAACGGATGTTGCCAATTCATTTATATTTAAATAGTTAAATATTGTTTGACTGAGACCAACATCCTTGTCAAACTCATTTGGTCTGTCTAAAGTAGCATGTTCTTCTTTAAACAGCACTTATTGTTGATGTACATTTCCCCCTCCTATTCCATTTAATTAAAATATTTCGCCTGAATTGCTATTGTGTACATAACTATCTACAAGTGTTAGTACCATTTAAATATGATCGTGGTTATATGGTCTGGCATGAGACCAATCTGAAAACAACTGAGGACCTTATTTTCCAGAAGAAATGGCATAATTCTCTTATTAATATTGCAGAACAGCTTCTTTTTCTCTAAATTGTTGTTAACTGTATTACCTCTACAGCTGTTTCGCTGGTATTTGTACCCATTGGGACAATTTGATTTTCTTTCAATGTTTCCAAAAAAGAAATACTTATTTAGTATTAAAGGTGCAGAAAACATACAGGGGTATATAGTTATTCTATCTATTATGGATTATAATTGCTGAGTCATATGGGGGTATAAAGTAATTATATTTATGATGGATTATAATTTCTGATTTTGAAAGGAGAGTTAAATAGATGGCACACAGGTAAATGTCAATATCTGAGGAAGTGAGTTCCTTTTTTAATTGTATCCATACTTGTGAAGTCTCTATCTTTTCAGGATAAATATGACTTGCACGCTTCTCTGTCAACAATACAACAGTTCCCTCTGACTCTTTTCCATATTTGAAATGAGAATGTTTTAACAGATGAAATACAGAGTTCTCTATAATAAGGAATGGAGAGACATTTAGTCTCCCCCTCCCCTCCCCTCCCCCCTCTGACACTAACAGATCTATGAGCTGTTGATGAGCCCAGAGCCTTCATATTAGGTGTTGTTTAGACCATGAGTCTAGGAAGCTTTCACAAACACTACTTTTTTTTGCGCCAACTACTGCTTGTTGATTATATATTGTACACCCACACAGACACAAATCCCCACCACACAAACATACTTGAAAAACACTCACTTCAAGTTTTTCTTTTATTGAATTCATGTACCCTAGCAGTTTATGTTTCAATCTCTACTCCATCATACGTTTTAAATATGATAAAATAATACTTTATCTTGTACATCAAACGTTGTTTGAAACTAAGCTAATCAAGAAATATTTCAGTAGGTGATACTCCATCATGTATTAGCAGGACAGCACATCATTTGAATGGATCCTCTGATGTCTCTTGAGATTAAACATTTGTCTAAAGGCCTTTCCACATTGTACCCTAACAAGTTATGTTTCAATTTCTACCCCAATACCGGTTCAAATATGACACAATAACACCTCATCTTGTACATCAAATGTTGTTTTAAACTCAGCTAATCAAAAAAAAAATGTCAGTAAGTGATACTCCATCAAGTATTAGCAGGGCAGCACATCATTTGAATGGATCCTCTGGTGTCTCTTGAGATCAGCCATTCTACTAAAGGTCTTTCCACACTGAGAACACGGATGTGGCTTTTCACCAGTATGGATCCTCTGATGTTTGGATAGGTTGGAGCTTTCCCTGAAATACTTTCCACATGAAGTACATTGATACGGCTTTTCCCCAGTATGGATCCTCTGGTGTGTATTGAGGTTAGACAATTGACTAAACGCCTTCCCACATGTGCTACACTGGTGTGGCTTTTCCCCAGTATGGATCATTTGGTGTTTCTTGAGAGTAGACATTTGACTGAAGGCCTTTCCACACTGAGGACACTGATGGGTCTTTTCCCCAGTATGGATCATTTGGTGAATCTTGAGATGAGTCATTCGATTAAAGGCCTTCCCACATGCATTGCACTGATAAGGCTTTTCCCCAGTATGGATCCTCTGGTGTGTCTTTAGGTCAGACAATTGACTAAAGGCCTTCCCACATGTAGAGCAGTGGTGCGGCTTTTCCCCAGTATGGATCATCTGGTGTTTCTTGAGATTAGTCATTCTACCAAAGGACTTCCCACATGTACTGCACTGGTGTGGCTTTTCCCCAGTATGGATCCTCTCGTGTTTCTTGAGAGTAGCCAATTGGGTAAAGGCCCTCCCACATGTACTGCACTGATGGGGTTTTTCTCCTGTGTGTATTTGTTGATGAATTGCAAGATTGAAACGTCTAGCAAATGTTTTAAAACACTGGGAGCATTCATGTTGTCTCCCCCTCGTGTCCTGTACCTGATGTAATTCCTGGTATGAAGTCTTTCTGCACTGGGGGCGTTTGTGACGTCTCTCTTTCTTTCTGTTTTGCTCAGTTTTGCTTCTTTGGTTAGATTGGATCCTTTGAACGTCCTCTATAATATTAGAAAATAATTTCTCAGCCATATATTCTCTCTTCTCCTCTATCTGGTACATAATTTCAACAATAAAGGCAAACATACACCTTTAAAAAATATTCATACTATATATATATATATATATTGGTTATTTGCGAGAATTGCTATAAAGTCTCTTGGAAGTGACCTAGGATAAAAGTGTCCACCTAGAGACTAAATGTAAATGTCAACAGAGATACATACACATGAATTACACAGCTTCAGAAAAAATTATGGCAGAAACTTTCTCTCTTTTGAATGTAACAGACTGTAGATAGTATCTCCTAAGTAAGGTATTCCCACAGTATCTCTGTTCTCTGAATAAGTCTCACATTGTGAAGCACGAGTTAGCCATTCTCTAAAATTCAAGTATTGTAAATATACACAACACATTACAATAAACAAGAAACTTACTTGTAGGTGAAGAGTCAAAGTCACCATACTCTCTTGAATCAAATTCTTCTTCATCTTTGATTTCCATTGGTGAATACTTTTCTTCTTTCAAGGTCATGATGCTAGACGTGTACATTTCGGTCTTGCATTCATAATCCAGTCCAGGCTTTTCTTCCACTGTCTTAAATGTAGACAGATACTCTTGTAGGAAATCATCAAATTCCTCTTTTTTTATCTCCTTCTTCACTGAAGTCGGCAGTTGTGAAGGTTCAGTAAATCCGGACATTTCTGACTTCAGATCTGTTTTGAAAAAAGAAAATTGGTCACACTATCCTTTGATGCAAGGACACAGTGAGAATCTGCAAAGAACTGATTGGGGCCCCCCCTGTTATTAATATTTTGCAGTGCAATACAATATAACAAAAAAAAAGTAACCAATGGCAACCTCTATTGTGAACAACACATATTAGCCTATATAATAAATGTATTCAGTCATCATAGCCCCTAATGTGCGAACAAAATGTAGGCCTAGGCCAGTAGCATTCAGCATTCATTAGAATCTCTCACACACAGTAGGCCTACACAAATCCATGCATAAAATGGGTTTAATGATCTGTCCATTTACCAAATACATTATATTCAAATTCAACGATAAGAGGCCATAAGCCCCCCAAAATGAAGTTAAAGCTACACACGAACCAAGCACCCATGAAAAAAAAAACAACGAGTGCGCAACACACACACACACACACGCGTGACGCGCACTGCAGTAGGCTACCTACAGGCATGCTACGATTGAACTAAAATTCCATTAGACTATAATCATTTTCTTTTCCGAACTGACAAGTATTGGGATATTTAAAACCAGCAAACTTATAGCCAACACACAGGTCAAAATACATACACACTATTAAACTTCAGTTTTTACAAAGGCAGAATATATACAGACATGAAACATAGGCCAAAACAAATGGCCTTGCCTATTTAAATCATCATCTGTCTGTTCTTATCTTTAGCAAATCTGGCGATTACTTTGTTAATGTCGATCTCGTCTACTGTATGCCTACGTCTACTATGGCTCTACGTCATGTAAATAAATTGAAAATATATATATATATTTAGTAATATTGTCTACCATGGGTACAATTAGCATTTTGTTGCCAAAGAGAAATTATGAAAAAAAAAAAAATACATCATAGATCGGGGGCGGGGCCTGGGCCCAGGGTTTTCGTCGCCCCCCCCCTCCGCTACTGAAGCCCCCTGTTCTAAGCTATAAACGAGTACTTTCTGAGGCGAAATCGGCTTACTATTCTTCGTTGAAAGATAATAAAAAAAAAAACATAGGTTCCTATTTAACACCATTTCTAGGCTAACAAAAAAACACAATACAATCGAACATTCTGTTCCTATAATCTTAAGCAGTAATGATTTCATGACCTTTTTGAATAACAAAATTCTAACAATAAGAAAACAAATTCATAGTCTCCTCCCCCTCTATCACCCTTCATCCCTTCCAAAATGCGCTATGGCAATCTGGTGCTCTCCTTAATACTTTGCACCCAGTGATGAGAAGAGCCCGTCCTCCTTTGGTTCCTGCCCACAGTGCCAAAAGTCATGCATTCGAGCGAGCAGATCAATTTTTTTTGCGAGAGCGTATGATAAATTTGAGCGAGCAGGCCAAGTTTTCGTGAGAGAGTATGTCAGTCAGTCAGTCAGTCAGTCGCAGTTTTTGAATTTCTGCTCGCGGCTGCTAAAATTGAGTGCGCAGACGAAATTCACGTTTGCGAAAACCTGAAAGTTGCTCGAATAGACGTTTATCGCACGTGTGAGTTATGGCACTAAACTGAGACCATAGGCTACAGACAGCGTATGTTGTACCGTGAAGGAGTGCGACAGATCCCGGGTACAGATTAGGGCGCGTCTTGCGACTGTCACCAGCCAATTGGGTACTGTTGTGCACCCTTACAAAGCTGATGACTACAATCTCTGCATGTACCAAACCTAACTAAATACTAAATAATATTCCCATACACCTAGCCAGGCAGCCTCTCTCTCTCCCAAATGTCTGACACGCTTTTGTCCAATTTTATATTTTGTAGATGTAATGATTCATCCTGACATAGCGGTATCATACAGACATATCCAGATTATTTGTTTGTAGTTTATATTTGATTCTAGTTTGTGTATTTCTCTGGGGCGACAGAGGAACAGCGGGTAGAGGAGTCGTTAAGTAATTGGAAGGTTGCTAGTTCGATTCCCCAATCCTCCTCACCAAGTGTGTAAGTGTCCTTGAGCAAGACACTGAACCCCTAAACTGCTCCTGATGTATAAATGCAATTTGGATAAAAGCGTCTGCTACGTTTCTTTAAGCCCAGAGTGGTGCCCAATGCAATGAAAAGCAAAGTAGAGGAAGAGCTGGAACGTTTGCAGGTGCTGGGCATCGTGGAGCCTGTCCAGTTTTCAAGGTGGGCAGCGCCCATTGTTCCTGTTTTGAAGGCAGATGGAGCCGCAAGGATTTGTGGAGACTACAAGCTGACCGTGAATCAAGTCTCAAAGCTGACAGAGTATCCGTTGCCAGGGGTGGACGACCTGTTTGCAACGCTGGCTGGAGGTAAGCTGTTCACAAAGCTGGATATGAGCCATGCTTACCAGCAACTTCTTCAAGATGAGGATTCAAAACAGTATGTCACAATAAATACACACAAAGGATTAATCAAGTACAATCGCCTAGTGTTTGGAGTGGCGTCCAGCCCGGCCATTTTCCAAAGGACGATGGACACTCTATTGCAAGGGATTCCACATGTAGCCGTGTACTTAGATGACATATTAATCACAGGGGCTACTGAGGCTAAGCACCTTGAAAACTTAGAGCAGGTGCTCAAGAGACTCTCAGACGCAGGGCTGTGCCTGAGACGGGAAGAGTGTGTGTTTATGGCAGAGAGGGGGAGTTGAATCGAAAATCGAATTGAATCGAATTATCTCGGACATACGATCACCGCAGAGGGGCTCCGTCCAGTGGAGGACAAAGTGAGGGCTATCAAGGAATCTCCAAGCCCTAAGAACGTCACAGAACTCCGCTCATTCCTGGGTATGGTGAATCACTATGGGAAATTCCTGCAGGATCTATCAAAGGTGTTAGCCCGACTGTATAAGCTGCTGCACCATGACACAAAGTGGCAAGTGGTGCGTAGAGCAGAAGAAAGCGTCTAAAGAAGTGAAAGAACTCCTTCTTTCAGCAAAGCTGCTCGTTCACTATGATCCAGATAAAGACATTGTGCTCTCATGTGATGCCTCGCCCTATGGAGTGGGGGCAGTCCTCTCACATGACATGAAAGATGGCTCAGAGAAACCTGTGGGATTTGCTTCAAGGACACTAACGGCTGCAGAGAAAGGTTACTCGCAGTTAGACAAAGGTCTAGCCATTGTTTTTGCAGTAAAGCGTTTCCATCAGTACTTATATGGGCGTGTTTTCAAGATCTATACCGACCATAAACCACTGATGAGCCTGTTCAGTGAAACACGCGGCATTCCGCCGCTAGTGTCAGCAAGAATCCAACGCTGGGCACTCATCTTGTCAGCCTACCAATACAGCATAGTGTACAGAGCAGGGAAGGACAACGCAAATGCTGATGCAGGCCTGTCATTGCCTGAGACACCGGTCTCAACATATGTGCCTCTGGAGACTGTTTTTTCATTAGAAAAGTTGTCACAGACACCTGTAAAGGCAGCCCAGGTCAAGCAGTGGACAGAGAGAGACCCAGTGCTGTCCAAAGTAAAGATGTACCTGCTACAGGGCTGGCCCAGTGTGGTTGACAGTGAGGAACTGAAACCATATGCCAAACGCAAGACTGAACTCAGCCTACAGGATGGCTGCATTTTCTGGGGTGCAAGGGTAGTCGTCCCTCCCCCAGGTTGCTCACAGATTGTGGAAGAGATACATGAGACCCATCCGGGTCGGTCACGAATGAAGAGCCTGGCAAGGTCCTATATGTGGTGGCCAAAGATGGATTTAGACCTGGAGAACAAGGTAAAGTCATGCAGACAATGTCAGTCTAATCAGCACATGTCGCCACCAGCCCCTTTGCATCCCTGGGTGTGGCCAGACCACCCCTAGTCTAGACTACATCTGGACTTTGCTGGTCTTTTCATGGGGGAGATGTTTCTCATCATGGTGGATGCCCACTCCAAGTGGATAGAAGCGCACATCATGAGCAACATAACAGCCCCCAAAACCATAGACAAGCTCAGACAAATATTCGCAATTCATGGGCTGCCTGACACTGTGGTCACGGATAATGGTCCGACGTTCACCAGTGAACTGTTCGGTGAGTTCATGGAACAAAATAGAATTCGGCATGTTCGTACAGCTCATTTCCACCCAGCCTCGAATAGATTGGCGGAGCGAGCTGTCTAGACGGTGAAGGAGGGTCTGAAGCGAATGAAAGGTGATTCTCTAAGCACCAGGCTTTCACGTTTCCTGTTTAAATACCGTCTGACGCCACAGACCACTTCTGCACGTACTCCAGCAGAGATGTTGATGGGGCGTAGGCTTAAGTCAAAGTTGGACCTGTTGCGTCCAGACATAAAGGCCACGGTGATGAGGAAGCAGGAAAAGCAGAAGGAGGGACATGATCAACATGCACATAAGAGACAGCTGAACCAGCTGACAATGTCTATGTGTGAGAATTCAGCAGCAACACCTGGGGTTATCCTGACGCAGAGAGGTCCTCTCTCATATGTTGTTGAGCTGATTGATGGACGAGTGTTCCGCAGACATCAAGACCATGTCCGCCTACGTCATGACATCAGCCCAGAGATCATCAGCACCTCAGAGTCTCCCCTGGTGAGCCAGACTACTGTGGGAGTATCACCAGTGGGAAGGTCACGGGGAAGTGTCTGCGCCCCCTGGAGAGGAGGGACAGTTGACTATGGACCCACAGACACCTCCTGTGACCCCGTCACCTGAACCGCCCAAAACATCTACTCCGCAGTGCCAGCTACAGCCCCAGAGATAGTGCACAGGTCACAGCGTGCTCGAAAACCACCAGACAGACTGATTGTTAGTTAATCACTGTATGTGTTAAATTGAATTGCATGTGCTAGTTGTAAGTGTATATGCCAAAAAGAATTGTTGTTAAAGTTAAGGTGTATAACAGACAATGACACTACATTAGCTTAATTAACAAGTTGATTTGTATTCGGGGAATGTAGGAATTTAGTGGGGGAGGAGTGTTGTAATGTTTACGATATCAGTCTTCTGTTATACCACTAGGCGGCGCTCGAGTATAACGTAAGACCAGCTTTGCACTTCCTTTGTTCTGTGTGCGCGAGTAAAGTACCTGAGTATACTCTGTATTGCTACATTCTGCTTTTCTATATTAAGCTACAACTTGATACATCATTCTCCGTGGCCCGTGTCTTTAACAAGGTTACTACAATTATTGTATGTATTCCCATTTGAATTATCTATGTGTCATAAATGAATGTAATCACATTTGAATCAATTTAGTCGGATTCTCTCTCAGTTCCCTGCCATTCATGTCTCCCATAACCTGGACTGCGCCTTCAGATTGGAACTGTATGCCCATCCGTTCATCTGTCTGCCCATCTGTCTGTCTGCCTTTCTGTCTATCTGACCAACAGTCTGTCTATCTGCCCATCCGTCTGTCTATCTGCCCATCTGTCTGTCTATCTGCCCATCTGTCTGTCTTTCTGTCTATCTGTCTGTCTCCCTCTAGAGTATATTTCAAATGTAACAGACAGCACATCTTGGTTAAGGGATTCAGTCTACCGTATTCTCTCCTACAACACTGAATTTTTTCAGAATATTTTATTTCTTATTTTAATCATATTTATTATTTGCTAGAATTGAAACTGTAAATTGAAAAAGCAGAAGACAGAATGACAGCAGACTCTTTCTCTCTTTCAAATGTAACAGACTGCAGATAGTGTCCCATGACTAAGGTATTTCCATAGTATTTCTATTCACAATGAAACAGACTGCAGATAGTGTCCCATGACTAAGGTATTTCCATAGTAGCTCTATTCACAATGAAACAGACTGCATATAGTGTCCCATGATTAAGGTATTTCCACTAGTGGCTCTATTCTCTTCACTGGTCAAGTAAAGCACAAATTCCAACAGTAAATTAAAAAATGAATAGTCATGTTTTGTAAATGTAAATGAAACATTGCAATAGATTTGGTTTGAGTTTTACCAAACCAAATATTCAGCAACTTACTTGAGGGAGAGGAATCGTCATCACAATGTTCTGTTAAATCAGATTCTTCTTCCTCTTTAATTTCCATTAGTAAATGCTTTTCTCTTTGCAGGTCATGGTTGGTGATATGTGTGTCTCAGTCTAACAGTCATAAAAACACTTTCTCTATTTCAAATGTAACAGACTGTAGATAGGTTTCCATGATTAAAGGTATCCCCATAGTATCTCTATTCTCTCCATAAGACTCACATTTTGCTGAGTAAAGCACAAGTAAAACCATTCGCTAACCATTCAGTGTTTAGTAAATGTAAACGAAACATTAGAATTTATTAGATCTGAATTCTACTTAACCAACTAGTCAGCAACTTACTTGTAGAAGAATCGTCATCACCACATTCTCTTAAATCTGGTTCCTCTTTAATTTCCATCAGAGAAGAATTTTCTTCTTTGCAGGTCAAGGTTGGTGATGTGTGCGTCTCAGTCTTACAGTCATGTTCCAGTTCAGGCTTTTCTTCCACTTTCTGAATTTCAAACAGATACTCTTGTAGGAAATGATCAGATTCTTCTTCTTTTATATTCTTCACTGACATGAGTAGTTGTGATGGTTCAGTAGATCCTGACATTGTAGACCTCAGCTGTCTTTAGCAATGGAAACCCAGCCGGACATTTCTGTAATACAAGTAAAAGTTTAGCAACATGCCCAAAGACCACAAAGAAACAAACAGACACAAAGACAAAGACAAAAAAAAAAACACCCTAACATCTGACAAAAGATAACCTGGGACAAATGGATGGTCTGTACAATATCACAGAAGTCAGAAAAAGATTTTTCAAGTGAGAAAAAAAGAAACATTTCACAAAAAGCATATATGAACAAATCTGTATTGGCTTAATGTAGTCATCATCCTGCCCAAATCAGACATCTGTATATGCTTAATGTAATCACCATCCTACCCAAATCAGACATCAGTACAGGTTTATTTCAGGTTCAGATTTTGTAATGTTTTTTCATCAAAAGCTGCCCCTTCTCTCAAATAGCCCCTGCTTGCGTGCGAAATCGCTCTGTTCCTGCTCAAAACTGTTTGTCTGCACTCAAATACACTGTTGCTTGCAGAAATGTCATGTGTTTTAGTTTAACTTCTTGCACTCAAATACACTGTTGCTTGCAGAAATGTCCGGTGTTTCAGTTTGAGTTCTTTTGCACTCGGCTGCTTCTGCTCACTATCGGGTTAGCGCGCTCTCTCTCTCTAATTGTTATGAAATGACCTTACCTAAATTCACCAACCAATACAAAATCATGACGAGAAATGAACGAAAATGCTCTCAGATTGCAAGACCACCGCTCTATATTAAAGGATAAAAACTTCATACATCGACAATTTTATTTAAGTGAGTTAATCAACTATTGTTAGGCGCATATTTACATTTAGTCATTTAGCAGACACTTTTGTCCAAAGTGACGTACAAGGGAGAGGCATATGAGCCCCTATCGCAAACTTTACACACACCAGATATGCCAGAGTTATGGCATATATAGGCTTATTGGCATCACAAGGCTACTCGGCTTACCTAGAAAACGGGAGCTCCAGATAAACTTATGTTAGGCGTCGATCGGTCGGGATCATAGCCTCATAATGCCAACTGTTGGACTTCTTCTGCAGCCCTCTTCGGTTTATTTTAGACGGACAACAGCTGCATTTAGATTTTAAAGAACTATAATCCAGCATCGAATGCCTTATTAGGAACCCTTTCTACTCTAACCACCGTAAACATTTATGTGTTTAGTTTCCGGGTTCCAAGCACGTTGTTTGTGATGAATGTTCCTGGGAGCTGGCGACAATAAGAGACATTAAAAGCGGTTAAGAGTGTCCAAATAAAAGTCCAATACAAAGTTCAGTATAAAATGTTGGTTTGGCTAACGTTTCTACGTTTTGCACAACACATACCAATTGTACTGCCAGCTAGCCTACATAAATGCAGTGTATGCTATATTGCATCTGCAAATATTGTAATTTCATTCAATTCAATTTTATTTATATAGCAACTGAAATTGTCTTGAGTATCAGAAGGAAGGAGGAATTAACATGAAATACACAATATAAATAGAAGATACTAAACAGTGTCCTCATAAGGTTACTATTATTAGGATAAAAAGAGCAATGAAGCATAAAAATACGTTAAACTTCATCGAAGCAGAGAAAAATCTTGCAAATAACCGAGAAAGAAATTAACACTAACCCATCCACATTACATTACAAGCCTTTAGCCACTAACCCATCCACATTACATTACAAGCCTTTAGCCACTAACCCATCCACATTACAATACAAGCCTTTGGAACTGAACACTAACCCATCCACATTACATTACAAGCCTTTGGCAACTAACCCATCCACATTACATTACAAGCCTTTGGAACTGACCACTAACCCATCCACATTATATTAAAAGCCAGCTTCAAGTTCCTGGGTGTCCACATCTCTGAGGACCTCTCTTGGACCCTCAACACCTCATCCCTGGTAAAGAAAGCACACCAGCGTCTCTTCTTCCTGAGGAGACTGAAGAAGGCCCATCTGTCTCCTCAGATTCTAGAGAATTTCTACCGCTGTACCATAGAGAGCATCCTTACAAACTGCATCTCAGTATGGTATGGCAGCTGCTCTGTCGCGGACCGTAAATCACTGCAGAGGGTGGTGAAAACTGCCCAACGCATCACCGGTTCCTCACTCCCCACCATTGAGGCTGTCCAGAGCAAGAGATGTCTGCGGAGGGCACGCAGCATCGAAAAGGACAGCTCTCACCCCAGCCACAGACTGTTTGCCCTCCTCCCCTATGGGAGGCGCTACAGGGTGCTCCGTTCCCGGACCAGCAGGTTCAGGAACAGCTTCATCCCTGCGGCTGTCACCCTGCTGAACTCTGCACCACGGTGATAGCCCCCCCCCCCGCCCCCACACACACACACACACACACACACATACACCTCCTCCAGTGACTGTACTTCCCTCCTCCACCCTGGCTTGACTGCCACACCCTCCTCCAGCCACTGAACATTTGCACCAGAATGTTTTTTTTCTACCACTTATTACTGTATTAATTGTACTTATACCTACAATACCTCTTAAATATAATATTACTAATACCTCTTTCACTCCATCTCACTTATTACCACCACTAATACTTACACCTGCACTTTACATATAATTATCATACCTACACTTCTTACCTCAATTGCTGCTATTCTTGTCCCAATTACCATTCATATTGCATATCCATTTCTTACTGTTCATATTGCATATCTATTTCTTACTGTACATATCTATTTATTCACTTATTACACTTTACATATGCACATACTCTGCACTTTTTGCTATTTTGCACTTCTGGTTGGATGCTAAACTGCATTTCATTGCTTCAGTACTTGTACTCTGTGCAATGACAATAAAGTTGAATCTAATCTAATCTAATCTTATTTTAATCTAAAAATTAAAAGCCTTTGGAACTGTTTCAAACCCAACTTTCAAAACCTTCATCCCTCCAAACAGATCCCGAAACTTAGTGACCTGGGTATCAACACCTCCATCTGTAACTGGATACTGGACTTCCTATCCCCAGTCTGTTAGGTTAGAGAACCTATATATTAAATGTTATATGTTATAGTGTTATAGTGTTAAATGTTATTTTTGATATATGTTACTATGTTACTTTGCTATCTGTATCTACTGTCTACTGTCTACTGCGTAGATGTTGCTGGCCAAGTCTTAAGAATTTTGCTGCGCTGAAGCAATTTGGTGTATGCGGCAATAAACTCTTTGACTTTGACTTTGACAGTATATTAGTAGCCAGCTTTAAAAAGATTAGTTCATTCATCTCACTCTGTGGCCTTAACATAATGCTTCTTTTGTCTGACCTGGTTTTAGAACCACACCTCCTCAACCCTCATCCTGAACACCGGCATGCCACAGGGCTAAAGCTGAGCACCACGGGCAGCACGGTGGCTCAGTGGTTAGCACTGTCGCCTCACAGCAAGAAGGCCTTGGGTTCGAATCCTGGTCGTTCCAGGTCCTTTCTGTGTGGAGTTTGCATGTTCTCCCTGTGCCTGCGTGGGTTTACTCTGGGTACTCCGGTTTCCCCCACCATCATAAAGACATGCATTGCATCGTATGAATATGAATGAATGTTGGTGGTGGTCGGAGGGGCCGTAGGCGCTGATTGGCAGCCACGCTTCTGTCAGTCTGCCCCAGGGCAGCTGTGGCTACTGATGTAGCTTACCACCACCACAAGGTATGACTGTGTATGAATGACTACTGGACTCTGTAAAGCGACTTCGCGTATTTAGAGAAGCGCTATATAAGATTGAATTAATTGATTGATTGACTCCTCCACTCAGGCCTCTGCAGGGCTTCCGGCTGCAGACTGATGAACAATAGAAGTGGCACACACAGAAGACTGGACAACGAGCAAAATGCCCACAATGGCTGGTCAACTCATTTTATGCCCTAAACATTCGAATAAAAACTAAATGTATGAATATGTTAATGTATATATATTCAAGATTTACTATTAACCTAAATGTTTTATATGGGAAATGAAGGATAATATATTTTCTGTGCCATTGTTTTGCTCTAGTACAGTAGTGGGCACCGCTTATTGAGGAGCTTTGTCTTTTTTGTGGGCCCTCCTCTACTCCCTCTTCACTTACGACTGCACACCTGTACATGGTTCTAATACCATTGTCAAGTTTGTAGACAACACAACGGTGATTGGCCTCATCAGCGACAACGATGAGTCGGCCTACAGAGAAGAGGTCCCGCACCTGGCGGAGTGGTGCGCCGACAACAACCTGGCTCTCAACACCAAGAAGACCAAAGAGCTCATTGTGGACAAAGCTTGTAGAAAAGTGGCACACACACCCCATCCATATCAACGGGACGGAGGTTGAGCGCGTGGCAAGCTTCAAGTTCCTGGTGTCCACATCTCTGAGGACCTCTCTTGGACCCTCAAACCTGGTCAAGAAGGCACACCAGCGTCTCTTTTTCCTGAGGACATACTCTGCACTTTTACTGCTTCAGCGTCTCTTTTCTCTGAGGATACTGAAGAAGGCCCTTATGTCTCTTCAGATTCTGGAGAACTTCTACCGCTGTACCATCGAGAGCATACTTACAAACTGCATCTCAGTATGGTATGTCAGCTGCTCATTTGCGGACCGGAAAACCCTGCAGAGGGTGGTGAAAACTGCCCAGCGCATCACCGGTTCCTCACTCCCCACCATTGAGGCTATCCAGAGCAAGAGATGTCTGCGGAGGGCGCGCAGCCACAGACTGTTTTTCCTCCTCCCCGCTGGGAGGCGCTACAGGGTCCTCACTTCCGGGACCAGCAGGTTCAGGAACAGCTTCTTCCCTGCGGCTGTCACCCTGCTGAACTCTGCACCACGGTGATAGCCCCCCCCCCCCCCCCCCCACACACACACACACACATACACCTCCTCCAGTGACTGTACTTCCCTCCTCCACCCTGGCTTGGACTGCCACACACCCTCCTCCAGCCACTGAACATTTGCAATAGACAGTTATTTTTTACTACTGTATTATCCCACTAATAGTGTATTCATATTTATATCTATTTATATACTTATCTTGCCCATACTGTATTTATCGTACTTATATCATACCTCTTAACTTACTCTGTAAATAATATTCTTACTACCTCATTCACTTAATTTTCATTTCACTTACTACCACCACTTATATTTACATCTGCACTTTATATATACTTCATATCTACACTACCTACTTCTATTGCTGCTAGTATCAATACTGTTCATATTCCATATTTATTTCTTACTGCACATACTCTGCACTTTTACCGCTTTTTTGCACTTCTGGTTAGAGGCTACACTGCATTTCGTTGTCTCAGTACTTGTACTCTGTGCAATGACAATAAAGTTGAATCTAATCTAATAAACTTTGTTAGAGGATACAGGATAAATATGATGTCAGACCTGAAATGATATTTGAACTATATTAACCGCAGTTAACATTTTCATTTTCTTTTGACTGTTGGTGGCATTAGAGTATTTTGCTCAGCTAGAATGTTTGCAATACTTTGATTAAGTACCTTACATTAAGAGCACAACAGAAATAAACGTAATTCACAACATGAAAGCAAATGAAAAAATCTAAATCTTTGTTTGGCAGTACTCCCACTACTGTGATCTGGTTTCCATGTTGATTTTGTAAAACTCCTGCAACCCTCTGGTTAATAATCAGGTGCAGACCAAAAATGAATTATCTTTCAATATGTTGCAGGAGTTCAGATACTGAGACGTTAGGTGTATGAATTCATCTATTTCATCTAGGAGAATAAAGGTTTTGCCATGGCCATCACAGTCCCCCGACCTAAACCCCATAGAAAATCTGTGGGATGAGCTGAAGCCGAGTCTACAAACGTTGACCTCAGAATCTGAAGGATCTGGAGTGATTCTGCATGTAGGAATGGTCTCAGATCCCGTGCCATGTGTTCACCAACCTCATCACGCATTATAGGAGAAGACTCAGAGCTGTTATATTGGCAAAGGGAGGCACAAAACATTAAATTAAGGGGTCCCAATAATTGTGGCACACATGTTTTGGGGAAATATATTTATTTAAATGTCAACAATTTTTTTTTCTTTGAATAATTTTACTTCAATGATTACTACAAAGATTTATGTGAATATTTTGAGTGAAAGACCAAGAGGATAAACAGAAAAGACATATTTCTTCATAGCCTGTTTTGCTCATATTCATTAGGGGTGCCAATAATTGTGGAGGGCACTGTAAATGTAAATGAGGTGCCGTTTAGGCCACAAGAACATCAGAAAATACCACAAGAATATTTGCAATTCATATTAGTAATAAAAACTTTATTCTTGGCATGACTCCAACTAAAAAAATAAGACCCAATAAAAAAGTTTTACAATACAACTCATCCTCAACATGAAGCTATTTGCAGTGCTATGTCTGATATGGTCATTGGCCATCAGGGTCTTAGCAGTGCCTGCCTCCAGTGCTCCCCTGCAGTGCATTTTCATACTATGTCCGCATTGCACACAAATGTCTGACACACTTTTGTCCAATTTGATTTGCATTTTGCAACATTCCAGAGCAAATGTCTTCTGTTCTTGAGAAGTAGTTTTCCCTGATGTTGTTGTATTTTCCACATTCTGTCAGGAAAATAAACTCATGGAGTAGTGTGTCTGTTAAATGAATATTTAATGAATGTTTAACAGACACACTACACCATTACTACAGTGGGTGCAGAGTCTGTTTTTCTCGAGGTAGCCATGTTTGTCTGTGTCTACCCGTTTCAATGACAATGCTGTGTTCCCTACCCCCTTAACCTAATCCATACATGTGATGTCCTTTTCTGTTCAGGATGAATATGACTTGCACGTTTCTCTGACAACATTACAATGGCTCCCTCTGACTCTCTTCCACATTTGACATGAGAATGTTTAACAGAAGAAATACAGAGTTCCCTATAATGAGGAATGGAGAGACATTTAGTTCCCCCTTCCCCATCTCTGACACCAACACATCTATGAGCCGTTTAGGCCATGCGTCTAGGAAGCTCGCACAAACAATACTTTTTTTTTTACAAGCGCTAACTACAGCGTGTCGATTATATGGGCCATTCTACCGAATTGGTGCAAAGTCAGGTTGGAAATGTTTTGAAAATGTGTATGTTTTATTCCCAAACTTTGTCCGTATATATATATTGTACCATATCTAAAGTACACATATCTAGTAAATTAATCGTCAATTTTTATATTGTATTTTCAGAATGTGTTGGAATGTTTTTCCTCTCCCAAAAATTGTCACTACCAAAACATAGTAATAAACCATAGTAAAAACGTATTATTATTAACCTGTTCAGATTGTGTTTCCTTCCCTTCTCTGAAGAGTATTTTTACAAATATTTCTTGAAGGTTTTCACAATGAAATAAAAAAAATGAATTTTTTACTAAATTTCAAAGTTCAATTAATACAATTCATCAAAATCTAAGTGCAATATTTCTTTGTAAAATGCAAAATACTGATCATATTCATTCCAGAGTTGATGATTGATGAAATTGAACATACATTAAACCAATCAGTACCATAACATTTTAGTTGATAACTCAATATACTTTATTTTTTACAAAACATCCAGTGTTTCGGTAGTGACTTCACTGTTTCGGTAGTGACAGCACTGTTTCGGTAGTGACCACAGTATTTTGTTTGCAAGGTTGTATCATATTTCCTCAACCTTATTGCTTAATCTTAACTCATACCATGCTTTAGGTTGGGAATATTAAAAACACAAATGTTTTGTGCTTTTGCTGTCTTTTCCTCCATGATTTTCTGACCTTCTTTTGCTCCCTGTTGGATAAATCATTGATACATTTCAACTTTCCTTCTTCCTTTCGTTTCTTTCTCTTTCCTTCCTTAAATATTCTTAGTGTTTCACTGGGTCATCCCTCACTCTTTGTCGGTATTCTCTCAGCCTCTCTGCTCCACTTTTTCCTTTTGGCATTTTGGTGTCTTATGATTCTTTCTCTCCTGAACAATTTCAGATAGAAATCAGCATTATCTACATCTTTACCATTTAGTCCACATAACACATTTATTTCAAAATGATGGGATTGAACTACTTACCATTCCATTTTGTCACTACCGAAACGATTATGTCACTACCGAAATGATCATGTCACTACCGAAACTTTACCATATGTTTAGGTAGTGACTGTTTCGGTAGTGACAATTCTAGCTAAATTTGAGCATAAAAAAATAAATCTAGCAAGCACATGGCTAGCAAACAAATATTTGAAGAGGTGTACACACAAACGAACATAATACTTTGCATAAAACCCCAAAAAGTTTACTTAATTGAAGAAAAAAAGGTGTTCGGTAGTGACAATTCTTAAGGTTACACACTGATTTTCAGAGTTTGGAACACATTTATATCAAAAGTATGGGATCTAGCTACTTACCATACAGCCATGAGGGACAGCCAACGGACTAAAACTCCTGTGTTTCGGGAGTGACATGAAAACTATGGACATGATTTTTTGAGTAGAGTTTATTTTTTTTTAAATTAAACCCACAATAAATCTAAATCTTCCAAGTTCTGTTTAAACTTAATCATAAAGATCTTTGAAACTAGATCATTGAAAAAAATGTAAAAAATGTAAAAAGTGTTTTTTTTTTTATAACTGAAATTTAGATGTCAGGGTTGGGGACAGCTACTTCCCAATAGAAAGTACCCTATAAATGAGTATTTTGTATATATTTAGCTTATCCCCATCTCATTTAATGTCTTGGGTTTAAATAGACCATAACATGTTCTTAGTAAATATCTATGTCTGAATACTTAATTGTTTTGTAAATAGTTTTTCTTGTTGTGGGACCACACTTTGCACCAATTCGGTAGAATGGCCCATATATTGTAGACCCAAACACAAACACATAAATCCCCATCACACAAACTCTCACTTACATATTTTTTCCCCTCAATTCATGTACCCTAACAATATATTTTTCAATCTCTATCCAATCATACGTTTTAAATATGACAAAATAATACTTTATCTTGTACATCAAACGTTGTTCAAATTTCAGCTAATTAAGAAATATTTCAGTAAGTGATACTCAATCATGTATTAGCAGGGCATTTGAATGGATCCTCTGATGTGTCTTGAGAGTACACATTTGATTAAAGGCCTTTCCACATTGAGAACACTGATGTGGCTTTTCTCCTGTATGTATAATCTGATGTTTGGATAGGTTGGAGCTTACACTGAAATACTTTCCACATAAAGTACACTGATACGGCTTTTCCCCAGTATGGATCCTCTGGTGTGTCTTGAGAGAAGACAATTGACTAAAGCCTTTCCCACATGTACTGCACTGGTGTGGCTTTTCTCCAGTATGTGTAATCTGATGTCTGGTGAGGGCTGAGCTAACCCTGAAATACTTTCCACATGAAGTACAATGATACTGCTTTCCCCCAGTATGGATCGTCTGGTGTGGCTTTTCCCCCGTATGGATCCTCTGGTGTGACTTGAGACCAGACGATTGACTAAATGCCTTCCCACATGTACTGCACTGGTACGGTTTTTCCCCAGTATGGATCGTCTGGTGTTTCTTTAGATCACACAATTGATTAAAGGCTTTCTCACACGTACTGCACTGGTGTGGCTTTTCCCCAGTATGGATCATCTGGTGTGTCTTGAGATTTGACATTTTACTAAAGGCCTTCCCACATGTACTGCACTGGTATGGCTTTTCCCCCGTATGGATCCTCTGATGTGTCTTGAGGTTAGACATTTGACTAAAGGCCTTCCCACATATACTGCACTGATGGGGCTTTTCTTCTGTGTGTTTTCTTTGATGACTTGCAAGATCGAAACGTTTAGCAAAAGTTTCGAAACACTGGGAGCATTCATGTTGTTTCTCACTGGAGTCCTGTCGCTTATGTAATTCATGGTATGAAGTCTTTCTGCACTGGGGGCGTTTGTGACGTCTCTCTTTGTTTGTTTTTTGCTCCGTTTTGCTTCTTTTGTTAGATTGGATCCTTTGAAAGTCTCCTATAATATTAGAAAATAATTTGTCAGCCATATCTCTCTTCTCCTCTATCTGGTACATCATTTCTACAATAAAGGCAAACATATGCCTTTTGAAAAATACAAAAATAAATAAATATATACGTATATATTGGTTATTTGCTAGAATTGCTACAAAATCATTTAGAAGTGACTTAGGATGAAAGTGTCTACCTAGAGACTAAATGTGAATATAAACAGAGATACACACACATGAATTACACAGCTTTGGAAAAAATTATGGCATACACTTTCAAACTGTTAAATGTAACAGACTGCAGATAGTATCCCATGACTAACATATACCCACAGTGTTTCTGTTCTCTGAATAGGTCTCACATTGTGGAGCACAAGCTAGCCATTCTCTACAACTCAAGTATTATAAATATACACAACACATTACAATAAACAAGCAACTTACTTGTAGGTAAAGAGTCAAAGTCACCATATTCTCTTGAATCAAATTCTTCTTCATATTTGATTTCCATTGGTGAATACCTTTCTTCTTTCAAGGTCATGGTAGGTGACATAAACATTTCAGTCTTGCATTCATATTCCAGTCCAGGCTTTTCTTCCACTCTTTGGATTGTAGACGGATACTCTTGTAGGAAATCATCCAATTCTTCTTCTTTTATTTCCTTCTTCACAGAAGTGGGCAGTTGTGAAGGTTCAGTAAATCCAGACATTTCTGACTTCAGTTCTGTTTTGGAAAAAGAAAATTGATCACACTATCCTTTGATGCAAAGACACAGTGAGAATCTGCAAAAAAAGAACTACAGTATAGTTGAACTGCTGGTGAATTACACATACAGTATACTTCCAGAGCATACCTGTGCCAGCCTTAAAAAGGTGAGTTTAGTAATCTGACTCTGGTGTTAATATATTGCTTCTTAATATATTGCTGTCTGACCTACTATCTTACTTTATTCAAACCTAGCCAATCAGCTATAGAACCCTTTGGAATGCAAACTAGCATCACATAGGATCCCGGGATGGAATTCCATTTCTATGAGCACCGTTTACACGTCTGATAATCCTCAGGTGGGCGTGGCCATAGCTATGAGGTTCAAGCTCATATTGACAGAGAAAGATATTGAGTTTGGAGAGGATAGAGTTTGTTTACCTGTTTCAGAGGATATTTGTTTATAGCTTAATGTGATGTGGCTCTGATCTGAGAGTGGAATCTGAGGCCTTACTGTAGAGTAGTTGATATGACTTGGATCTGTGACTGCATGAGCTACTACACTACTGCAGAGAGGGGAGCAGTAGGTCAATCTACCCAGAGAGTCACCTTTCCTTCCACCATAAGGAATGAACAGACCAAGGCTTTTATAGAGCTGCAGTAACTGTTGGCCATTTCTGTTTACAATAATGTTATTGCTCTCCAGTGGTCTAAAGTGGTTTGCTTTGATTAATCTGTGCGTCATCAATGTTTCCCATTGATGTTTCCCAAAAATTCCCATTTGATTCATCTGTGTGTGATTAATGTATGTATTCCCATTTGAATTCATATAATCTAATTCTCTGTCAGTTCTCTTTCCATTCATGTCTCCCATAACCAAGACTGGGCCTTCAGATTGGAACTCTATAATTACCATAGTTATCATAATTATGGCTGTGCCCTATTTAAAGGGTGCCTCATGTTTAGGTAGAGAGAGACTTTTTGAGAGAGATACATTAGAGAGAGCACTAGGAAGAAACTTTGGAACAACCAGAAGGTGTACTGTCTACCTCGCTTACCGTGTCTAGATGTGTGGACACAGTTTGCTTTGTTTTGTTTCACTGTTTTGTGCTTTGTCCATTTGCCTTGTCTTTGTGCCTAGTTTATGTTTCCTTGTTGTTGTGTTTGGTTTCATATATGTACCTAGCATTGTGCCTAGTGCCTGTACATAGTTTGGGGCCTGGCTTGGGCCATGAGAGGTGCCGGTATTTGGGCCTAAATTCGGTCAAGCAGGTGCCCAGCAACTAGGTTACTTGGGTTACGGTGGGTACGGTTTGTGCATTTTGATTTGTTTGCTTCATTGTGTGGGCACATGTGTTGGGGGTTGCTAGAGAGCCCTGTGTAAATAAATATATATATATATATATTGTTATAAAAAAGCCACCATCTTCTGTGTCCCATGATTGAAGTATTTCCATAGTATCTCTATTCACAATGTAACAGACTGCAGATAGTGTCCCATGATTGAGGTATTTCCATAGTATCTCTATTTACAATGAAACAGACTGCAGATAGTGTCCAATGACTAAGATATTTCCATAGTATCTCTATTTACAATGAAACAGACTGCAGATAGTGTCCAATGACTAAGGTATTTCCATAGTATCTCTATTTACAATTAAACAGACTGCAGATAGTGTCCCATGATTGAGGTATCCCCATTAAAAAAAAATGGGGAAAAAAGTAAAACCATTCACTAACCATTCAGTGTTAAGTAAATGTGAACGAAACATTATAATTAATTAGATCTGAATTCTACTTAACCAACTATTCAGCAACTTACTCGTAGAAGAATCGTCATCACCACATTCTCTTAAATCTGGTTCCTCTTTCATTTCCATGAGAGAAAAATGTTCTTCTTTGCAGGTCAAGATTGGTGATGTGTGCGTCTCAGTCTTACAGTCATGTTCCAGTTCAGGCTTTTCTTCCACTGTCTGAATTTCAAACAGATACTCCTCTTGTAGGAAATGATCAGATTCTTCTTCTTTTATATTCTTCACTGACATGAGTAGTTG
The DNA here is from genome assembly GCF_900700415.2 of Clupea harengus. NCBI lineage: Eukaryota > Metazoa > Chordata > Actinopteri > Clupeiformes > Clupeidae > Clupea > Clupea harengus. The sequence continues at coordinate 3,223,170 of NC_045177.1, forward strand.
TGATGGTTCAGTAGATCCTGACATTGTAGACCTCAGCTGTATTTTGCAATGGAAAGCCAGCAGGACATTTCTGTAATGCAAGTAAAATTTTAGCAACATGCCAAAACACCACAAAGACACAAACAGAAACAAAGACAAAAAAACAACCCTTAAATCTGACAAAAGATAACCAGTGACAAATGGATGGTCTGTACAATATCACACAAGTCAGACAAAAAAAATGTTAAAGTGAAAAAAAAGAAACATTTTACAAAAAGCATATTTGAACAAATCCGTAAGGGCTTAATGTAGTCCTCATCCTACCCAAATCAGACATCTGTACGGGCTTAATGTAATCACCTTCCTACCCAAATCAGACATCTGTACATGCTTAATGTAATCACCATCCTACCCAAATCATACATCTGAACGGGCTAAATGTAGTCACCATCCTACCCAAATCGAACATCTGTACATGCTTAATGTAATCACCATCCTACCCAACATCTGTACGGGCTTAATTTAATCACCATCCTACCCAAATCACATATCTGTACATGATCATTTCAGGTTCAGATTTTGTAATGTTTTTTCATCAAAAGCTGCCCTTTCTCTCAAATAGACCCTGCTTGGTGCAAAATCGCTCTGCTCCTGCTCAAAACAGTTTGTCTGCACTCAAATATCCTGTTGCTTGCAGAAATGTCTCGTGTTTCATTTTAGGTTCTTGCACTCAAATACACTGTTGCTTGCAGAAATGTCCGGTGTTTCAGTTTAAGTTTTCGCGCTCGTCCTCTTCTGCTCGCTCTCGCTATCTGTCTCTCTCTCTCGCTCTCTGATTGATATGCAATAACGTTACCAAAATTCACCAACCAGTACAAAATCATGACGTGAAATGAACGAAAATGCTTTCAGATTTAAAGACCACGCTCTATATTAAAGGATACAAACTTCATACATCGACAAGTTTATTTACGTGAGTTAATCAACTATTTTTGGCTCATATTTACATGTAGTCATTTAGCAGACGCTTTTGTTCAAAGCGACGTACAAGGGAGAGGCATATGAGCCCCTATCGCAAACTTCACACACACCAGATATGCCCGAGTTATACATTTGGCATCACAAGGCTACTCGACTTACCTAGAAAACGGGAGCTCCAGAGAAACGTATTTTAGGCGTCGGTCAGTCGGGGTCATAGCCTCAATGCTCACTGTCGGACAACTTCTGCAGTGGTCTTTGGTTTTCTTTTACACGGGCAACAGCTGTATTATGATTTTAAAGAACTATAATCCTGCCTAGAACTCATTAATAGGAACCCTTTCTACTCTAACCACCGTAAACATCTGTGTGTTTTGTTCCCGGGTTCCAAGCACGTTGTTTGTGATGAAAGTTCCTTGGAGCTGCCGACAATAAGAGACATTGAAGCCGGTTAAGAGTGTCAAAATAAAAGTCCAATTCAAAGTTTAGTTTAAAATGTTGGTTTGGCTAACGTGTCTACTTTTTGCACAACATATGCCCATTGTACTGCTAGCTAGCCCAGGTACATGCAGTGTATGCTATATTGCATCAGCAAATATTGTAAATTAATTAAATTAAATTTGATTTATATAGCAACTGAAATTGTCTCGAGTCTCAGAAGGAAGGGGGATTATACATGAAATACACAATATCGATAGAAAATACTCCACCGTGTCTTCATAAGGTTACTATTATAAGGATAAAAAGAGAAATGAAGCAGAAAACTACGTTAAACTTCATCAAAGAAAACTAACCGAGAAAGATATTAACATTAACCCATCAACATTACATTACAAGCCTTTAGCCACTAACCCATCCACATTTCATTACAAGCCTTTGACCACCAACCCATCCACATTACATTACAAGCCTATGACCACCAACCCATCCACATTACATTACAAGCCTATGAAACTGATCACTAACTCATCAGCATTACATTACAAGCGATGGCGTGCGTGTGTGTGTGCGTGCGTGTGTGGCATTGGCCCAGCTTCCATACTAAAAGGTGACAGAAAAAGGGAACTTCACCATCAGGCCTTTAACGGTGAGGCTTCTTCACGCCACCAACGGCTCGAACACTTACTGTATGTAGCCAGCTGCTTCCTTGGGGCCTTGGCCTCCCCTTGATGTCTCATGCATGTGAGCCGTGCACGTAACACTTGGGGCGTTATCACCACTGGATTTACGAGCAGTCTGCTTGGTTCTTGCCAGTGCTAATATAGAATTTTCAGAAGGTTCTTGCCATTCTTATAGAATTTTCAGAAGGTTCTTGCCAAAGAACTATTACTTCTCCTCTATCTATTCTAAATCTAACAAAACACACTTTTTTTTTTTTGATTGATTGGTTATTTGCTAGAATTTGTCCTATGATATTGGGAAAATAATTTTCAAACAATTTAAACCATTATAACAATATCCTAAAATGAACTGATGAAAATGTTGGTGATGAAAAAGCATGTGCAATGAAAGTAATCTAGAGATTTGATTCATTTTCTCTCTGTTCTTCTTTTGATACATAGAAGTCCTACAACACTGAAGAATGTATTTTCATATTTTGTTATTTACTGGCTATTTGCTAGAATTGTACCTCATGTGGAAGTAATTTAGGATGAAAGTGTTCAATATGATGAATGTCTTCCTAGAGACTAAAGGTAAAGAGAGATACAGACACACAAGTTACAGAGCTGGAGCTCTGTATAAATATACAGAGGTATCCAGAAAATGTGTTTATTTGTGTGTAGTTTATATTTATATTTGTGTAATTCTACTTTGTGCAGGTTATCCACATTACATCCACAATCAACGGATCTCAAGAGGATGTTTCAAGGTTGTTACTCTTTTTTAGACATGGTTGTGATCTGAGAGTGGAATCTGATGCCTTACTGTAGAGTAGTTGATATGACGTGGATCTGTGACTGCATAAGTTACTACATTACTGCTAAGAGGGGAGCAGTAGGTGAATCTACCCAGAGTCACCTTTCCTTCCACCATAAGTAATGAACAGACCCAGGCTTTTACAGAGCTGCAATAACGGTTTGACATTTCTGTTTATAATACAGTCATTGCTCTCGAGTGCTCTTTAAGTAGTTTGCTTTGATGTATGTGTCATTAATGTATTCCCATTTGATTGATATGTGTGTCATTAATGTATGTATTACATTCTGTCAGGAACACAAACTCATCCTCCACCAAGTTTCAATGTAGAACTTGGATTTCAATGTCCTAGGAGACTAACACTTTAATTTCCTGATGCAAGAACATCATTCCAGGGTGTGTAAAAAGCAGATAGGCAAACGTTTAGAAGTGTTAGACAACAGTTTCCATATGGTGTCTTTAGACGTCTTCAAGTGTCTCATGACCTCTCTAAAAACATTACAGCAAACCATTTAAATTCATTTCAGTATAATATATTGTATTTTCTTGCGAGTGTGTGAATTACAGTAAAGTTGTACTGTAGATAGTATACCATAAGTAAGGTATTCCCACAGTATCTCTGCTCTCTAAATTGGTCTGACATTCTGAAGCACAAGTTATTGTAAATTATAATTGCTGAGTCATATGGGGGTCAACTACTGCTTGTCGATTATATATTGTACACCCACACAGACACAAATCCCCACCACACAAACATACTTGAAAAAACACTCACTTCAAGTTTTTCTTTTATTGAAATCATGTACCCTGACAATTTATGTTTCAATCTCTACTCCATCATACATTTCAAATATGATAAAATAATACTTCATCTTGTACATCAAAAGATGTTTAAAACTAAGCTAATCAAGAAATATTTCAGTAGGTGATACTCAATCATGTATTAGCAGGGCACTTGAATGGATCCTCTTAGCAGGGCAGCACATAATTTGAATGGATCGGTGTCTCTTGAGATTAAACATTTGTCTAAAGGCCTTTCCACATTGAGAACACTGATGGCTTTTCTCCAGTATGTGTAATCTGATGTTTGGTGAGGTCAGAGCTACTCCTGGAATACTTTCCACACTGAGAACACTGATATGGCTTTTCCCCAGTATGGATCCTCTGGTGTGACTTGAGATGAGACAAGATACTAAAGGCCTTCCCACATGTACTGCTTTTCTCCTGTGTGTATTCTTTGATGACTTGCAAGATTGCAACGTCTAGCAAATGTTTCACTCAATTCATGTCCTCTAACAAGTTTTGTTTCAATTTCTACCCCAAGACCGGTTCAAATATGACACAATAAAACATCATCTTGTACATCAAATGTTGTTTAAAACTCACCTAATCAAAACATTTTTCAGTTAGAGATACTCCATCATGTTTTAGCAGGGCAGCACATCATTTGAATGGATCCTCTGGTGTCTCTTGAGACGAGACATTTGACTAAAGGTTTTTCCACACTAACACTTATGTGGTTTTTCTCCTTTATGTGTGATCTGATGTCTGGTGAAGTTGGAGATACTCCTGAAATACTTCCCACATGTAGTACACTGATATGGCATTTCCCCAGTATGGATCCTCTGGTGTGTCTTGAGAGTAAACATTTTACCAAAGGCCTTCCCACATGTACTGCACTGATACGGCTTTTCCCCAGTATGGATCCTCTGGTGTGTCTTGAGAACAGTTACTTGACTAAAGGCCTTCCCACATGTAGTGCACTGATAAGGCTTTTCCCCAGTATGGATCCTCTGGTGTGTCTTGAGATTGGATATTCGACTAAAGGCCTTCCCACATATACTGCACGGGTGTGGCTTTTCCCCAGTATGGATCCTCTGGTGTATCTTGAGAACAGCCGATTGACTAAAGGCCATCCCACATGTACTGCACTGGTGTGGCTTTTCCCCAGTATGGATCATCTGGTGTTTCTTGAGAACAGACAATTGATTAAAGGCCATCCCACATGTACTGCACTGGTGTGGCTTTTCCCCAGTATGGATCATCTGGTGTTTCTTTAGATTAGACATTTGACTAAAGGCCTTCCCACATGTACTGCACTGATGTGGCTTTTCTCCAGTATGTGTAATCTGATGTCTGTTGAAGGTGGAGCTATCCCTGAAATTCTTTCCACATGAAGTACACTGATACGGCTTTTCCCCAGAGTGGATCCTCTGATGTGTCTTTAGATTAGATATTTTACTAAAGGCCTTCCCACATGTACTGCACTGATGGGGCTTTTCTCCTGTGTGTATTTGTTGATGAATTGCAAGACTGAAACGTTTAGTAAATGTTTTGAAACACTGGGAGCATTCATGTTGTTTCTTCCTGGTGTCCTGTAGCTGATGTAATTCCTGGTATGAAGTCTTTCTGCACTGGGGGCGTTTGTGAAGTCTCTCTTTGTTTCTTTTTTGCTCAGTTTGGTTAGATTGGATCCTTTGAACATCCTCTATAATATTAGAAAATAATGTATTAGTCATATATTCTCCCTTATCCTCTATCTGGTACATAATTTCAATAATTTCAATAATTTCATAATTGCCATAAAGGCAAACATACGCCTTTAAAAAATATTCACACTATATATATACAGTATATCTATTGGTTATTTGCTAGAATTGCTAGAAAGTCTATTGGAAGTTACTTAGTATAAAAGTGTCTACCTAGAGACTAAATGTAAATGTGAACAGAGATACATACACATGAATTACACAGCTTCAGAAAAAATGATCGTAGACACTTTCTCTCTTTTGAAGGTAACAGACTGTAGATAGTATCTCATAAGTAATGTATTCCGACAGTATCTCTGTTCTCTGAATAAGTCTCACATTGTGGAGCACAAGTTAGCCATTCTCTAAAATTCAAGTATTGTAAATATACACAACCCTCTACAATAAGCAAGCAACTTACTTGTAGGTGAAGAGTCAAAGTCACCATATTCTCTTGAATCAAATGCTTCTTCATCTTTGATTTCCATTGGTGAATAGTTTTCTTCTTTCAAGGTCATGGTGGGTGACGTGTACATTTCAGTCTTGCATTCATATTCCAGTCCAGGCTTTTCTTCCACTGTCTGGAATGTAGACGGATACTCTTGTAGGAAAGCATCAAATTCCTCTTCTTTTATCTCCTTCTTCACGGAAGTAGGCAGTTGTGAAGGTTCAGCAAATCCGGACATTTCTGACTTCAGATCTGTTTTGGAAAAAGAAAATTGGTCACACTATCCTTTGATGCAAGGACACAGTGAGAATCTGCAAAGAAAGAACTACAGTATAGTTGAACTGCTGGTGAATTACACATACAGTATACTTCCAGAGCATACCTGTGCCAGCCTTAAAAAGGTGAGTTTAGTAATCTGACTCTGTGGTGTTAATATATCGCTTCTTAATATATTGCTGTCTGACCTACTATCTTACTGGACTCAAACCTAGCCAATCAGCCCTTTTGAATCCAAACTAGCATCATAGAGGATTATGGGAGGGAATTTAATGTCTATGAGCACCGTTTACACGTCTGATAGTCCTCAGGTGGGCGTGGTCATAGCAGCCTGCAGAAACTCCACAGATGAGTGTAGTAGGGTGCTGGGGTGTGAACTGAGAAGTGATGGGGGATGATGAGGGAAGGTGGGGGTGGACTGGTAAACTGAAGAAAGCTTCTATTCTACATCAAAGCTTGTTTATACTGAATGCATATGAGAGTATTCATGTAAGCATGAGGGCCACAGTGGTAGACAGGAGGTAGAGAAGTCATTTAGTAATCAGAAGGTTCAATTCCTCATTGCCTCACTGTCGAAGCAAGACACTGAACCCATAATTGCTCCTGATGTGCAGTGTGCCATCAATGTAGATGTAAAAAATTAAAAAAAATGTATATACATCCTTGTAAGTCGCTTTGGATAAAAGCGTCTGCTAAATGACTAAATGTAAATGTTGCATGTGTGTGTATATCATTCTGATATAAGGATAGAGAGTACAATTACTACAAGAGCAATTCACAACAATAATTATGATAATAATAGCTTAATTCTTGGCAGTACTCCAACTCAAAAAAAAAACATTGAGAAAATGCAAAGGTTTTACAATACAACTCATCCTCAACATGAAGTTATTAGAAGTGCTATGTCTGATCTGATCAATGGCCATCAGGGTCTCAGCAGGGCCTGCCTCCAGAACTACCCTGTAGTGCATTTTCAGCAACGGTGGCATCATACTTCGTCCTCATTGCACACAAATGTCTGACACGCTTTTGTCCAATTTTATATTTTGTAGATGTAATGCTTCATCCTGACATAGCGGTATCATACAGACTGATTCTAGTTTGTGTAATTCTATGGGGCCACAGTGGTAGAGGGGGTAGAGAAGTCGTTAAGTAATTGGAAGGTTGCTAGTTCGATTCCCCACTCCTCCTTACCAAGTGTCCTTGAGCAAGACACTGAACCCCTAAACTGCTCCTGATGTATAAATGCAATTTCCTTGTACGTCGCAGGATCTCATTTCCCCCCCTGTAGAGGCTTTCAAAACCATAAAATGTGTATTTCATATTTTCAATTTGTATCTTTAATATGAGGTTCAATCTCATATTGACAGAGACAGAAATTGAGTTTGGAGAGTTATGACTGGGATCTGTGACTGCATAAGCTACTACATTACTGCTGAGAGGGGAGCAGTAGGTGAATCTACCCAGAGAGTCACCTTTCCTTCCACCATAAGGAATGAACAGACCCAGGCTTTTACAGAGCTGCAGTAACTTTTTACCATTTCTGTTTACAATACTGTCATTGCTATCAAGTGGTCTAAAGCTGTTTGCTTTGATTAATCTGTGCGTCATCAATGTATGTACAGTGCCCTCCGCAATTATTGGCACCCCTAGTGAATATGAGCAAAACAGGGTATAAAAAAATATGTCTTTGCTGTTTATCCTCTTGGTCTTTCACTCAAAATATTCACAAAAATCTTACCTTTTCATTGAAGTAAAACTATTGAAAGAAAAAAAAACTGTTGACATTAAATAAATATTTTTCCCCAAAACATGTGTGCCACATTGTCTGTCTCCCTCAGTATCTTTCAAATGTAACAGACAGCACATCTTGGTTAAGGGATCCGCTCTGTTCGCTCTGCAGACATTTTATTTCTGATTATATAATTGTCATTATATTTATTATTTGCTAGAATTGAAATGTAAATTAAAACAGTAGAAAAGAGAATGACAGCAGACTCTTTCACTCTTTCAAATCTAACAGACTGCAGATTGTGTCCCATGACTGAGGTATTTCCATAGTATCTCTATTTAAAAACAGACTGCAGATAGTGTCCCATTAATACGGTATTTCCACTAGTAGCTCTATTCTCTCCACTGGACAAGTAAAGCACAAATTCCAACAGTAAATACAAAAATTAAAGGTCATGTTTTGTTAATGTAAATGAAACATTGCAATAGATTTGGTTTGAGTTTGTGCGTCTCAGTCGAACAGTCATGAAATACTGTCTCTCTTTGAAATATAAAAGACTGAAGACAGGTTTCCATGATTGAGGTATACCCATAGTATCTCTACTCTCTCCATGAGACTCACATTTTGCTGAGTAAAGCACAAGTAAAACCATTCGCTAACCATTCAGTGTTTAGTAAATGTAAACAAAACATTGAAATTAATTAGATCTGAATTCTACCTAACCAACTAGTCAGAAACCTACTTGTAGAAGAATCGTCATCACCACATTTTCTTAAATCTGGTTCCTCTTTAATTTCGATCAGAGAAGAATTTTCTTCTTTGCAGGTCAAGGTTGGTGATGTGTGTGTCTCAGTCTTACAGTCATGTTCCAGTTCAGGCTTTTCTTCCACTGTCTGAATTTTAAACAAATACTCTTGTAGGAAATTATCAGATTCTTCTTCCTCTTTAATTTCCATCAGAGAAGAATTTTCTTCTTTGCAGTTCAAGGTTGGTGATGTGTGTGTCTCAGTCTTACAGTCATGTTTCAGTTCAGGCTTTTCTTCCACTGTCTGAATTTCAAACAGATACTCAGATGGGAAATAATCAAATTCTTCTTCTTTTATATTCTTCACTGACATGAGTGGTTGTGATGGTTCAGTAGATCCTGACATTGTAGACCTCAGCTGTCTTTTGCAATGGAAACCCAGCAGGACATTTCTGTAATGAAAGTAAAATATTAGCAACAACCCAAACACCACAAAGACACAAATAGACACAAAGACACAAAAGAAAGAAACACCCTAACATCCGACAAAAGATAACCAGGGACAAATAGATGGTCTGTAGAATATCACAAAAGTCAGACAAAAGTTTTTTGAAGTGAGAAAAAAGAAATATAAAAAAAAGCATATTTGAACAAATCTGTATGTGCTTAATGTAGTCATCATCCTTCCCAAATCAAACATCTGTACGGGCTTAATGTAAGCACCATCCTACCCAAATCAGACATCTGTACGGGCTTAATGTAATCACCATCCTACCCAAATCAGACATCTGTACGGGCTTAATGTAATCACAATCCTACCCAAATCAGACATCTGTACGGGCTTAATGTAATCACCATCCTACCCAAATCAGACATCTGTACATGCTTAATGTAATCACCATCCTACCCAAATCAGACATCTGTATGGGCTTATTTCAGGTTCAGATTTTGAAAAAAAATGTCATCAAAAGCTGCCCTGTCTCTCTGTTGCTTGCATCAATGTCCTGTGTTTCAGTTTAAGTTCTTGCACTCTCAAATACAATGTTGCTTGCAGAAATGTCATGTGTTTCAGTTTAAGTTCTTGTGCACTCAAATACACGGTTGCTTGCAGAGATGTCCGGTGTTTCAGTTTAAGTTCTTGTGCACTCGGGCTGCTTCTACTCACAAACTTCTGCACGCTCTCGCTATCTGGCTCTCTCGCTCTCTCTCTCTGATTGTTAAGAAATTCATTTACCAAAAATCCTCAACCAATACAAAATCATTACGTGAAATTAACGAAAATGCTCTCAGATTGTAAGACCACGCTGTACATTAAAGGATAAAGACCTCATACATCGACAAGTTCATCAACTTTTGTTAGGCGCATATTTACATTTAGTCATTTAGCAGACACTTTTGTCCAAAGCGACGTACAAGGGATAGGCATATGAGCCAATATCGCAAACTTTACACACACCAAATATGCCGGAGTTATGGCATATATACAGTACATTTGGCATCGCAAGGCTACTCGGCTTACCTAGAAAACGGCAGATCCACAGAAACTTATGTTAGGCGTCGGTCAGTTGGGCTCATAGCCTCATAATGCTCACTGTTGGACTTCTTCTGTAGCCGTCTTCGTTTTTTTTAGACGGACAACAGCTGCATTTAGATTTTAAAGAACTATAATCCAGCATCGAATGCCTTATTAGGAACCCTTTCTACTCTAACCACCGTAAACATCTGTGTGTTTTGTTCCCGGGTTCCAAGCACGTTGTTTGTGATGAAAGTTCCTTGGAGCTGGCGACAATAAGAGACATTAAAAGCGGTTAAGTGTGTCAAAATAAAAGTCCAATACAAAGTTCAGTGTAAAATGTTGGTTTGGCTAACGTTTCTACGTTTTGCACAACACATGCCAAATGTACTACCAGCTAGCCTACATAAATGCAGTGTATGCTATATTGCATCTGTAAATATTGTAATTTCATTAAATTCAATTCAATTTAATTTATATAGCAACTGAAATTGTCTCGAGTATCAGAAGGAAGGAGGAATATACACATTACATTACAAGCCTTTGGCCACTAACCCATCCACATTACATTAAAAGCCTTTGACCACTAACCCATCCACATTACATTACAAGCCTTTGGCCACTAACCCATCCACATTACATTAAAAGCCTTTGACATTAGCCACTAACCCATCCACATTTCATTACAAGCCTTTGGCCACTAACCCATCCACATTACATTTCGAGCCTTTGGAACTGACCACTAACCCACTAACCCAACCACATTACATTACAAGCCTTTGACCACAAACTAATCCACATTACATTACAAGCCTTTGGCATTAGCCACTAACCCATCCACATTACATTAGCGCCGTGGAGGAGGACTATGTGCATATGTAAAAAAGGACTGGTGTACAAACTCCACTGTCATCGATAAGCACTGTTCACCCGATCTAGAGCTGCTAGCAGTCAAATGTAGACCATTTTATTTACCGCACAAATTCTCCGTTACCGTGGTAACAGCAGTATACATCCCACCAGATGCCAACGCTAATGCAGCACTTGGCTATCTACTAGCACAGGGGTGGCTAACCAGTCCAGCTAAAAGAGCCACAACAAACCCCAACACCATTTCGAAGAGCCACACGAATCTAGGTTCCCACTTTTAGGGGGGAAAAGCCCCTACCTAAAACCTATTATTTTCCCTGTGACCCAGCAAAACTAGGGGGGTCTGGGGGCATGCTCCCCCATAAGATTTTTTGGAAAATAACCTTTTAAATAGTCCTCTAGTGGGTTTTAGGAAGAGAAATTAACACATTTTGATTTAAAATATGGCACAAAAATAAACATATTGAAGACATCTGCTGAGATAGGTGCTAATTATACTGTAGCATGGTAGGGATTTGCAGCTCAAGTGAGTAGGTTAACGTTGTAGGCTAGAGTTCACTAGCTAGTTATAGCTGGCGAAGCTACTGAATAGGGTAGCATACCCACAGGATCAATGAACCGGCATGATAAAAGAGAGCCACGACATCTATAATTAACTCGAGATGATTTAACCATTACGTTTCTTTTACTATTTTAAACTTCATATATATTTTTTGGTGGGTGTAGATAGCTGTACTGTTTAACTGTTTGATCCTAAAGTGTTACCGTACTATGAGTGGGTCTCGCAGGATTAACGTCACGTTATTAGTTATGTTGTTAGCGGGAGCTCGACACACATGTATGCTCTTGGTGTAAACTGTGGTTGTGAATAAAGACGGTTTCAACTCTCATTCGGATACTTTATAACACAAAACAACAGTGGGGCTAAGGAAACTTTTGGGGAGGCTACTCCAGGGATCACTTCTCAAGATCTGTAGCCTACATAACTGTCTCAATTATGTTGTTAATGTCAGATATCCTCTGTTCAATTTCGTGCCTGACAGCTGCAGGTCTGACACAGACCGCTATGATCCGTCATTTTCAGGGTTGAGGATAGCAACGACATCACGTACACAAGACTTCACAAACTCTCCCTCACTATATTACTTTTTTGCTCGAGCAATATTCCATGCCACCTGATACAATGCCAACGTGACCGTTTCAGAGTACTTCGTGAATTTCCGAAAAAGCTGAGTCTGTTTCTCTGACTGACGTTTCAAAGTATTTACCTTGTGCTTGCACAGCTCTGTGCCTTTAGGGACTCCTGGGCTATGTTAGCATGGTGTGTGGAGAGACGGCACTCTAAGTTTGAGGCTTTAAAATGCGACAGTGACGTCTGGCATATTAAGCAGAGGGGTTTTCCATTTCGCTCCGCAAATAATTCCTCCCATTTTAGGCAAAAAACATCCGGTGTTCCATCTTCATATTTTCGTTTAGCTTTATGCTTTCCTGGGTCCATGGCATTCTGTCAGTAGCTACTGCTAGTCTGGCTAGTAACTCTCTGAGACTGGGTGCACACATTAGAATGTTTCATGTTTGGAACATTAACGTTACTTAAAGACATCTCTGAAGATCGCGTGATGACAAAATATACATGAATAAATACCACATTCAAATCGGACAGCTTTTTCTCTGTATTGCCAAATATATGCATATGCATTTTAGATGTTTATTTTACAATATGAAAATTCTGTACCCCAAGAGCAAAGTCAGTGAGCACTCGAGCTGGAGCCGAGCCGCACGTCAGCCGGCAAAGAGCCGCATGCGGCTCGCGAGCCGCAGGTTCGCCACCCCTGTACTAGCAGCTATAAACAAACAGCAGACCACTTATCCAGAGGGCGTTTTTATCGTGGCTGGTGACTTTAACCATGTCAACCTCAAGACGGTGCTGCCCAGCTTTGATCAACACGTAAAGTGTGCAACTCGAGGAAAAAATATTCTGGACTGTGTTTATTCTAATATTAAAAAGGGATACAGGGCCTCACCCCTCGCACACCTGGGCCAGTGTGATCACCTGTCACTATCCCTGATTCCAGCATATCGCCCCATCATTAAAAAACAAGAAGCTACCATCGAAACTGTTAGGAAGTGGCCTGAAGAGGCATCTCTACAGCTCCAGGACTGCTTTGAACAAACAAACTGGACCTTGTTTTTTAATCAGGATGTGAATGAGTATGCCTTTGCTGTCCTCTGTTACATCAGGACCTGCGTTGAAAATATCACCACCAACACCCGCATCAGGATTCCCCCTCACAGGAAACCCTGGATGACTGGGGAGGTCCAGGCCTTTCTGAGGGAGCGCAACACAGCTTTCAAATCAGGTGACAAAGCACAGTACAGCATAGCCAGGCACAACTTGAAAAAAGGCATCAAGCAGGCCAAAGCCATGTACAGGGAGAAGATTGAGGGCCACTTCACCAACAAAGACCCAACACAAGTGTGGCAAGGCATACAACAGATCACCAACTACAGGGGAAGCCACAACCCACCCACAAACACCAATGCCTCCTTAGCAGAGGAGCTCAACCACTTCTATGCCCGCTTCGAGACATCTGGGCTAGATAATGGAGCTCCCCCACCTGCTGGCACAGACCACACAGCCATGGTAACAGCAGAGGAGGTAAGACATCCTCAGGTCTGTGAACACAAGGAAGGCAGAGGGACCAGATGCCATTCCAGGAAGAGTGCTCAAAGAATGCGCATACCAGCTCGCAGATGTCTTTACGGACATTTTTAATATGTCTTTAGCCAAAGCGGTCGTACCAACCTGTTTTAAAACAGCAACTATTATTCCTGTGCCCAAGCAAAGCAACATCAGCACTTTAAATGATTATAGACCTGTGGCGCTCACTCCCATCATCGCCAAGTGCTTTGAGAGGCTGGTGGCGAAGCGCATTAAGGCTGCTCTCCCTCGCTCCCTGGACCAGCATCAGTATGCTTACAGGGAAAACAGGTCCACTGAAGATGCTATCGTCACAGCCCTCCATACAACGCTGACACACCTGGACAAGAAGGAGACATATGTGAGACTACTCTTCATAGATTACAGCTCGGCTTTTAATACCATCGTCCCCAACCGGCTAATCACCAAACTCCTTGATCTGGGCCTCAGCTACAACCTGTGTATGTGGATTAAGGATTTCCTAACAGATCGCCCCCAGACAGTGAGACTAGGTCCTCACCAATCCTCGAGCCTGTCCCTCAGCACCGGAGCTCCACAAGGCTGTGTATTGAGTCCCCTGCTCTACTCCGTCTACACATATGACTGCACCAACACCCATACATCAAATACAGTAATAAAATTTGCAGATGACACGACTGTGGTAGGACAAATCACCAACGGAAATGAAAGTGCCTACAGAGACGAAGTTGACAGACTGACAGGATGGTGTAAGCAAAACAACCTGACCCTGAATGTCAAAAAGACAAAAGAAATCATAGTTGACTTCAGACGGCAAAAGGCAAACCCTCAACCCCTCATCATCAATGTTGAGGAAGTGGAGAGGACCTCCTGCTTTAAGTTCCTGGGGGTTATGCTCTCAGAGGACCTGAAATGGGTGATGAACACAACCGCCACAGTCAAGAAAGCACAGCAGCGGCTCTACTTCTTGAGAATACTGAAGAGAAACAACCTGTCTCCCGAGCTGCTTAAGTCTTTTTACCACTGTTGCATTGAAAGTGTCCTCACATACTGTATCACTGCATGGTATGTCAACTGCACAGACAAGGACAGGAAATCCCTCAGTCAGGTCATAAGGTCTGCGGAGAGAATAATTGGACTTCCACTGCCTCCCCTGGACGACATCTTTAGGACACGCTGCCTCCGCTGAGCATGTGGCATTTTGAGGGATGAGACTCACCCCGCAAACCATCTCTTCACCCTGCTACCCTCTGGCAGGCGCTACCGGGCCAATACAGCCCGCACCTCCAGACTGCAGAACAGTTTCATCCCCAGGGCCATCACAGAACTAAACAATCACACAACCCTCATACCCTCCACCCAGCACAACTACACTTTTTTTAGTGGTTGCACAAACAAATTTCGTTGTGTATCTAATGCACAATGACAAATAAAGTCTATTCTATTACAAGCCTTTGACCACTAACCCATCCACATTACATTGCAAGCCTTTGGCCACTAACCCATCCACATTACATTACAAGCCTTTGGCCACTAACCCATCCACATTACATTACAAGCGGCTGTGTGTGTGTGTGTGTGTGTGTGTGTGTGTGTGTGTGTGTGTGTGTGTGTGTGTGGCATTGGCCCATCTTCTATACTAAAAGGTGACAGAAAAAGGGAACTTCACAAGTGGGCCTGTAACAGTGAGGCTTCTTCACGCCACCAGTGGCTGGAACGCTTTTGTAGCCAGCTGCTTCCTTGGGGCTTTGTCACCACTGGATTCATTTTTTTCTGATTGATCGGTTATTTGCTAGAATCATTCGGGGGTCATACATGTTAAATGGGCATTACCCATTCATGAACGACGTGATAAGCAGCTTAGACTCACCTGCAGTTATCAAAACAGTTTGTCACTGTGGGGCATTTTAGGGTTTTGTGTATAGTACAGCACAAGTTAAAAATACTATTCACTGTATGATTATTTCATAATGGTTTATGAGAAAAATGTACGTTGGGCAATGTTATTGTACCTACTTTTCTGTGTTGTGAAAATGATATTAGGTGTAATGGAATACAAAATGTTTTCAAATGCTAGAGATGTACTGTATTTGCTTTTAGTTCATGTTGTATGTGTAAACGGATCCTTCTGCGTTGTGTTCTATCTGTCTGCTTTGCTGAACAAGAAACCGCCACAAACTGATGGTTTGCGTATTTATTCCTGTACAGATCAATACACACGAGACAGTCAACATGCAGTCATCCTATTCGCTGGATACTAGCCTACTGTCTTCAGCTCAGCAACCGCAGACTCAATCATTTTACCACAATGAACCTTATGTGAAAGCACAAAAAATATAACATTACAACTTTACACATTCGAGCAACAATACAGGAAACAATACATGACAATTAACATACACTGAATTCAACATACCTGTACAGATCAATAGACACGAGACAGTCAACATGCAGTCATCCTATTCGCTGGATACTAGCCTACTAGCAAAGGAAAACATATGCTAAAGACCTCATGGCTTCATACAAAACGAAATGCCCCGCATAGGGCGCTGTTGGCTCTTGGGGGCAAGTCCTCCCCAGAGTGCACAGTGCTCAGGTGGGCTATCTCCCGGGCTTTTCTGTGTGGAGTTTGCATGTTCTCCCCGTGTTCACAAGGGGTTTCCTCCACTAAGGACCCCAACAGAAAAAACATGCAAAATAACAGAACACATGTCCATCCCTGACCAAAGATGGACAGTTCACTTCACTTGGTCCCCGGGCGCTACAAGCTGCCCACTGCTCCTGGGGGGTCCTTGAGGAAGGATGGTCCAGGATGGGAAAAAGCAGAAAATAAATTCACCGCGACCTCAGGCCTACCTATGTGTGTGTGTGTCCTGTGTCGCCTCCATATATGCACGTGTGTGTTCCAGTGTGTCGTGTGTGCCATTAAAAACCTGACAAAGGTCTTAATTAATTATAAATATATGTATTCAATATCACAATATCAGAATGACAAATTGCATGTTAACTATTTTCTAGTATTAACCCCCTTATGACAACATTATATCTAATATATGTGTGTTTACTACTTATAAATATATGTTTAATTTGCTAGACATGGGAAGAAGCATACCTGTCTTCAGCTCAGCAACCGCAGACTGAAGACTAAACGGAGTTTCCAACGTACTAAACTAATTCTCTTAAAGGGGCAGTACAGTACACGTACTCAGTGTGTTCAACTATCAACATTTAATATGTACAAGGTAGAAAAGAAAGGCATAATCAAATCAGAATGTGGTTGCATTTCACCAAATAAATGCAAACAAAATAATACATTTTTAACTTCGTTACATATGCATGGCAGTGCAAAGATAATGGTCAGTGAGACGACATTTTATTTACAGTATGGAGTATTTTTCTTTTATTACATTCAGGAAAAAACATGCATAACATTGCTTCTCTTGTTGTTAAGTAAGACCAAAAATGCGTATCTGGATCACCACGCAGGAGGGCATTCTCCGTCCCAGAAGGCCCCAAAACCAGCTAACAAAGCTTCAGTACACCAAATACCTGTAACGTCTGAGCAAAGTTTACATTGTATTTAGAGAATAAATGGTGACACACATCTATTGAGTCTTCCTTTGTTAGCAGTATGGCTACTGATGGCACAAAGTGTGATTTTGTGATCAATGTTTTTATTATAATTGGTCTTTTTTGTATTTATTACCCATGTACTAGCCAGTACATTTAATAACTGTGTTTAAAAAGCTCTGTGGCATTCTTTGTAGCAATCTTTCTGACAATAAAAGTCTATAGAAACAGTTTTGATATGTAACATGTAAGATGAGCAGTAAGCATAAGTAGAAGGACCGATGCAGTTTTCTGGATTCTTTTGTTGATATTCTATTTCTCACTGTTAAAATACACCTACCATTACAATTATAGATCACACATTTCTTTGCAAGTGGCCAAACTTGCGAAATCGGCAGGGGTTCAAATACTTATTTTCCCCACTGTATATTGTACACCCACACACACGTACACAAATGAAGTATGTTTTCTAAACCCAGAGCAAATGTCTACTTTCTTGAGAAGTAGTTTACCATGATGTTGTTGTATTCATTACATTCTGTCAGGAAAATAAACTCATCCTCCACTACCCCATTACTACAGTGAGTACAGTCAATTTCCTCGAGGTAAACGTGTTTGTATGTGTCAACCCTTTTCAATGACAATGCTATGTTTCCTACCACCCTCTGCCCTCTTTCTTTCTACCCCCATCTCTGACACGCAACACATCTTTGAGCTGAAGACAATCTTCATAGGAGGTGCCGTTTAGGCTACAAGAACATACCAGAAAATACCACAAGAACATTTAAAATTCACATTGATAATAAAAGCTTTATTTTTGGCACGACTCCAACTAAAAAACATAGACCAAACACAAAGTTTTACAATACAACTCATCCTCAACATGAAGCTATTAGCAGTGCTACGTCTGATCTGGTCATTGGCCATCAGTGCAGTGCTGGTCTCCAGTTCTCCCCTGCAGTGCATGTTCAGCCACGGTGGCATCATACTATGTCCTGTTTGCAAACAAATGTCTTGACACACTTTTGTCAAATTACATTAAATGTAATCCTAAACAAGTGTTATGATACATTAATATTCAGATCATTTGTTTGTACTTTATATTGATTCTAGTTTTTGTAATTCATCAATCAATGGTCTTGAGCAGGATCTTATTATCTATTTCCCTGTAGAGGTTTTTAAAAACAAAACTGTGTATATTATATTTTCAATTTGTTTATCTGCTATTAGGTTCAGCCTCATACTGATAGAGACAGAAATTGAGTTTGGAGAGGATGGAATTTGTTTACCTGTTTCAGAGGATGATTCAGGGTTATTATTCTTTTTTTAGACTTAATGTGATGTGTCTGTGATCTGAGAGTGATATTTAAGGCCTTACTGTAGAGTAGTTGATATGACTTGGATCTGTGACTGCATGAGCTACTACATTACTGCAGAGAGGGGAGCAGTAGGTCAATCTAGCCAGAGAGTCACCTTTCCTTCCACCATAAGTAATGAACAGACCTAGGCTTTTACACTTGCTTTGATGTATCTCTGTGTCCTTAAAATATGTATTCCCATTTGATGTGTCTGTGTGTCAATAATGTATGTATTCCCATTTGATTTAATATAATCTGATTCTCTATCAGTTCTCTTCCATTCATGTCTCCCATAACCAAGACTGGGCCTTCAGATTGGAACTGTATAATTTCAGACTCATACGGGGGTATATAGTTATCATAATTATTATGGATTATAATTTCTGTAGTATTTGAAAGGGGAGTCATATAGATGTCACACAGGTAAATGTGAAGATCTGAGGATGTGAGTTCCTTTCATGACTTAACCCATACAGATACCCCTTTCTGTTCAGGATTAATATGACTTGCACGTTTTTCTGTCCACAAAACAACAGTTCCCTCTGTCTCTTTTCCATATTTGACATGAGAATGTTTAACAGATGAAATACAGAGTTCCCTATAATGAAGAATGGAGAGACATTTAGTAAGTGATACTCCATCATGTATTAGCAGGGCAGCATATCATTTGAATGGATCTTCTGGTGTCTCTTGAGACAAGACATTTGACTGAAGCTCTTTCCACACTGAGAACACTGATGTGGCTTTTCCCCAGTATGTGTGGTCTGATGGACCATGAGAGTAGATCTATTCCTGAAACCCTTCGCACATGAAGTACACTTATACAGATTTCCTCCAGTATGGATCCTCTGGTGTGTCTTGAGAGTAGAGATTCGACTAAAGGCCTTCCGACATGTACTGCACTGGTGTGGCTTTTCCCCAGTATGGATCCTCTGGTGTGTCTTGAGAACAGACATTCGATTAAAGGCCTCCCCACATGTACTGCACTGGTAAGGCTTTTCCCCAGTATGGGTCCTCTGGTGTGTCTTGAGATTTGCCAATTGACTGAAGGCCTTTCCACACTGAGAACACTGATGGGGCTTTTCCCCAGTATGGATCATTTGGTGATTCTTGAGATTAGTCATTCGATTAAACGCCTTCCCACATGTATTGCACTGATAAGGCTTTTCCCCAGTATGGATCCTCTGGTGTGTCTTGAGAGAAGACATTTGACTAAAGGCCCTACCACATATACTGCACTGATGGGGCTTTTCTCCGGTGTGTATTCTTTGATGACTTGCAAGATCAAAACGTCTAGCAAATGTTTTGAAACACTGGGAGCATTCATGCTGTTTCTTCCTGGTTTCCAGTCGCTGATGTAATTCCTGGTATGAAGTCTTTCTGCACTGGGGGCGTTTATGAAGTCTCCCTTTGTTTTTTTTTTGCTCCGTTTTGCTTCTTTTGTTAGATTGGATCATTTGAAAGTCTCCTATAATATTAGAAAATAATTTGTCAGCCATATTTCTCTTCTCCTCTAACTGGTACATCATTTCTACAATAAAGGCAAACATATGCCTTTTAAAAAAATACAAAAATAAATATATATATAAATATATATATATATATATATATATTGGTTATTTGCTAGAGTTGCTACAAAATCACTTAGAAGTGACTTAGGATAAAAGTGTCTACCTAGAGACTAAATGTAAATGTAAACAGAGGTACATATACTACATGAATTACAGAGCTTCAGAAAAAAATATGGCATACACTTTCAAACTGTTGAATGTAACAGACTGCAGATATTATCCCATGACTAAAATATACCCACAGTATTTCTGTTCTCTGAATAAGTCTCACATTGTAGAGCAAAAGCTAGCCATTTTCTAAAATTCAAGTATTGTAAATATACACAACACATTACAATAGACACGCAACTTACTTGTAGGTGAAGAGTCGAAGTCACCATATTCTCTTGAATCAAATTCTTCTTCATCTTCGATTTCTGTAATTCATCAATGTAATTCTGTTATTCATCAATCAATGGTTCTTGAGCAGGATCTCATTTATTTTCGCAGCAGAGGTTTTTAAATACAGAAATATGTATGTTATATTTTGAATTTTTTTTTCACAGCTGCAGTAACTGCCACTTCTGTTTGCTTTGATGTATCTGTGTGTCATTATTGTATGTATTCACATTTGAAATTATCTATGTGTCATGAATGAATGTATTCACATTTTAATCAATATAGTTTGATTGTCTCTCAGTTCCCTGCCATTCATGTCTCCTATAACCCGGGCTGCGCATTCAGCTTACAAAACTTACCTGTAGGTGAAGAGTCGAAGTCACCACATTCTCTTGAATCAAATTCCTCTTCATCTTTGATTTCCATTGGTGAATAGTTTTCTTCTTTCAAGGTCATGGTGGGTGATGTTTTCATTTCAGTCTTGCATTCATATTCCAGTCCAGGCTTTTCTTCCACTGTCTGGTAAATAGACGGATATTCCGGTAGGAAATCATCCAATTCTTCTTCTTTTATCTCCTTCTTCACTGAAGTGGGCAGTTGTGAATGTTCAGTAAATCCAGACATTTCTGACTTCAGTTCTGTTTTGGAAAAAGAAAATTGGTCACACATTGGATGCAAAGATACAGTGAAAATGTGCTGGTGAATTACAAATACTTTATACTTCCAGAGCATACCAGTGGCAGCCTTAAAAATGTGAGTTTAGTAATCTGACTCCACGCTGTGGTGTTAATATATTGCTTCTTCTGTCTGACCACTTATCTTCTTTCCCATTTGAATTATCTATTGATCATAAATAAATGTATTCACATTTGAATCAATATAGTCTGATTCTCTCTCAGTTCCCTGCCGTTCATGTCTCCCATAACCAGGACTGCGTCTGTCTGTCTGCCGTTCTTCCTATCTGTCTGTCTGCCCATCTGTCTGTCTGTTTGACAATCAGTCTGTCTGTCTGCCCATCTGTCTGTCTGTCTGTCTGTCTGCCCATCTGTCTGTCTGTCTGCCTATCTGTCTATCTGTTTGACCATCAGTCTGTCTGTCTGCCCATCCGCCCATCCGCCCGTCTGTCTGTCTGTCTGTCTGTCTGTCTGTCTGTCTGTCTGTCTGTCTGACATCTTGGTTAAGGGATTCACTCTGTTCTCTCCTACAACACTGACATTTCTCAGACATTTTATTTCAGATTATATAATTTTAATCAAATGTATTATTTTCTAGAATTGAAAATGTAAATTGAAACAGCAGAAGACAGAATGACAGCAGACTCTTTCTCTCTTTCAAATGTAACAGACTGCAGATAGTGTCCAATGACTACGGTATTTCCATAGTATCTCTATTCAAAAACAGACTGCAGATAGTGTCCCATGATTGAGGTATTTCCATAGTATCTCTATTCACAATGTAACAGACTGCAGATAGTGTCCAATGACTACGGTATTTCCATAGTATCTCTATTCAAAAACAGACTGCAGATAGTGTCCCATGATTGAGGTATTTCCATAATATCTCTATTCACAATGAAACAGACATCTCTCCATGAGACTCACATTTTGCTGAGTAAAGCACAAGTAAAACCATTCGCTAACCATCCAGTGTTCAGGGTTTTTTTCCCCCCTGTAGAGGCTTTCAAAAACATAAAATAAGTCAGTAAAGGTTTTTAAGTACAGAAATGTGTATGTTCTATTTTTTTTTTCACTGCAGTAACTGCCACTTCTGTTTGCTTTAATGTATCTGTGTGTCATTATTGTATGTATTCCCATTTGAATTATCTATGTGTCATAAATAAATGTATTCACATTTTAATTAATATAATCTGATTCTCTCTCAATTCCCTGCAATTCATGGAATTCAGGAAGTCATGGTTGACCTCTTAAGAGATCCTTATCAACAGGTGAACTTAAAAATGTAAAACATGACTGGAAATATACTTCAGTTAGATTTTTCTAGAGGTGCCAATAATTGTGGCACACATGTTTTTGGGAAAAATATTTATTTAATGTCAACTTATTTTTTTCTTTTCAATAATTTTACTTCAATGAAAAGGTAAGATTTGTGTGAATATTTTGAGTGAAAGACCAAGAGGATAAACAGCAAAGACATATTTTTTTATAGCCTGTTTTGCTCATATTTACTAGGGGTGCCAATAATTGTGGAGGGCACTGTAAGTCTGTTACAAAGATAATTATATTCACGGGCATCATTCATTCATCTACCACTTCATGTCTTGATTGTGTGTGTGGAAATAAGTCATCATTGGAACATTGGCATCCGTTCTTGTTCTTACCGGACAGTCTGTGGCGATTGTTACCTATTTCAGTTACCAATCATACAGTCCTTTTGGGGTTTACTCATTCAATATTCCCCTATTTTATAGTTATTATGCATTATAATTTCTGATGGTAGTGTTTGAAATCGGAGTCATATAGATGGCACACAGGTACATGTGAAGATCTGAGGAAGTGAGTTCCTTTCATGACTTAATCCATACATGTGATGTCCCTTTCTGTTCAGGATAAATATGACTTGCACATTTTTCTGTCAACAAAACAACAGTTCCCTCGGACTCTCTTCCACATATGACATGAAAACTAATTCCCTATAATGAGGAAAGGAGAGACATTTAGTTCCCCCCCCCCACACACACTCACTTCAAGTTATTGTTTTATTGAATTAATGTAACCTAACAGTTTATGTTTCAATCTCTACCCCAACATAAGTTTCAAAATTTGATGAAATAATACTTCATCTTGTACATCAAACGTTGTTTAATTTGATGTTCTTTCAGTGTTTTCTGAAAAATGTCCTAATTTAGTATTAAAGGTGCAGGAGTCATACAGGGGTATACACTAATTATATCTATTATGGATTATAATTGCTGAGTCTCATGGGGGCATATAGTAATCATATCTATTATGGATTATAATTGCTGAGTCATACGGGGGTATATAGTAATTATATCTATTATGGATTGTAATTGCTGAGTC
Source organism: Clupea harengus (assembly GCF_900700415.2). NCBI lineage: Eukaryota > Metazoa > Chordata > Actinopteri > Clupeiformes > Clupeidae > Clupea > Clupea harengus. The sequence goes on from NC_045177.1 coordinate 3,246,751, forward strand.
ACATGGGGGCATATAGTAATCATATTTATGATGGATTCTAATTTCTGCATGTAGTATTTGAAAGGGGAGTTATATAGATGGCACACAGGTAAATGTGAATATCTGAGGAAGTGAGTTCCTTTTTTAACTTAATCCATACATGTGCAGTCCCTTTCTGTTCAGAATAAATATGACTTGCGCGTTTTTCTGTCAACAATACAACAGTTCCCTCGGACTCCCTTCCACATTTGACATGAGAATGTTCAACAGAAGAAATTCAGAGTTCCCTATAATGAGGAATGGAGAGACATTTAGTTCCCCCTTCCCCCCCTCACCCACTCTGACACTAACACATCTATGATCTGTTGATGAGCCCAGAGCCTTCATATGAGTTGCAGTTTGGGCCATGAGACTAGGAAGCTCGCACAAACACTACTTTTTTTTACGCTACTGCTTGTCGATTATATATTGTACAACCACACACACACACAAATCCCCCCCAGACAAACATACTTGAAAAAACACTCACTTCAAATTAATCTTTTATTGAATTCATATACCCTAACAATTTATGTTTCAATCTCTACCCAAAAACACGTTTCAAATATGATAAGAAATACTTCATCTTCTACATCAAATGTTGTTTAAAACTCAGCTAATCAAGAAATATTTCAGTAAGTGATACTCATCATGTATAAGCAGGGCAGCACATCATTTGAATGGATCCTCTGGTGTCTCTTCAGACATTTGGCTTAATCTTTCCACACTGAGAAGACTGCTGTGGCTTTTCTCCAGTATGTGTAATCTGATGTTTGGTGAGGGTGGAGCTTTCCCTGAAATTCTTTCTACATGAAGTACACTGATACGGCTTTTCCCCAGTATGGATCTTCTGGTGTCTCTTAAGATCAGCCATTCTATTAAAGGCCTTCCCACATGAATTACACTGATACGTCTTTTCCCCAGTATGGATCCTCTGGTGTCTCTTGAGATCATACATTCTACTAAAGGCCTTCCCACATGTACTGCACTGGTGTGGCTTTTCCCCAGTATGGATCCTCTGGTGTGTCTTGAGATGAAACTTTTGAACATAGGCCTTCCCACATGTAGTGCATTGATACGGCTTTTCCCCAGTATGGATCCTCTGGTGTATCTTGAGATCAGACGTTTTACTAAAGGTCTTCCCACATGTACTGCACTGGTGTGGCTTTTCCCCAGTATGGATCATCTGGTGTGTCTTGAGATGAGACTTTTGACCATAGGCCTTCCCACATGTAGTGCATTGATACGGCTTTTCCCCGGTATGGGTCCTCTGGTGTGCCTTGAGAGAAGACATTTGACTAAAGGCCTTCCCACATATACTGCACTGATGGGGCTTTTCTCCTGTGTGTATTCTTTGATGAATTGCAAGATCGGAACGTCTAGCAAATGTTTTGAAACACTGGGAGCATTCATGTTGTTTCTCACTGGTGTCCAGTCGCTGATGTAATTTCTGGTATGAAGTCTTTCTGCACTGGGGGCGTTTATGACGTCTCTCTTTTTTCCTTTTTTGCTCAGTGTTCCCTCTTTTGTTAGATTGGATCCTTTGAACGTCTCCTGTAATATAATACAAACAAACAATCAACAACATCTCTCTCCTTTGTAATTTTTACAATACCATCAAACATGTATCTTTTGACATATTTATACCATATATATAAAAACTTCTCAAAAAAATTAGACAGTGTGTCCAAACTTTTGACTGGTACTGTTTATATTGGCCATTTGCTAAAATTGTACATCAATTAGAAGTGACTTAGTATAAAAGTCTCCCAGAATAACAGTTAGAGAAAAAATTATGGCAGACACTTTCTGTCTTTTAAATGTAACAGTCTGCAAACATTATCCCATGACTAAAATAAACCCACAGTATTTCAGTTCATTGACTAGGTCTCACATTGTGAAGCAGGAGTTAACCATTTTCTAAAATTCAAGTATTGTAAATATACACAACCCTCTACAATAAGCAAGCAACTTACTTGTAGGTGAAGAGTCGAAGTCACCATATTCTCTTGAATCAAATTCTTCTTCATCTTTGATTTCTGTAATTCATCAATCAATGGTTCTTGAGCAGGATCTAATTTATTTTTGCAGTAGAGGTTTTTAAATACAGAAATATTTATGTAATATTTTCAGTGTTTTTTTAACAGCTGCAGTCACTGCCACTTATGTTTGCTTTGATTTATCTGTGTGTCATTATTGTATGTATTCCCATTTGAAAGATCTATGTGTCATAAATAAATGTATTCACATTTTAATCAATATAATCTGATTCTCTCTCAATTCCCTGCCATTCATGTCTCCCATAACCAGGACTGTGCCTTCAAATTGGAACTGTATAAATTCACTCATACAAGGTTATATAGTAATTATACTGTATATTTTATGGATCATCATTTCTGATCGTAGTATTTGAAAGGGGAGTCATATTGATGGCACACAGGTAAATGTGAAGATCTGAGGAAGTGAGTTCCTTTTTTAACTTAATCCATACATGTGATGTGTCATAAATGAATGTATTCACATTTGAATCTAGGGATGTCACGAGAACCGATACTTACGGTACCTTTCGGTACTAAAATAACAAAACACCGACGATGCCCATTTTTTTGAAGTACCGTAAGCACCGTGAGCGCCGATACCAGCTGTTTTTCACATGCAGATGTCATTTACTATTGTAAAAGATGAAACTAGTGGAGGAGGCCAGGTGCGCAGGAAATGGCGTATCGTATCAAAGGCTCAGTTTGGAGGATAATTATCATATCTGGCAACACTGGGAAGGCGGTTGACCAATGACAGTCCTCTCTACAGTCAGAGCTCGCGCAAAAAGGTGGAATGAAAGGGAGATACGTAGTAACTAGTTTGTGAAAGACCCAGAGAAACACAAATATCCGACGAGGCAAAATCCCGGACGCTTTTGGAATCCCTGCCGGACGCATTTTTTAGGTCTCGAATTTTTTTTTATGTCCGGGTAAAAGAGGACGTCTGGTCACCCTACTGTGCAAACAATGCTACCGTGTTCTTCAGACCAAAGGAGGTAATACTTCCAATTTAGCAAAGCACCTGAAAGACCGTCTTCCGGATTTGTTTAAAGAATTTAAGGAGAGTTTTGATTCATATTAACAACATCCAAAGAATGCACTTTTTCAGTTTTTTTTATCTGTCATACTGAAATACACGTTACATGATGTTTAAGATGGTGGGCACGTGTGTTAAGCCATTGTATGTTATGTACGTAGTTTAGGTTAGCTATGCTGTAGTTTTAACGTTAGCCTATAGCCAGTGATGGGCAAGCTACTTGATATGTGTAGTGAGCTAAGCTACAAGCTACTCTACAATAAATTCAGCTTCACTACACAGAAGCTACCACTCATAAAAATGTAGCAAGCTAAGTTACAAAAACCTGTCAAAAGTAGCTTGATACATTAGTAGCTACTTTCAGTTTAACAAACTGCATGCCAAGTCAATGCAATTTTAGTGATCAACACAACTGTCAGTCAGATAAAATATGTTTAGATTTATGTATTGAAAAAATAGCCCAATACACAAAAAACAAATGCATGAGTTTACATATTAAACTTTGCTAAGAACTGTCTCCGACCTCTGTTTAGGAAAACAATCGTGACTACCACTACCATCATACAGCCTTATGTGTGTGTGTGTGTGTGTGTGTGTCCGTGTTGCCAACTCCTCTGTGAGGAAACTAGCTCTCCCAAAAATCGCCAGAAGTCGTAAGATGACGCATGACGCACAATATGCAATTCTGAGAGAGGTAACATTTGTGCGCGAATACAAAGTTCTGATATTTTGCCCACAAATACAAAGTTTTAATATTTTGCTGTTATCTAGTCAGACTGGCCGCGCACGCGCAGCCGCTGTGTGAGTGGGGGTGAGACGATGACAGCCCTCGCTGTACTCAGCTCTCGTGAGATCGGTTGTAACGTGAACTGCAGAAAGGGATATGTGAGATGCTTTTTCAGTGCTTTGTCAACACAATAATCCACCAAATGACAATAAACATCAGAAATGTCCAAGAGAAATTAGCTTTCGAGGACGCTCCTGCGCTACTTGATCAATAAAAGAGCTTAGCTACTGAAAAGTTACTTGGTTTTGTAAATAGCGACGTTACAGTCAAGCTACTGGCAAATGTAGTTAAGCTAGTAGCGTCGCTACAAGTAGCGACGCTACTGCCCATCACTGCCTATAGCCTACCTTGGTTAGAAGGAGAGAGAAAGAGAGCATGTATCTTGCAAGTATCATGTCAAAACTAGCGAAATTCACTGAATGTCCTAGTTATGAATATGCAATTGGTTTGAAAAAACACGATTACCCAATTTATTTATTGTTTTTGATGCCATAGACTCAATGTAGCCTAAAAGACGATTTGCGAGTAACAGCTGGAATTTCGCTGCGACCACACTGAACATTATTTTATTTTGTATTTAATACGTCCTTTAAGAAGCTTTAGTCTTTAGGGGTGTGAAATGCTGTGAAAAATTATGCAATTTTGCCCAAACTCATGTTCATCTTGTTAGCTGAATGGCTGCACTGTTATATCCACCGTTTTGTTTTGCACTGTTGTTGTTTTTGCACAGTACCTGCCTGGAAGTCTGGAATGTGTCTGGGGACACTAGTTGTTGCACTATGACCATAAATTGCACTTTATTATGTTGTGATATGCTCTATTGCACATGTTTTGTATGTCTTATGACATTTTGCTATCAAATATTTTAGTAAAGAAGTTCATGTTTCAAGTTCATGGAAAATCCTTTTTTTTTTGTTTCACCGTGGTATCGAAATTGGCATCGAGAATCGTGTTATTTTACTGGTATTGGTACCGACTACTGAATTTTTGGTATCCTGACACCCCTATTTGAATCAATATAATCTGATTCTCTCTCAGTTCCCTGCCGTTCATGTCTCCCATAACCCGGACTGCGCCTGGTTAGTGAGTTCCTTTTTTAACTTAATCCATATACGTCACGTCCCTTTCTGTTCAGGATAAATGTGACTTGCACGTTTTTCTGTCAACAATACAACAGTTCCCTCGGACTCTCTTCCAGATTTGACATGAAAATGTTTGCCCATCTGTCTGTCTGCCCATCAATCTGTCTGCATGTCCATCTGTCTGTCTGTCTGTCTATCTGCCCATCTGTCTGTCTGTCTCCCTCTACAGTATCTTTCCAATGTAACAGACAGCACATCTTGGTTAAGGGATTCACTGAACTTTCAGACATTTTATTTCTTATTATATAATTGTAATCATCTTTATTATTAGATAGATTAGCTAAAATTGAAAATGTACATTGAAACAGCAGAAGACAGAATGACAGCAGACTCTTTCTCTCTTTAAAATCTAACAGACTGCAGATAGTGTCCCATGATTTAAGTATTTCCATAGTATCTATATTCACAATGTAACAGACTGCAGATAGTGTCCAATGACTAAGGTATTTCCATAATATCTCCATTCACAATGAAACAGACAGCAGATAGTGTCCCAGGACTAAGGTATTTCCATAGTATCTCTATTCACAATGAAACAGACATCCCTCCATGAGACTCATATTTTGCTGAGTAAAGCACAAGAACCATTCAGTGTTTAGAAAATGTAAACGAAACATTGGAATTAATTCGATCTGAATTCTACTTAACCAACTAGTCAGCAACTTACTTGTAGAAGAATCGTCATCACCACATTCTGGTAAATCTGGTTCCTCTTTCATTTCCATCAGAGAAGAATTTTCTTCTTTGCAGGTCAAGGTTGGTGATGTGTGCGTCTCAGTCTTACAGTCATGTTCCAGTTCAGGCTTTTCTTCCACTGTCTGATTTTCAAACAAATACTCTTGTAGGAAATGATCAGATTCTTCTTCCTCTTTAATTTCCATCAGAGAAGACTTTTCTTCTTTGCAGGTCAAGGTTGGTGATGTGTGCGTCTCAGTCTTACAGTCATGTTTCAGTTCAGGCTTTTCTTCCACTGTCTGAATTTCAAACAAATACTCAGATGGGAAATAATCAGATTCTTCTTCTTTTATATTCTTCACTGACATGAGTAGTTGTGATGGTTCAGTAGATCCTGACATTGTAGACCTCAGCTGTCTTTTGCAATGGAAACCCAGCAGGACATTTCTGTAATGCAACTAAAATATTAGCAACATGCCCAAACACCACAAAGACACAAACAGACACAAAGACTAAAAAAAACTAACATCTGACAAAAGATAACCAGGGACAAATGGATGGTCTGTACAATATCACACAAGTCAGACAAAAGATTTTTTTAAAGTCTGAAAAAAATAAACATTTTACAAAAAGAATATTTGAACAAATCCGTACGGGCTTAATGTAGTCACCATGCTACCCAAATCAGACATCAGTACAGGTTTATTTCAGGTTCAGATGTTTTTTCATCAAAAGCTGCCCTTTCTCTCAAATCGCCCCTGCTTGGTGCAAAATCGCTCTGCTCCTGCTCAAAACGGGTTGTTTGCACTCAAATACACTGTAATGTCTCGTGTTTCATTTTAAGTTCTTGCACTCAAATACACTGTTGCTTGCAGAAATGTCCGGTGTTTCAGTTTAAGTTCTCGCGCTCGTCCTCTTGTTCCTCTTCTGCTCGCTCTCGCTATCTGTCTCGCTCTCTCTCTGATTGATATGCAATAACGTTACCAAAATTCGCCAACCAGTACAAAATCATGACGTGAAATGAACGAAAATGCTTTCAGATTAAAGACCACGCTCTATATTAAAGGATACAAACTTCATACATCGACAAGTTTATTTACGTGAGTTAATCAACTATTTTTGGCTCATATTTACATGTAATTTAGCAGACGCTTTTGTTCAAAGCGACGTACAAGGGATAGGCATATGAGCCCCTATCGCAAACTTTACACACACCAGATATGCCAGAGTTATGGCATATATAGGCTACATTTGGCATCACAAGGCTGCTCGGCTTACCTAGAAAACGGGAGCTCCAGAGAAACTTATGTTAGGCGTCGGGCAGTCGGGGTCATAGCTTCATAATGCTCACTGTCGAACATCTTCTGCAGCCGTCTTCGGTTTCTTTTACACGGGCAACAGCTACATTAGGATTTTAAAGAACTATAATCCAGCATCGAGTGCCTTAATAGGAACCCTTTCTACTCTAACCTCCGTAAACATCTGTGTGTTTTGTTCCCGGGTTCCAAGCACGTTGTTTGTGATGAAAATTCCTTGGAGCTGGCGACAATAAGAGACATTAAAGGCGGTTAAGAGTGTCAAAATAAAAGTCCAATTCAAAGTTCAGTTTAAAATGTTGGTTTGGCTAACGTGTCTACTTTTTGCACATCATATGGCCATTGTACTGCTAGCTAGCCTAGATACATGCAGTGTATGCTATATTGCATCAGCAAATATTGTAAATTAATTAAATAAAATTAAATGTGTTATATATAGCAACTGAAATTGTCTCGAGTCTCAGATGGAAGAGGGGATATACATGAAATACACAATATAAATAGAAAATACTTCACAGTGTCTTCATAAGGTTACTATTATAAGTATAAAAAGAGCAATGAAGCAGAAAGCTACGTTAAACTTCATCAAAGCAGAGAAAAATAACCGAGAAAGATATGAAGATTAACCCATCAACATTACATTACAAGCCTTTAGCCACTAACCCATCCATATTTCATTACAAGCCTTTGGAACTGACCACTAACCCATCCACATTACATAAACCAGACCAGTTTAATGTGTTCTGCACAAGGTTTGAAGCAGCACCCCCCCCCCCCCCCCCCCCTCGGAGGTCCTTCAAAGGTCAGAACACCAGGAAAGGGTGTGGGCCGGACATGGTGTCACCTGCTACCCTCAAGCACTGTGCCAGCGAGCTGGCTCCAGTGTTTACGGACATTTTTAATCAGTCTCTTCATTTATGCCGTGTTCCTGTATGCTTCAAATCTGCTGTGATCATTCCAGTGCCGAAAAAGCCCAAGATCACCTGCTTGAATGACTACAGACCGGTCACCCTCACCCCTGTAGTCATGAAAGTATTTGAACGCTTGGTCCTCTCCTATCTCAAAGCATCCACTGACCACCACATGGACCCCCTTCAATTTGCATACAGACCCAACCGCTCAGTAGATGATGCAATCAACATAGCCCTTCACTATATTCTACAACACCTGGACAATCGGAACACCCATGCAAGGGTCCTGTTTGTGGATTATAGTTCTGCCTTTAACACCATCATTCCCGAGCTCCTCCATAGCAAACTGACCCATCTGAACGTCCACCCCCTCACCTGCTTATGGATTACAGATTTTCTCACCGACAGGAGACAGTTTGTCAGGCTGGGCCCGCATCTGTCACAGCCCCGCACAGTTAACACCGATGCCCCCCAGGGTTGTGTGCTGTCCCCCCTGCTCTTCTCCCTGTACACCAGTGGTTCTCAAACTTTTTCTGTCATTCCCCACTTTGAACAAGGGGGCCTTTTCAACCCCCATCTGTCCCTCATCGCAACCATAAAATGGTAGGCCAAGCTTAAAATTGTCATTTATTGAAATAACATCAAGTAATAACAAATAGCATCTTCTGCCACGCACTTGGTCAATGTGTCATCTCACCATTTGTCTGTTCCCGAGTGTGACTTTGCAGGATACAGGACCAGTCTTTTCTGTTACGGCACCAGGTATCCATGTTGGTCCTGAGCTGTAGTTACGTGTGAAGACTAAGTCTCCTTCCTCAAGCATCCTTGCTCTGGCATGCCTGTCATGGTAATACTTTTGTTTCTCCTGCTTCCCGCACTCTGCCTTGGAAATCTGGGTGTATTAAGTCTAGCGTTGACCTCAACTTCCTACCGCACAATAACTCAGCTGGTGATTTCCCCGTGGTGGATTGAGGGGTTATACGGTAGCTGAACAGTGCTCGTGCAATTTTGGTGTCAATTGAATCTCCTGTGCTCTTCTCAACAAGTGACTTAAAGGTTTGCACTGCCCTCTCCGCTAAGCCATTAGAAGAGGGGTGATATGGTGCCGTAGTGATGTGCCGTATCCCATTCTTTTCTATGAATTCTTGGAACTCTTCACTGGTGAAACAACTACCATTATCCGACACCTTAACCTCAGGTATGCCGTGTTGACTAAAACTCTGTCTCAGGCACTCAATCGTGACAGCCGATGTGGACCTACTCTCCGCATGCGCTTCAATCCACTTTGAGTATGAGTCCACCTGAATCAGAAACATTTTCCCTTTCCATGGACCTGCATAATCAACATGGATTCTTTCCCGTGGCTTGTCTGGCACTTCCCACGGATGTAATGGGGCCACTGGCGGACTGTTTCTATTTTCCTGACATGTCACACAGGCCTTCACCTGCTCCTCCACCTCGGCATCCATGTTCGGCCACCACATGTAGCTGCGTGCCAACCCCTTCATCCTAGTGATGCCTGGGTGGCCTTGGTGAAGCTGCCTCAACAAAGCATTTCGTCCCGGTGGAGGGACAACCACTCGTCCTCCCCACAGTAAACATCCTTCTTGTATGCTGAGCTCATCCTTACGCCTGGTGTATGGTGTGAATGCCTTATTTTCCACTTCCCTTGGCCACCCTCGCAGGATGTAGTCCCTCACTCTAGCCAACACCGGATCTTTGTCAGTCCATTGCTTTATCTGCTGTGCATTAACTGGAGGTGTTTCAACATCTTCAAACAGCATTACTCTCTCTTCTTCCTCAGGCATTTTCTGCTCTTTCCCTTCCAGTGGCAGTCTGCTCAGAGCGTCCGCGTTCGTGTGGTCTCGGCCTACTTTGTAAACAATGGTGTACTCATACGCTGCCAGTGTGACTGCCCATCTCTGTATCCGGGGCGATACCATCTGCGGTATGGCTCTCATTTCACTGAATAGTGAGATTAGTGGCTTATGATCCGTCACAATAGTGAATTGTCTCCGGTACAGATATTTATGAAATTTCTTTACTCCAAACATCACTGCCAGTCCCTCCTTGTCTAGCTGGGAGTAGTTTTTTTCAGCGGAATTGAGGGTCCTTGACACGAATCCTATGGGTCTGTCCGAGCCATCCGCCATTAGATGGGAAAGTACTGCCCCCACCCCGTAGGGCGAGGCATCACATGCCAAGATGAGAGGTTTGTTTCCATCATAATGCACTAACACACTACAGGATTGCAGCAGCTCTTTTGACTCCTCAAATGCCTTCTGCTGCTTTGAACCCCATGACCATTTTTCCTCTTTCTTTAACAGTGTGTGTAGCGGGGCCAGCAGCGTGGTGAGTTTTGGTAGGAATCTGTGGTAATAATTTAACAACCCCAGGTAAGCTTTCAACTCACTGACATTTTGTGGTTGAAGGGCTCCAGCGATAGCCTCCATCTTGTCCGTCAGCGGACGCAAACCGCTGGCATTTATTTTGTGTCCAAGAAACGCCACCTCTTTACCCATGAATTCACACTTGCTTCTTTTTAGCCTAAGGCCGCTGTTCTCCAATCTACGGAGTACTTCCTCTAGGTGTTCCAGGTGTTTTTGGTCATTGGGTCCTGAGATCAGAATGTCATCTAAGTAGATGGCCACATTTGGGATGCCCCCCAGGATGCCCCCCATGGTTCTTTGGAAAATCCCAGGACTTAACGCTACCCCAAATGGTAAGCAGGTGTAGGTAAACAGGCCTTTGTGTGTGTTGACAGTGACATACTTCCTAGATTCTTCCTCCAGGACCAGCTGCTGATAGGCATGAGGCATGGGTGTTGTCCCCCATTCAGCTGTGCAAACAGGTCCTCCACCCTAGGAATTGGATACTGATCCAGCCGCGATGCACGATTTACTGTGAGTTTATAATCCCCACATATTCGAATTGACCCGTCCGGCTTCCTGACTGGTACAATGGGCGCTGCCCACTCTGCATACTGCACTGGCTCTATGATTTTGTCATCCTGCAGCCTCTGTAGCTCTCTCTTTACTAGTGGCTTTACAGCATATGGCACCGGCCGTGGTTTGCAGAATCTTGGCTGAGCCTCCATGTCTACATTGATCTTTGCTTTGAAATTTTTAAGCTGTCCCAGCCCTTCATTAAACACTTCAGTATGTCTATTGAGTATCTCTTCCAGCTGCAATGGAGGTGCTGACTCCACCTTGTTCACCAACTGATCTGCCAGGCCCAGCTCCCGTAGCCAACTTCGCCCCAGTAGGTTAGGTCCATCACCCTCAACTATCACTACCGGCAATGTCTTTTCTGTGTGTGCGTTCTGCACCTGCACTTGTACCCTGCCTAGGACTCTGAGCCTCTCTCCAGTATAGGTTTCCAATTTTAGCAAGCAAGGCTTCATTTCTGATATGGATGTTTTCTTCCAAAGCTGCACATATTGTTGTTTGCTTACTATGGTCACCCCACAGCCAGTGTCTATTTCAAACATGACCTCTTTTCCATTTATTTTCACTGTGCGCGTGATGGGAGCCACCTTGGCTAATTCTTGTGACACACTGTAGATAATGTGAGTGCTACTTTCCTCTGTGTCACTTTCTCCTTCTTCTCTTAGAAGATGTGTACGCTGTTCTTTGCTAAAGCCTCTGCCTTCGCCTCTCTGGCCCCCCTTGTACACTGCTTTATATGCATTAGCCGCCGCTGCCTTAGATCTGCAGGCCTTGCGAATATGTCCCCTCTTACCACAGTTGTAGCAGAGCGCTGTAGCAAATTTACACTCATCTGCTGTATGCTGTCCTTTACAGCGGTAACAACTGGGGAATTTAAGTTGTGTATTGTCTGAAAACATCCTGTGGACAGCTGTCTGAGATTTCATCCCACATTCATTTTGAGCCGTGTCCTCTGCTAACTGGCCTTGCATCTCTTTTACGTCCTTTGACGCTGATTCCATAGCCAAACACAACGTCAGGGCCCTATCGAACGTCAAGCCCCCTTCAGACAATAGTCTACCAGACCCTCCAGGAAGTTGCGATGTTGCGATCGCACCAATTCACGCGAATTCAACGATTCCCCGCGAATTCAGTGCGACGTTGCAATTTTAACACATCACCGCAACTTTCCCGCAAATTTGACAAATTATTGTCGTCTCCCACAACTTTCTCCCTTCCGCTACACCAAGGGCAGAAATTCTGCCCTGTGGACACGGTGCAGACACTAGCAGAGTTCTAATCTGTTGTAAACAATGAGAATGGCTACACCAGACATGGATATTGAACACAGCCCATGTCCACACTGAAGATTCCGAAATAGATCTGGCTTCAATTTTTTATAATTTTCCGCAAGGTGTGCGTGGCCCTTTTTACATAGAGTCTAAAAGAATGGATTACTTAAAATTGGACTACTTTAAATTAATATATGAAATTGAACAACATAAACACCTGTACGGATAAAATAAATCAACAAGGATAGCAAAACAGATTGATAAGCATAGAATGAAAACGGCAGAAACGCAGGCAGGACGTCAGGTGACGAAACAGATCAAAGTGACGCAGGCTGTTTTTTTTTCGTTTTATGTGAAGGCTGAGATATTCATAACATTTTATTCAGTCTTACTTGTGGTCCTTTTGTAATACCAACAGGTGCACTTCGTTGTGGATAAGTAAATCCTATGTACTGTTCCCCCTACGTGTTTATGTCAGGGATAAGACCCTCAACAGTTAGTTAGCAGATTAAAAACACTACCCAGCATGTAAGTGAACTGGACGGTTTTCGAACGGGACCCGACGGAGACAGACACCTTAAGTCTGTCTGACGTGCCGTGCTGAAAACAAGTCCTTTTATTAAACAATGTTTACACAGTATGACAGTCAAGACTCTGGGATGCACTTAGGATACCTTCAGCTCAGCTGAATTCTACTTCTGCCCAGTAACAAGACATTCCACAACCCCCCAATTCCTTATCTTATGTAAACATACACGTGAGGTTTCTGGGTTAACATTCTTGACTCTGCTAATTGTCTTCCAAAGTCCAATCTACATTGAGAAGCAGGGCACACAGCATTTTGGAACAAACCTTAAAACAAAAAGACATTCATGATAAAATATACTAATACTTTCTTTAACAGTTTAGCATAACATAGCATAACTAGCTATGTTTCTAGATAACTGTCTAACAGCTGTTGCCATTCCCACGAGACGAACATTTGAATGATGTCAAAGTAAAAGTCTGTTACTATACTGTGTTCATTTCCATAACAACAATTCAAGCAATATACATTTTCTGACCTAAATAAGCAGAGGGCAGAACAGCCTATTATGCTACATTTTTGTAGTCCTGGTAATCTTTAGTTTGGCATGTTGGTAAGGTTATTTAGAGGACCATTTCTCAATGTTTTTTTTTTTAAAGAATGTTTCTTTATTAATTCTTTATTTTTCAACAAATAACTCAATTATAATTACAAAGAGGGAAATTCGCAACTTTTATTGCAACTTTCACTTGCTCCCGCAATTTCATCGCAACAAACACCTAAAAAACACAGCAACTTTCACCGCAACTTGTTGGAAAAGCCCCCGCGAAATCAGTAATTTTAGGCCGCAACTATCACAAAAAAGGCCCGCGAAATCCTGGGGGGACTGGTCTACGTTGCATTCTATCATTGTTCACTCCGCACACCAGTCTGTCTCTCAGCATTTGTGGCAGTGAATTTTCGTATACACAATGTTGGGCCAATCTTCTTAATGCTGCCACATATTCCGCTATAGACTCACTGCTCTTCCGTATGCGTGAATTAAACTTAAATCTTTGCACGCTTTCACTCGGTGTCGGGTCGTAATGAGCCTTCAGAATCGTCATATGTTTTCTCCTTAGGTGCCTGTGGGCTAACTAAACTTCGCAATAAACTATAAGTGGCTGCACCCACTCCACTTAGTAACACAGCTCTCTTTTTTTCTGCAGCCTCAATATCGTTAGCTTCGAAGAACATCTCTAATATCTCCTCATACTCTTCCCACGATTGACACGCAACATCAAAAGGAGTTACCGTTCCGATCACCGCCATCCTCGTTCGTCTTTGTGGTTTGTACTCCTCATCTGAATCAATCGACAAGTCTGCCACACTTGCAGTTTTCTTTGTGTCCCGTTTGAATTCTTCCTTTGATCCTCGTCGCCAATTGTAATATCCTCACGACCACACGATGGTTTGATTAAACGTTTGTTTATTATCAACTGCACACCAACATAGCATAGCCACTGGCCTAACTTCTTCTCTGCCATTGTCTCTCTAACACCGTGTCTTATACCTTCACCCCAACGTTACCTCCCCCTAGGGGATTAGTGCAGGTAGGCTTTTCTCTGAACTTACAACAGCACCATGATAGGTCTCATCAGCAACAACAACGATTCTGCCTACCGGAGGGAGGCCGGCCATCTAGAGTCCTGGTGTGCAGTCAGCAACCTAGAGCTCAACGTCAACAAGACAGTGGAGGTTAATGTGGACTTCCGTAAAAAGGTTCTGACACATCCTCCACTTCTCATCAACAACTCATCTGTGACTGTAGTAGAACATTTAAAGTTCCTAGGCACAACCATCACCAACACACTTAAATGGGACAATAACATCACTCAACTAGTGAAGAAAGGTCAGCAGTGCCTGTTCTTCCTCCGGCAGCTGAGAGGACTACAGGTCAGCCCCTCCACCATGGTGCAGTTTTACAGGGCTATCATTGAGAGTGTGCTTACATCCTCTCACTCGGTCTGGTATGACTCTGCCTCTGCCAGGCTCCAAAGAGTCGTACGGGCAGCAGAGCACATCATCAACTGCCCCCTTCCCTCTATCAAGGACCTTCACAGCTCCAGATCCCTCACAAAAGCAATGAAGATCACCCCTCACATACTGCCAACAGTCTCTTTAACCGTCTCCCCTCTGGACGGCGATATAGGGCCATCATGACGAAAACATCACGTCACCTCAACAGTTTTTCCCCCCAAGCAATAGCCCTCCTAAATAGCTCTTACACATGAGCTTTATGGCACTTTATTTAACTCTATTTAACATTACTATTGTTGCACTACCTCCATTATTATTTGCTCATACTGGTACTATCTGTCCTAGTATTGTTGTTCTGTTTTGTCTTGTTGTTCTATTTGTGATGCTATAGCCTGCATGGAGAATACCAAACCAAATTCCTAGTATCTGTATACATGGCGAAATAAAGTTTAATTGAATTTAATTGAATTGAATTGAATTACATTACAAGCCTTTGGCATTAGCCACTAACCATCCACATTACATTACAAGCCTTTGGAACTGACCACTAACCCATCCACATTATATTACAAGCCTTTGACCACTAACTCATCAACATTACATTACAAGCCTTTGGCCACTAACCCATCCACATTACATTACAAGCCTTTGGCCACTCACCCATCCATATAACATTACAAGACTTTGGCCGCCAACTCACCCACATTACAATACAAGTGGTAGCGTGTGTGCGTGGCATTGGCCCACCTTCCATAATAAAAGGTGACAGAAAAAGGGAACTTCACATGCAGCCCTGTAACAGTGAGGCTTCTTCACGCCACCAATGGCTGAACCCTTTTGTAGCCAGCTGCTTCTATGGGGCTTTGTCACCACTGGATTTACGAGCAGTCTCGCACTGTAGAATTTATTTTCATATTTTATTATTTACAAAACAACAAACAAACAAGGCTGACTGCTGTCAGTTTTTTATTGCACAAACGACTCACTGCAACACACACGTGTTATATATGTAGGCGACACAGGACACACAACCACACACACACGCACACGCAGGCCTGAGGTCGCCGTGAATTCAACTTCTGCCTTTAACCCATCCCGGATCGTCCCTCCTCAAGGATCCTCCAGGAGCAGTGGGCAGCTTCTCAGCGCCCGGGGACCAAGTGAACCGTCCATCTCGGTCAGAGACGGACAGGAGCATTCTGTTCTTTTTGCATGTTTTTCTGTTGGGGTTCTTAGTGGAGGAAACCCCTTGTGCCCCCCTGAGCCAACAGCGCCCCATGCGGGGATCAAACTCATGACCTTCTTGCTGTGAGGCGGCAGTGCAAGCACCTGAGCCACCGTGCCATTTATTGGCTATTGCTAGAAATGTACCTAACAGTGAAAACATCCCTCCATTTTATGTAGCTCCCCCTAGTGGAGATGTGCCTGTAATGTTATTGCAGCGCCCCCTAGTGGATACGTGCCTGTAATGTTATTGCAGCGCCCCTTAGTGGAGACGTGCCTGTAATGTTATTGAACCTCCTTTAATTTGGGCGCTCCTTATTTTCCAGGCTATAGCATCACAAATAGAACAACAAGACAAAACAGAACAACAATACAAGGACAGATAGTACCAGTATGAGCAAATAATAATGGCTGTAGTGCAACAATAGTAATGTTAAATAGAGTTAAATAAAGTGCCATAAAGCTCATGTGTAAGAGCTATTTAGGAGGGCTATTGCTTGGGCGAATTTTGGCGGGTATGGATGTCAAGCGCCAGATTTAGTTTGATGAAAGTTATTGAGCATTATTTAAATAAATCAAGATACCAGAATGTCCCAGAAGACATACCCTCAGCTGCTGCGTGAGGCTGCATCCTTAATTGAAGAGGCCCTCAACTCGTCTACTACTAGTACTAGTGGGCAGCACGGTGGCTCAGTGGTTAGCACTGTCGCCTCACAGCAAGAAGGCCCTGGGTTCGCATCCCGGTCCTTCCAGGTCGTTCCAGGTCCTTTCTGTGTGGAGTTTGCATGTTCTCCCCGTGCCTGCGTGGGTTTACTCCGGGTACTCCGGTTTCCCCCACCATCATAAAGACATGCATTGCATTGTGTGAATGTGAATGAATGTTGGTGGTGATTGGCAGCCACGCTTCTGTCAGTCTGCCCCAGGGCAGCTGTGGCTACTGAGGTAGCTTACCACCACCGGTATGACTGTGTGTGTATGACTACTGGACTCTGGACTCTGTAAAGCGACTTTGGGTATATAGAGAAGCGCTATATAAAATTGAATTGATTGATTGATAGTATTTCTAGTAGTAATAGTCAGTGGCGGCTGGTGATTTATTTTTTTCGGGGGGCGCAGTCGGGCAGTGCGGTTTAAATTGCAAAAAAAAAAACACGCACACACACACACGAGAGGTTTTGAGTAGAATATTTAAAAAACAAAGATTTATTTAATGAAAACACAGTGCTTAACACTGTCCATTAACAACTCTCGACAAACTGTAAAATTGGGCATGAGAGGTTTAGAGCAGAATGGTTTAAGAAACATTGGGTTGGGTTCCAGAGGTTTAAACATTGGGTAGTAGAGGTTTAGAGTAGACTAGATTCAGAAACATTGTGTACAAGAAGTGTAAAACAGAGTAGATTAAAAAAAACACAGGGTGTAGAGGTTTAGAGCCGAATAGAGTGAGAAAGACTGGATGATACCAGTAGTTTAGTGCAGAATAGATTCAGAAACACTGGATTATACTAGAGGTTTAGAGCAAAATAGATTCAGAAACACTGGATGATACTACATGTTTTCGAATGCCAATTCGGTACCCTTCGTCCAACTGCTCTGCAATACTCAGTCTTCCAAAGAGGTTTAGCTTCAGGCTGTTATTTAGATGGCTAAGGCCAGATTCATGCTTTTACATTTTTCAGTAAAGTGCTTTAGATCCCTTATTCCCGTTGTAATCCAGAGTGTTTCAGACCCAGGACTTTGGAGCAACAAGACAGGGGAACCAAAAAAACGCATTACTAACTGAACAACTAGCTAACCAACTCTGCTTAGCATAGCCTCCAGCCACCTCCAGGGTTTATCGCCTGTATCGTCTCGTTCAGTAGCCTCATCTGCTGTACCATCTCGCTGAGGATCATGAACACATTTTCATCTATGTCTGTGTCAGTCAGGGCGAAGCCCTCAATATGATTTTAAAAACAATGTGAATTGTCAGTTGCCTCCATCTCCTCAGCTACAGCCAACATTTCATTTATTGAATCCGCACCGGGTGCTGCCATCTTGAATTAGTCAAAAACAGTCGATTCAAGTTGAACCACCAATCAGAGGCTTTAACCCGCCCCCTGACTTGGTGACGGGGGACGACGGATTTATTTTGCTGCAGCAAGTTACACCGTGGATAAATGCAAGTATAAATAAATAAATGTAAGTGTAAATAAATAAATGTGAACACATGAAAACGTATATATATATATATATATATATACACACGAGTACATGTAACATTTATATATTTAGTGTCTCATTTTATTCATTTTGTTATCTAATTATGTATTTATCCAAGTATTTAACCATTCATTTATTTATTTATGTATTTATTTATTTAGTTATGGCCCCGATAATCCTCCATAGCATGGAGAATACCAAACCAAATTCCTAGTATCTGTATACATGGCGAAATAAAGTTTAATTGAATTGAATTGAATTGAATTACATTACAAGCCTTTGGCATTAGCCACTAACCATCCACATTACATTACAAGCCTTTGGAACTGACCACTAACCACACGTGTGTGTTGCAGTGAGTCGTTTGTGCAATAAAAAACTGACATTATATTACAAGCCTTTGGCCGCTAACCCATCACATTACATTACAAGCCTTTGGAACTGACCAGTAACCCATCAACATGACATTACAAGCCTTTGGCCACTAACCCATCCACATTACATTACAAGCCTTTGGCCACTAACCCATCCACATTACATTACAAGCCTTTGGCCACTCACCCATCCACATTACATTACAAGTGGTAGCGTGTGTGTGTGGCATTGGCCCAGCTTCCATAATAAAAGGTGACAGAAAAAGGGAACTTCACATGCAGCCCTGTAACGGTGAGGCTTCTTCACGCCACCAATGGCTGAACCCTTTTGTAGCCAGCTGCTTCTATGGGGCTTTGTCACCACTGGATTCACGAGCAGTAACTACCACTACCACTTGTAATGTAATGTGAGTGAGTTAGCGGCCAAAGTCTTGTAATGTTATATGGATGGGTGAGTGGCCAAAGGCTTGTAATGTAATGTTGATGAGTTAGTGGCCAAAGGCTTGTAATATAATGTCAGTTTTTTATTGCACAAACGACTCACTGCAACACACACGTGTTATATATGTAGGCGACACAGGACACACAACCACACACACACGCACACGCAGGCCTGAGGTCGCCGTGAATTCAACTTCTGCCTTTAACCCATCCCGGATCGTCCCTCCTCCAGGACCCCCCAGGAGCGGTGGGCAGCTTCTCAGCGCCCGGGGACCAAGTGAACCGTCCATCTCGGTCAGGGACGGACAGGATTATTCTGTTCTTTTTGCATGTTTTTCTGTTGGGGTTCTTAGTGGAGGAAACCCCTTGTGAACACGGGGACAACATGCAAACTCCACACAGAAAGGCCCGGGAGATAGCCCAGCTGAGCACTGAAGGTCTGGGGAGGACCTGCCCCCCAGAGCCAACAGCGCCCCATGCGGGAGTCGAACCCATGACCTTCTTGCTGTGAGGCGGCAGTGCAAGCAACTGAGCCACCGTGCCACAAAGGCCATGTCAGAAGTCGGATCATCACAACAGTTCCTTCTGACTCTCTTTCACATTTGACTTGAGAATGTTTAACAGAAGAAATACAGAGTTCCCTTTAATGAGGAATGGAGAGACATTTGAGTACCCCCATCTCTGACACTAAAACATCTTTGAGCTGTTGACAAGCCTACAGCCTTCACATGAGGTGCTGTTTAGGCCATATATCTAGAAAGCTTGCATGCACATACACTACTTTTTCTTGTACAAGCGCTAACTGCTGTTTGCCGATTACATATTGTACACCCACGGACGACTCACAAACATACTTGAAAAAACCCTCACTTCAATTTTTTTTTTTTTATTCAATTCATGTACCCTTACGATTTATGCTTCAATCTCCAACCCAACACACATTTCAAATATGATCAAATAATATTTCATCTTCTACATCAAACATTGTTTAAAACTCAGCTAATCAAGAATTATTTCTGTAAGTGATACTCCATCATGTGTTAGCAGGGCATCACATAGTTTGAATGGATCCTCAGGTGTTTCTTGAGATTCGACATTTGGCTAAAGGCCTTTCTACATTGAGAACAATGATGTGGCTTTTCCCCAGTATGGATCCTCATGTGTGCTTTGACGTCAGATGTGCCATTGAAGGCCTTTCTACACTGATGTGGCTTTTCCCCAGTATGGATCCTCATGTGTGTCTTGAGAGCAGACATTTGACTAAAGGCCTTCCCACATGTACTGCACTGATGTGGCTTTTCCCCAGTATGGATCCTCTGGTGTGTCTTGAGAGAACACAATTGACTAAAGGCCTTCCCACATGTACTGCACTGGTGTGGCTTTTCCCCAGTATGGATCCTCTGGTGTTTCTTGAGATCAGACAAGTTACTAAAGGCCTTCACACATGTACTGCACTGGTGTGGCTTTTCCCCAGTATGGATCCTCTGGTGTTTCTTGAGATCAGACAATTGACTAAAGGCCTTTCCACATGTACTGCACTGGTGTGGCTTTTCCACTGTGTGGATCTTCTGGTGTGTATTGAGGGTAGACATTTGAGTGAAGGCCATCCCACATGTACTGCACTGGTGTGGCTTTTCCCCAGTATGGATCCTCTGGTGTGTCTTGAGACCAGACGATTGACTAAAGGACTTCCCACATGTATTGCACTGGTGTGGCTTTTCTCCAGTATGGATCCTCTGGTGTGTCTTGAGAGCAGACAATTGACTAAAGGCCTTCCCACATGTAGAGCACTGGTGTGGCTTTCCCCCAGTATGGATCCTCTGGTGTGTCTTGAGACCAGACGATTGACTAAAGGACTTCCCACATGTATTGCACTGGTGTGGCTTTTCTCCAGTATGGATCCTCTGGTGTGTCTTGAGAGCAGACAATTGACTAAAGGCCTTCCCACATGTAGAGCACTGGTGTTGCTTTTCCCCAGTATGGATCTTCTGGTGTGTTTTGAGATTACCCAATTGACTAAAGGACTTCCCACATGTATTGCACTGGTGTGGCTTTTCTCCAGTATGGATCTTCTGGTGTTTCTTTAGATCAGACAATTGACTAAAGGCCTTCCCACATGTATTGCACTGGTGTGGCTTTCCTCCAGTATGGATCTTCCGGTGTTTCTTTAGAACAGACAATTGACTAAAGGCCTTCCCACATGTATTGCACTGGTGTGGCTTTTCTCCAGTATGGATCTTCTGGTGTTTCTTTAGATCAGACAATTGACTAAAGGCCTTCCCACATGTACGGCAATGATGGGGCTTTTCTCCTGTGTGTATTCGTTGATGAATTGCAAGAGAGGAAAGGCTATCAAATGTTTTGAAACACTGGGAGCATTCATGTTGTTTCTCCCTGGTGTCCAGTCGCTGATGTAATTCCTGGTATAAAGTCTTTTTGCACTTGGGGCGTTTATGACAGCTCTCTTTGTTCTTTTTTTGCTCAGTGTTCCCTCTTTTGTTAGATTGGATCCTTTGAACGTCTCCTGTCATGTTAGAAAAAAAAGTTTCAACATCCCTCTCCTCAGTCATTTCTGCAATACCAGCAAACATACATATTTTGATATATTTATACTTATTGGCCATTTGCTAAAATTGCACATCATTTGGAAGTTACTTAATATTAAAAGTGTCTACCTAGAGACTAAATGTAAATGTGAAAAGAGATACATACACATGAATTACACAGCTTCAGAAAAAACGATGGCAGACACTTTCTCTCTTTTGAAGGTAACAGACTGCAGATAGTATCCCATAAGTAAGGTATTCCCACGGTATCTCTGTTCTCTGAATAAGTCTCACATTGTGAAGCACAAGTTAGCCATTCTCTAAAATTCAAGTATTGTAAATATACACAACCCTCTACAATAAGCAAGCCACTTACTTGTAGGTGAAGAGTCGAAGTCACCATATTCTCTTGAATCAAATTCTTCTTCATTTTTGATTTCCATTGGTGAATTGTTTTCTTCTTTCAAGGTCATGATGGTAGACGTGTACATCTCAGTCTTGCATTCATATTCCAGTCCAGGCTTTTCTTCCACTGTCTTGAATGTAGACAGATAATCAAATTCTTCTTCTTTTATCTCCTTCTTCACTGAAGTCGGCAGTTGTGAAGGTTCAGTAAATCTGGACATTTCTGACTTCAGTTCTGTTTGGAAAAAGAAAATTGGTCACACAACTTTTTTGCAAAGATATTGTGAATCTGCAATGAAAGGAATACAGTAGTTGTACTGCTGGTGAATTACACATACAGTATACTTCCAGAGCATCCCAGTGCCAGCCAGCCTAAATAAGGCTTTTACAGAGCTGCAGTAACTGTTTGACATTTCTGTTTATAATACTGGCTCTCAAGTGGTCTTTCAAGATGTTTTCCTTGATTTATCTGTGTGTCATTAATGTATGTATTCCCATTTGATTTATCTGTTTGTCATTAATGTATGTATTCCCATGTGATTTATCTGTCTTTCATAAAGTAATTCGTATTTGAAAGGGGAATCATATAGATGGCAAACAAGTATTTGGTGAAAATCTCTGAAGAAAGAACTACAGTATAGTTGTACTGCTGGTGAATTACACATACAGTATACTTCCAGAGCATACCAGTGCCAGCCTTAAAAAGGTGAGTTTGGTAATCTGACTCTACGCTTTAGTGTTGATATGTAGCTTCTTCTGTCTGACCAATTAGCTTCCTGGATTCAAACCTAGCCAATCAGCTGTAGGAGCTTTTGGAATGCAAACTAGCATGACAAAGGATTACGGGCTGGAACTACATGTCCATGAGCACCATTAACACGTCTGATGGTCCTCAGGTGGGCATGGCCATAGCTCAACCTGCAGAAACTCCACAGAGGAGTGTAGTAGGGGGCTGGGGGTGTGAACTGAGAAGTGCTGGGGAAGGAGAAGGAAAGGTGAGGGTGGGCTGGTAAACTGAAGGAAGCTTCCATTTTGCCTTAAAGCTTGTTTATCCTGTATACATAGTATGTGAGTATTCATTAGGGGTGGGAAAAAAAATCGATTCTTCGATTTCTCTCGATTCTCTCTATAACGATTCTGTCTCGATTCAGAAAAGTTCATAATCGGTTTTTAAATTTTTTTTTTTTTTTTTTTTTTTTTTTTACACATCCATTTTGTGTTGAAATGCAAGCTGCATCGATGATGGCATTGTTCATTGAAAGTCATAATTCTGACAAGGAAAAGCTTTTTCTCTAATAAAAAAATAGAGAAAGTAATTAATCTGTTGATTTTCTTTAATTATCAAACACAAAGTAGGAAGTGATTACACGTTCTACTGGTGATGAGCTAGCACGCAGCGCGGAAAAGTCTTCGTTTAAGAGACAACGCGTAGTCAACCCCATAGCCCAAGACAAGGCTCATCTTGAGATTTTGGCTGCCATACAGGGCCTCTCCGAGAGGCTTGGCAAGATGGAGGCGCAGCACGTTACCACAGGTAGTGGCCTCAACGTACTGTGTGAGTCCTCTCACAAGGGTTTGCCCGCATATCAGGGTGAGAGTGCTGGGCAAGAGGATGTTTTGTCTTTGTACGCACAGGAATCCCTCCCTGACGCTAGCAGATTGACTGAGCAGAAGGGGCACACGTCGTCACTGGCTTGTGCTGGCTCTACTCAGGAGAGCGAAGAAGATGGTGAGGTTTCTGCCACTGTCGCAGTTTGACAAAAGACAAAGCTTGAAACTGACTCTGGGCTGACTGACATGCCACCAGTTGAGAGAAAGATTGCGGCCCTGACATCGCTTGGCCCAGCTCGGGTTACTACCAACCCCAAGTGCCCAGTCAGGGAGTGCCATAAGACGGACACCCTTGTGTGCCGTTCTTACAATGCTCTGGAAATGCGCTAGCCATCTTGTTGGCAGCGATCAGAAACACGCTTGGTCGAGAAGATCAGGACACAATGTCGTTGGTGGACTCAGCTCTTATCACCCACTCCCAGCTCACCAGGGACGTTGGCGCTGCAATGTCCTCGGCGGTGACGGCACGTAGGCAAGTCTGGCTGGCACAGACCTCCCTTCCGAAGGGTGTTAGGAAGGATCTCATTAAAATGCGGTAGTGCCAGGTAAGGTGTTTCATCCTGACTCTCAGGGTGTGTTTGACTCTGCTGAGCAGTCGCGACATACAAGAGTCCGTTCGTCGGACTTTTGGCAGGGCTGCCCCTTCGTCGTACCAACACAGAGCTCCTGGCCCTGTGCCATTTTGATCCGGTGCTAGCGGGGCGGGCAGGGGCCAGAGCGTGGAGCATGCCATCTCTAGGGGCAGAAGACCCCCACAGCGTCAGCCAGCACATCAGCGGCGTTTTTTCCCCAGGGCATCCCCCCAAACGCAGTACCCCCCCAGAGCTGCAGGCTCTTGGGGTAGAGCCACCTAGCGGTGTGAAGCCGTCTGCCGAAGCCGTCTCCCAGCTACGCCTGAGCAGCTGGGTAGAGTGTGTGTCAGACCAATGGGTGCTGGCTACAGTGGCGAACGGCTACAGAATTCAATTTCGGCGGCGCCCCCCTCCTTTTTCTGGGGTTCAGATGACCATGGTCAAAGACCCAGTTCAGGCGGAAGTTTTAAACAGAGAGATTTTAACCCTTCTGGAGAAGGAGGCTGTCGAGAGGGTAAGCTCCGACGAACAGCTTGCTGGGTTTTACTCCAAATATTTTATCATTCAAAAAAAAAAACGAGGGCTGCGTCCTATCCTGGACCTAAGGCGTCTGAAAGCATTTGTAAAAGTGGTACCGTTCAAAATGAACACACAGCAGATTTTAATGTCCGTCGAGAGAGGAGAGTGGTTCACGTCCCTGGACTTGAAGGACGCATACTTCCACGCCCCCATGTGCCCAGTCCACAGACATTTTCTGAGGTTTGCATTCCAAGGACAGGCTCACCAGTTCAGGGTGCTGCCCTTTGGCCTGTCTCTCTCGCCAAGAGTTTTCACAAGGGTGGTGGCGGCGGCCCTTTCCCCACTTCAAGCAGCAGGCTTGACGATCCTGCCTTACTTGGACGATTGGCTAATTTGTGCCCCAGATCGTGTCCAAGTCATGAAAGACACAGAGTGAGTAATTCATCACGTACAGAGCTTAAGGCTCAGGGTGAATCTGGAGAAGAGCAACCTCATCCCCACAGAAAATACAATGTTTGTGGGGCTACAATTAAATCCGGTCACAATGCGTGGCTCGCTTACCCCACAGAGGGTGTCCAAGCTCCTAGCGCTGGTGAGCCAGTTCCATCTTGGCAGACGACTGGAGTTGGTGCAAAATCAGAGGTTGCTGGGCATAATGTCAGCAGCAGCTGCAGACCGGAAGTGCTCACAGGCGGCGGCGAGACCGTAAACAAAGGCAGGGGAAGCGAGGAGGGCTAAGGGCTAAGCTAAAGCAAACTCCTCACCGGCTATCTCTACCCAGCATTTTCCTCGACAATGTTCAGTTGCTCATGGTTAAGTGTAGACCGTTCTATCTGCCCACAGAGTTTACATCCACTGCTGTGACTGCAGCTTGTATCCCCCCAGATGCTAATGCTAAGCTGGCAATGAAAGAACTACAAGCTGCCATTAGCAAGCAACAAACTTTACATCCAGAGGCAGCCTTTATTGTTGCGGGTGACTTTAATCACTCCAACCTGAAGACTGTACTCCCCAAATTTTACCAACATGTCTCCTGCCCCACGGGAGGAGACAAGACTTTGGACCATGTCTATACCAACATGGCTGATGCTTACAAAGCTGCCCCCCTCCCCTACCTAGCACAGTCTGACCACCTCTCTTTGTTTCTTCCCCCAGAATACACACCACTCATCAAACGTGTGAAACCCACAGTGGAGGACAGTTAAAGTGTGGCAAGAGGGAGCAGACTCTGCACAACCGCATCGGTTTGGACACACAGACTGGAGTGTGTTTGCCACCCAGGCTACACTGGACTCCCACACGGACATCAACGCCTATACCTCCTCTGCACTGGACTTCATCAACACCAACATCAACAGTGTCACCACCCTCAAACAAATCACCACCTTCCCTAATCAGAAGCCATGGATGAACAGGGAGGTCCGCCTTTTGCTGAAGGCAGGCGATATTGCTTTCAGATCAGGTGACACCCAGGCCTACAGTTCATCCAGGGCTGTAAGTATCTTTTCATAGTCCCGAATGCCGTTGTCTGGAGCAGGTGGGCGTTGCATGCTGCTAGACCCGGGTTCGTAGAGCTACCTTATTTCAGAATGAAACTGCTGCATTCGAAGGTGTATCTACAGAGTTAGATATCGAGTTAATCAGCGTAGGTGACTGAAGCAAGTTCCTCAGTAGGGATACAGCCTCAGCTGTCACAAGCCTATTGTCCGCTGCCATACCGTTGACCGTTGGCGTTGGCTAAGATTGGCGCTTTGTCGCTGTTCAAAACCTGCACTCTTTGCTTCCGCCTTTCGGTGTTACCGAAGTACTTTCCGTATGCTAGTGAAATTTCATAAATATATACTACTGAAAGGCTCTTACATTCACTATTGAAACGCTCTCACAGTCACTTCTGAAATTACTTGTATGAATACATGTGAAACGCTTGCAAATCCTCATGTTGGAGCATACATACATACATACAGTATAACTGAAAAACGTATACATACACATTTGAAACATTTATACAAATATACAGTACCAGTCAAAAGTTTGGACACACCTTCTAATTTTTTTGAGAAGTTCTTTCTTTACTTTTATTATTTTCTAGATGGTAGATAACACTTTTTTTGTTTAGTACATTCCATATGTGTTCCTTCGTAGTTTAAATGTCTTCAGTATTAATCTACAATGTAGAAGATAATAAAAGTAAAGAAAACACTTCTCAAAAAAATGAAAGATGTGTCCAAACTTTTGACTGGTACTGTATGTGAAACACTTTCACATGTATCTAAACTTTTTATATTTTTGTAATCATATGCAAGAGATTCAGTTACGAATGTATAAGTCTTCAACAATATATATACAGTATATACAACCTTGTCATATGTGCATGCATGACTGTTTAAAATAGATATGTATAAATGTTTAACTTGTATGCATGTAAGAATTTCATATGTATGTGGCACAGAAGTATATATGTATGCATGTGTGTTTCTCATATGTATGTGTAAGTGTTTCAGACGAGTATGTATAATGTTTTATATATGAGCGTGCATAGGTTTACATGTGTAGTATGTGTCAGTATGTGTCAGAGTGTCTCAGTAGTAAGTGTGAGAGTGTCTCAATAGTTAAGTCCTAATGGCCCCTCATACATGCATGCGTGCGTTTCAGTCTTACAGTCATGAAACACTTTCTGGCTTTCAAATGTAACAGACTGTAGATAGGTTTCCACGACTGAGGTATCCCCATAGTATATTTATTCTCTCCATGAGACTCGCATTTTGCTAAGTAAAGCACAGGTAAAACCATTCGCTAACCATTCAGTGTTAAGTAAATGTAAACAAAACATTGGAATTATTTCGATCTGAATTCAGCAACTTACTTGTAGAAGAATCGTCATCACCACATTCTCTTAAATCTGGTTCCTCTTTAATTTCCATCAGAGAAGAATTTTCTTCTTTGCAGGTCAAGGTTGGCGAT
Organism: Clupea harengus; assembly: GCF_900700415.2. Lineage (NCBI taxonomy): Eukaryota > Metazoa > Chordata > Actinopteri > Clupeiformes > Clupeidae > Clupea > Clupea harengus. The sequence goes on from NC_045177.1 coordinate 3,274,294, forward strand.
GTGTGCATCTCAGTCTTACAGTCATGTTCCAGTTCAGGCTTTTCTTCCACTGTCTGAATTTCAAACAAATACTCTTGAAGGAAATGATCAGATTCTTCTTCCTCTTTAATTTCCATCAGTGAATAATTTTCTTCTTTGCAGGTCAAGGTTGGTGATGTGTGCATCTCAGTCTTACAGTCATGTTCCAGTTCAGGCTTTTCTTCCACTGTCTGAATTTCAAACAAATACTCAGATGGGAAATAGTCAAATTCTTCTTCTTTTATATTCTTCACTGACATGAGTAGTTGTGATGGTTCAGTAGATTCTGACATTGTAGACTTCAGCTGTCTTTTGCAATGGAAAGCCAGCAGGAAATTTCTGCATAGAAAGTGAAATATTAGCAACATACCCAAACACCACAAAGACACACACAGACAGAAAGACCCCAAAAAACACAAACAAAACACCCTAACATCTGACAAAAGAATACCAGGGACAAATGGATGGTCTGTACAATATCACACAAATCAGACAAAGTTTTTTAAAGTCAGAAAAAGAGAAACATTTTACTAAAGCTGTAGTAAAGTGTATTTACTATTTTAGCAGTCAAGCCACTAGGTGGCAGCAGTAGTTTGGCATGGGTGGTTGGTCTGGGTTCAGTTGGACGTTTACCTGCATGTTAGCAGTTCGATAAAGCCACCGGCATGAAACTGTATTGTTGGATTACATGGTAATAAACAGATTGAACATAACGCTGTTCAAGTTACTACAAAAGCATGTTTGAACAAATCTGTACGGGCTTAATGTAATCATCCTCCTAACCAAATCAGACATCTGTACAGGCTTCATGTAATCACCATCCTACCCAAATCAAACATCTGTACGGGTTTAATGTAATCCCCATCCTACCCAAATCACACATCTGTACAGGATCTTTTCAGGTTCAGATTTTGTAAAGTTTTTCATCAAAAGCTGCCCTTTCTCTAAAATAGCCCCTGCTTGCTTGCAAAATCGCTCTGTTCCTGCTCAAAACGGGTTGTCTGCACTCAAATGCACTGTTGCTTGGAGTCTTTCAGTTTAAGTTCGTGTCCTCGTAATCGGGCTGCTTCTGCTCACAGACTTCTCTCTCTCTAAATTGCCTTAGCTAAATTCACCAACCAAGACAAAATAACAACGTTAAATGAAAGAAAATGCCATTAGATTTAAAGACCACGCTCTATATTAAAGGATAAAAACTCCATACATCGACACGTTTATTTACGTGAGTTAATCAGTTATCGTTATGCGCATTTGAGTCCCTATAGCAAACTTTACACACACCAGATACATTTGGCATCACAAGGCTACTCAACTTACCTAGAAAACGGGAGCTCCAGATAAACTTATGTTAGGCGGTCAGTCGTGGTCATAGCCTCATAATGCTCACTGTCGGACCTCTTTTGCAGCCGTGTTCGGTTCCTTTTACATGGGCAACAGCTACATTCGGATTTTAAAGAACTATAATCCAGCATCGAATGCCTTTTTAGGAACTCTTTCTACTTTAACCACCGTAAACATCTCTGCGTCTTGTTCCTGTGTTCAAAACACGTTGCCTGCGATGCAAGTTTCTTGGAGCTGGCGACAATAAGCGAAATTAAAACCGGTGAAGAGTGTCAAAATAAAAGTCAGTTGAATATTTTGGTTTGGCTTACGTCTCTACGTTTTGCACAACATATGACCTTTGTACTGCTAGCTAGCAAAGATAAATACAGTGTATGCTATATTGCATCTGCAAATATTGTAATGTCATTAAATTCAATTACATTTCATTCATATAGCAACTGAATTTGTCTCGAGTCTCTTTACAGAAGGAAAGAGGAATATTAATGAAATGCACAAAATGAATAGTAAATACTAATAGAGAGAGCCAGCATTCAAAGTATTGGTTGTAGAACAGCGTAGTGGGTACACTGTGTCCTCATAAGGTTAATATTATCAGGATAAAAATAGCAATGAAGCAGAAGACTACATCAAAGCAGAGAAATATCTTGCAAATAACCGTGAAAGAAATAAGAACTAACCCATTCACATTCCATTACAAGCCTTTGGCCACTAACCCATCCACATTACATTACAAGCCTTTGGAACTGATCACTAACTCATCAGCATTACATTACAAGCGGCTGTGTGTGTGTGTGTGTGTGTGTGTGTGTGTGTGTGTGTGTGTGTGTGTGTGTGTGTGTGTGTGTGTGTGTGTGTGTGTGTGTGGCATTGGCCCATCTTCCATACTAAAAGGTGACAGAAAAAGGGAACTTCACAAGCGCGCCTTTAACAGTGGCTGGAACACTTTTGTAGCCAGCTGCTTCCTTGGGGCTTTGTCACCACTGGATGTATGAGCAGTCTGCTTGGTTCTTGCCATTGTTATAGAATTTTCAGAAGGTTCTTGCCATTGTTAAACAAAGAACTATTACTTCTCCTCTGTAGTATCTAAATCTAAACAACACACTTTTTTTGATTGATTGGTTATTTGCTAGAAACCTTTGAATGTGTCCTATGATATTGGGAAAATAATTTACAAACTATTTAAACCATTTTTAAACAATATCCTAAAATGAACTGATGAAAATGTTGGTGATGAAAAAGCATGTGAAATAAAAGTAATCTAGAGATTTGATTCTTAGAAGTCCTACAACACTGACTAATTTATCTCCATATTTTGTTATTAATTGGCTATTTGCTAGAATTGCACCTCGAGTGGAAGTAATTTAGGAGGAAAGTGTTTAATAGGATGGATGTCTGCTTTAATAAACTGCTGTTTGCCGATTACATATTGTACACCCACACACTCACACACATACTGAAAAAATACTTTTTTTTTAATTCAAACTCCACAAAGGGAGGTAGTTTGGGGTGGGGCTCAACTACAGTTCAAGGGTTTTAAACACATATGATTATGTACCTTAAATTAAGAATACCACAAGAATGTAGATGTAAGGCGGTGTATGTGCCACGCCGCTAGGCAGCGCTGCAGCCGTGTTTTATAAATGTTAATTTGATTGTTGTGATGTTTTTTGTACCTCCGGGGGACCCGTAATGTTTCTGGGTTCTGGTGCCTGAGATGCGATGAGTGAGTCTTGAGTGTGTGTGTTTGATGAACGAAATAGCTGCTGTGCTGAAAATAATAAATTTCGCCACCATTACGAAACCTCCTCGTCTCCCGTGTCGAATCCTTTGGACGCCCAACCACCCGCCAACATAAATCATGAACAACACAATGCAGAGTAGCAGCGGGCCGTTGGATAGTGAGAGGGCTACATATATAATTAATATCAATAATAATAGCTTCATTTTTGGCAGTACATAACATCTATGAGCTGTTGATGAGCCCAGAACCTTCATATGAGGTGCCGTTAAGTCCGTGAGACTAGGAAGCTCGCACAAACACTACTTTTTTTGTGGATTATATATTGTACAAACACACAAACACACATGAATCGCTGATGTAATTCCTGGTATGAAGGCTTTCTGCACTTGGGGCGTTTGACAGCTCTCTTTGTTCCTTTTTTGCTCATTGTTCCCTCTTTTGTTAGATTGGATCCTTTGAATGTCTCCTGTAATGTTAGAAAAAAAGGTTTCAATAATATCCCTCTCCTCAGTCATTTCTATCTTTTGATATATTAATACTTATTGGCCAATTGCTAAAATTGTACGTCATTTGGAAATGTCTACGTGGAGACTTAATGTATATGTAAATGTAAACAGAGATGCAGATACATGAATTAAAGAGCCAGAGAAAAAAAGATGGCAGACACTTTCTCTCTATTGAATGTAACAGACTGCAGATATTATCCCATCAGTAAGGTATCCCCACAGTACCTCTGTCCTCTGAATAGGTCTCACATTGAAAAATACAAGTTAGCCATTCTACAAAATTCAAGTATAGTAAATATACATAACATAACATAACGGACAACTTACTTGTAGGTGAAGAGTCAAAGTCACCATATTCTCTTGAATCAAATTCTTCTTCTTCTTTGATTTCCATTGGCGAATACTTTTCTTCTTTCAAGGTCAGGGTGGGTGATGGGTTAATTTCCATTTCAGTCTTGCATTCATAATCCAGTCCAGGCTCTTCTTCCACTGTCTTAAATGTAGACAGATACTCTTGTAGGAAATCATCAAATTCTTCTTTTATCTCCTCTTTCACTGAAGTCGGCAGTTGTGATGGTTCAGTAAATCCAGACATTTCTGACTTCAGTTCTGTTTTGGAAAAAAAAATTGGTCACACAACTTTTTTGCAAAGATATTGTGAATCTGCAGTGAAAGGAATACAGTAGTTGTACTGCTGGTGAATTACACATACAGTATACTTCCAGAGCATCCCAGTGCCAGCCAGCCTAAATAAGGCTTTTACAGAGCTGCAGTAACTGTTTGACATTTCTGTTTATAATACTGGCTCTCAAGTGGTCTTTCAAGATGTTTGCCTTGATTTATCTGTGTGTCATTAATGTATGTATTCCCATGTGATTTACCTGTGTGTCATTAATGTATGTATTCCCATGTGATTTATCTGTCTTTCATAAAGTAATTAGTATTTGAAAGGGGAATCATATAGATGGCAAACAGGATAATGAGAAGATCTGAGAAAGTGAGTTCCTTTTGTAACTTAATCCTACATGTGATGTCCCTGTCCCTTTCAGACTTACTACCGTAATTTCCGGACTATTGAGCGCACCTGAATATAAGCCTCACCCACTGAATTTTTAAAATATAATTATTTTTAACATAAATAAGCCGCACATGTCTATAAGCCGCAGGTGCAGCCAGTTACGATAAGTGCACTGTTGCTTTAAGAGAGCACAGTTGCAAGAGTCAATCAGAAGCTAGAACGTTAGATTGAAGACAGTGAGATAGAAGAAAGACGCTAGTTTGAAACCAGTGAGCTAAAGAACTTGAAAAGACTGGATTTGTATTGTTGTAAACTGTTTTGAGTTGTGTTCTGTCTACGCCAGTAGACTGTGGTTATTTCGACATTAGTTAAGTTATTGAGATACTGAGAAATCGCGTGGAGCTAAGCATCCATGCGGCTGCATCCATGCTAGCATCCTAGCTCCACAAAGCCACCGTAAACACAAAGCCACCGTATACAGTCACAGGTATCATAATCCATAAATTAGCCACGTCGTTGTTTAAGCCGCGAGGTTCAAAGCGTGGGAAAAAAGTAGCGGCTTATAGTCCGGAAATTACGGTACTGACAACCCAAAATTAGCACTGGAAGGCAGACAGCACTAACTTCGGCTGCACCAGTACACTCTTTGCCCATATTAAACCATATACAAACGGTATCTATACCCAGAACGTACAAACCCAACGCAAATCACACTAAAAGTATTAATCAGGATAATCTAATAAAGATACAGACTTTATCAGCACACAATGAAACTTGTACAATCCTAAAACTGGGCCTTATTAACATTCGGTCCTTAACATCAAAAGGTGCACTTATAAATGAGCTGATAACGGACAACAACATTCAAATACTTTTCCTAACTGAAACCTGGCTAAAACCAGATGAATTCCTAGCCTTAAATGAGTCCACCCCTCCAAGTCATGTTAACTGCCACATCCCCCGCAGCACAGGGCGTGGAGGTGGAGTAGCTACAATTTCCCTTGCTAACATATGTATTTCCCCAAGACCTAAATTTAAATTTGCATCATTTGAAGTCCTTGTACTTCATCTTATGCATCCAAACTCAAAAGCCACTCAGCTGGTCACTCTTGTGACACTATATAGACCACCAGGCCCCTACACTGAATTTTTAATATCCACATGGATAATGAAAAAAATAGCCTTACAATTGCATTCCAATCACTAATAGACTCTATCGGGTTCTCCCAACATGTAAACACACCAACTCACCACCATAATCACACCATTGACCTCTTATTAACACATGGCCTAGAAATTGACTGCCCTCTAGTTCTACCCCAAAATACTGCCGTTTCAGATCACCACTTAATTACATTCAACATGAAATTAGATCTCCGTCCAACAACAGAATGAACCCACTTCTACAGCTGTTGTCTATCCGACAGGACTACAGCAGAATTCATATCAAAACTACCAGTCGCTCTTGCCACAGCTCCTACCACTGGCAAAGTAAATGACGTACGCACACCCCCACCCCATATCGACTTACTAACGGATGGCGTCATACATGCGCTCCACTCAACCCACTAAAAAAGAGAATAAGAAAACTGAAAAGACTGGCCCCATGGTACACTGATCAGACTTGTGCACTTAAACAAACCACACGAAAACCAGAAAAAAGTTTCTGAGGCGAAATCGGCTTACTATTCTTCACTGATTGATAATAATAAAAACAACCCAAAGTTCCTATTTAACACCATTTCTAGGCTAACAAAAAAACACAATACAATCGATCATTCTGTTCCCATAAGCTTTAGTGGTAATGATTTCATGTCCTTTTTCAATAACAAAATTCTAACAATAAGAGATCAAATTCATAGTCTCCTCCCCCTCTATGACCTTACACCTCTTCCAAAATGCCCTATGGCTATGGCAACACCCCCTCAACCTGGTGCTCTCCTTGAATCCTTCGCACCCATTGACCTCCCTGAACTAAACTCCCTGATCCTCTCATCTAAATCATCGACGTGCCTACTAGACCCTATCCCCACAAAACTTCTTAAACATGCACTACCCTTATTAAGTGAGACATTACTTAATGTAATGAATAATTCACTAATTTCAGGATACATCCCCAAATCATTCAAAATAGCAGTGATCAAACCATCTCTCAAAAAACCTAACCTTGATCCTGATAATCTAGCTAACTATAGACCCATATCTAACCTCACCTTCTTGTCAAAAATACTTGAAAAAATAGTAGCTAAGCAACTTACTTCCTTTCTACACCAAAACAAAATCGGACAAACCCTCCAATCTGGCTTTAGAGCCCACCGCACTGAAACGGCCTTAGTCAAAGTCCTGAATGACCTACTAATCGCATCTGATCATGGGTGCACCTCAATACTAGTTCTTCTAGACCTTAGTGCCGCCTTCGACACTATAGATCACCATATCCTATTACAGAGACTTGAACATCATGTTGGAATCAAAGGCTGTGCCCTATCCTGTTTTAGATATTACCTCTCTGATCGCCATCAATTCGTTCATGTCCATGAGAAGTCATCCAATCACACTAGAGTAAGCTACTGTGTTCCCCAAGGCTCTGTCCTCGGACCACTGCTCTTTTCCCTTTACATGCTACCCTTAGGTGCTGTCATAAGGAACCATGGCATTAACTTCCACTGCTATGCTGATGACACCCAACTCTACCTATCCATGAAACCTGATGAAATTGTACATTTACCCAAGATAGAAACTTGCCTGCAAGATGTAAAATCTTGGATGGCTAACAACTTCCTGCTCCTCAACTCTGATAAAACTGAGGTTATGCTTGTAGGCCCCGATCAATTGAGAATGACACTATCTAGCCATCTATCCACACTCGATGGCATCCCAACACCCAATACTAGCATCAAAAACCTTGGGGTAACTATCAACCAAGACCTCCTACTTGACTCACACATAAAACAGATCTCAAAGACATCATTTTTTCATTTACGCAATATTGCCAAAATTAGAAAAGTCCTATCCCTCCAAGATGCAGAAAAACTAATCCACGCATTTATTACTTCCCGACTAGATTACTGCAATGCTCTCCTGTCCGGATGCAGCATCAACTCAATAAAGAGCCTCCAACTTATACAGAACGAGATGCAGACACCCTACCGATATTCAAATCGAGACTAAAGACATTCCTCTTCAGTGCATCCTATAACCATAAGTAATTGCGTCAACCAAGCCTAACCTTAACTAAAAATACGTAGCACATACACACGTAGGGTACACACCCGCTCTGCCCCTGATCGTCTTGGGTGGGCCTAGGGGCTGAGCAGGGGGGAGAGACAACAAGGCCAATCCCGGCATGGAGGTTACCCTGCCCATTCTGGTGGCACACCTCTCATCTCTCACTCCTGTGATGCTTTTCCATAGGGCCACTTGGTAGATAGGTAAACAGATGCTAGTGTGAGACAAAATTAAACCAAAACCTACATTGAGGGCACTTTAGAAAGGTGTACTTAAAGGTCATAAAACCTAAACATACACCTAGAATCTAGGCCAACCCTTAAGGGACAATTAAGAACATCAGAAACCCATTGGTGGACTTTAAAAAAAAAATAGATACACACCCGCTCTGCCCCTGTCCTGCTTAGTTGGGCCTGGGGGCTGAGCGGGTGAGAGAGACAATGCCAGACACGGCAGGGAGGCTGTCCTGCCAGACCCGGTGGCGCACCTCTTAGTTCTCTCAATCCTGCTTTCCATTGACCACTTGGTAGATAGGTAAACAGATTCTAGTGTAAGACAAAATTACATAAACCAAACAAATCTAAACACATGTAATACCCCTCTAATCAATTAAACTGGACTAAAATCTAAATAATATATTAAATAATATTCCCTTACTCCTAGCCAGGCAGCCCCTCTCCCTCTCCCTCTCCCTCCCTCTCCTCTCATATCACATTGCTAATGCTTATAATAATACTGATAAAATGGCCATATTGCCTACTGTGAATCTACTACCCAAAGGTATCTCCTTATCTGTTTCTGAAATAAATGTCTACTAACAAAAATGTTCGTTCTCCCTTGTAGCATGTTCCAATTGCTGATGGAAGTGGAAACATTGCTCCTCACCCCCACTACTCCTCAACTACGCATATGGACAGCCAAACTCTACCCACTCACTCTGTTCTTTTTCTTTCTCTCCTAATCCAGACTATCTTCGCTATGGGACGCTGCTGTAGTCTCTCCACCCGGTCTACCCGTAGAAACCCTCGGCCAATTGCACCCACCGCCACCGCACTGCCGTACACTTACTCTACCTCATACCCTATGCTAGCATTTATATACAATATATAATATTGCCACCATCAACATGTTTCCCTGCTCCTACTCCCCTTACCCCTGTAACAGTAAACCTTTGAGCACAGTGTATACCCACTAAACTGGTCTTGTTTGTATCATGTATTTACCACCGGATGTCTGTATATATATTATGTACACCTACCAAATGCAGGATATGTACAACACCTGTTGTTTCCCATCCCCTTCTGCCACACAACCCTCCCCCATCCCCCCTTCTTATCTCCACCCGGCCGACCTCAAGCAGATGGGTCCCCCCTTATGTGCCGTGGTTCTGCTTAAGGTTCCTTCCTGACTAACAGGGAGTTTTTTCTTGCCCGTGTTGCCAATGTGCTTGCACTAAGGGGGTTCAGGCTCTGTAAAGCGCCTAGAGACAATTGTATTGTTATGGCGCTATATAAATAAAATTGAATTGAATTTAATTGAATTTCTGTTCATTATAAATATGACTTGCAAGTTTTTCGGTCAACAAAACAAGAGTTCCCTCTGACTCTTTTCCACATTTGACATGAGAATGTTTAACAGAAGAACTACGGAGTTCATACATGAATACATGAATTGAATATCACTTGTAAGTGACTTAAAATAAAAGTGTCTACCTAGAGGCCAAATGTAAATGTGAACAGAGATAAACACACATGAATTATAGAGATGTAGAAAAAATGGTGGCAGACAATCTCTCATTTGAATTTAACAAACTGCAGATATTACCCCATCAGCAAGGCATCCCCACAGTATCTCTGTCCTCTGAATAGGTCTCACATTGACAAGCACAAGTTAGCCATTCTCTGAAATTGTAAATATAGTATCGTAAATATACACAACACTTTAAAATAAACAAGCAACTTACTTGTAGGTGAAGAGTCAAAGTCACCATATTCTCTTGAATCAAATTCTGTTTCCTCTTTGATTTCCACTGGTGAATAGTTTTCTTCTTTCAAAGTCATGATGGTAGACGTGTACATTTCAGTCTTGCATTCATATTCCAGTCCAGGCTTTTCTTCCACTGTCTTAAATGTAGACGGATACTCTTGTAGGAAATCATCAAATTCTTCTTTTATCTCCTTCTTCACTGAAGTGGGCCGTTGTGAAGGTTCAGTAAATCCGGACATTTCTGACTTTAGTTCTGTTTGGAAAAAGAAAATTGGTCACACTATCCTTTAATGCAAGGATTTGGTGAAAATCTCTGAAGAAAGAACTACAGTATAGTTGTACTGCTGGTGAATTACACAAACAGTATACTTCCAGAGCATCCCAGTGCCAGCCTTAAAAATGTGAATTCCTCAATCTGACTCCACGCTGTGGTGTTAATATAATGCTTCTTATGTCTGACCAATTAACTTCCTGCATTCAAACCTAGCCAATCAGCTGTAGGAGCTTTTGGAATGCAAACTAGCATGACAAAGGATTATGGGCAGGAACGTAAGTTATGTCCATAACCAGTGGCGGCTCCTGAAAAAATTCTCAGGGGGGGCAATTTTTTTTATAATGATTGAGGCGACCCATTCAGTAAGTACATTAAGTTAGTTGATTAACTCATACAGCAATACCTTTTTGTCCACTATTGGCAGCACACAACAGTAATATGTCCCCTCTTGCTACATAGCTAGAGTAGCAAGTTACAGGTGGAAAGCTATAGAAGAAAGTTGCATCCAGGAGCCTTCATAAGCAAACATGATGTGGCTCCACATTAAATTATCCCACTTTTTCATTATCCACGTTTCTCAAATGTTGTATGATGTAACATAGCTTAACAGGACACATGATATGTCCAGTAACATCATAAAGAAGGGGTAACATAAGTCAAAAACAACAATATTTATTGACTGATCTTGAAAGTATTGGCTTACAAAAGCAAAATAAGTCATCACATAAAAAATTATTCAGTGTTAGTGCAAGAAGCGAACTGTGAAACACACTGTAAAACCTATGAAAAGTGACAGTGGTATATGAAATACAGACCGCATTAGCCACGCGATTTTCTTTCGTTCCAATTCTTGGATGTAGGATTTCCCTCCCTTTGTAGAAACCTGTTGAATGGATACATTTGGTCTAGGAAGTCCTAATTGTTTTGTTGTCAATTTATCTTCATTAGTACGCCGACTAAAAAGGAGTTTCTGTCAAAAAGCGAATCGAGTTATTGCACTGGACAGGGCAGCCATCTTGACAGAATATGCCTCCGTCGAAGCTGTATGACGTTCGTATAGGCTTTTACGTCCACTACTTATGACAAGACCAGGAGGGGCGAGCCCTCCCGGAAGCCATAGAGAATACATTGAGAGCTCTGTTTTGTGAAAAAAAATGGATTTAACATGGGAGTCAATGGGAGAGGTCTGGGGCGATTTTCATTTCGCCCCAAATCGCCCCAGAAGGGGTGGGGCCATTTGAAGCACGACTTTAGGCTGACTGAACGACTGTTACCTGATTCGACAATGACATACAGAGACAGATCAGACGGTCTAGTGGTAGAATCCGACAGAAAAAAAAATATTACATTTAAATGTACGTGTCATTTACGCGACTTACAAGGATATTGCGTTTATACATAAGGAGTTTTTTTTTTTTTTTTTTTTCCCTAGGCAGTGCGTCGCCCCAATCGCCCTTATGGACGAGCCGCCCCTGTCCATAACTATGGATCTATGAGACCGAACGATGACCGTCACCACGGTCTACACCTTGGATATTGCCTCTGCTTACTACCTGTCTGGAGACCATAATACCAACAGGGTCATGTGAGTGACTGGGGGCTGGACCCGCAGTATAAAACACGTCCGGGGACACGCCCCTTTCTCTTGCCTGGAACGCCTCAGCCCGCCCCGAGCGACAAGAGTTGGTGACGGTCATCGTTCGGTCTCATAGATCCATAGTTATGGACATAACTTACGATCTATTTCGACCTCACTCAGACCGTCACCACGGTCTACACCTTGGATGACTAATACCATCAAGGTCGCGAGGGAGAAGGAACTGCGCCTTTACAACCTCCTCGCCACAGAAAGCACCGCCTCGCTCAGTGGAGCTAGTGCTGCCACATTGACCCTATAGAAACGTGCAAACGTGCAAGGTGCACTCCATGAAGCAGCTGCACAGATCTCTGCTACAGAAACCCCTCTCAGAGCAGCCCATGAGGTGGCCATACTTCTAGTAGAGTGGGCCACTAAGTTACCAGGAACAGGCAGACTGACTGTCATAGGCTTGTGCAATAGCGTCAACCACCCAGTGTGACCCGCTTAACACCACCATAACAGACAAATAGCTGTGAATGCGTATGCCTCAGAGACTGAGTACGCGTTACATAGGTTCTTAACGCCCTTATCGGGCACAGATTTCCCAAGTTATCCCCCGTTGGAGCAGACTCTGGGTGGAAAGAGCTGATCTCGATCACCTGATTCACAGTCTGAGGGTTCACTACTTTGGGAAGAAAGGATGGGTTTGGCCATAGTGACACACCAGAGTATTCGGCCTTCCACCGAAGACACTGCTCACTAACAGACAAAGCATGTAGATCGCTGACCCTCTTGGCAGAACAAATCGCCAGGAGAAACACTGTTTTCTGTGTGAGAAACTTGAGGTCAGCCTGGTCTAGCGGCTCATAGTGGGCCAGAGTCAGTGAGTGCAGTACAGTGGCCAGGTCCCATGAGGGAGCCCTCAACGACCTGCCCGGCCGCAGGCTGCGTGATCCCTTGATAAATTGAGAGACCAGGGGATGTTTACCAACCGCTTGTCCATCAACTGGCTGGTGAAAGGAAGAAATGGCTGCTGCATGAACCTTAACAGTGCTGGACGCCCTTCCCAAGTCCAGAAGTGACTGGAGGAAGCCTAAAATGCTGTGCACGGAGCAAATGACTGGGTCTAACTGTTTGTTGTGACACCAGTCTGAGAATACGCCCCATTTCTGTCTGTAGCAAGCTTGCGTAGAGGGAGCCCTGGCACTCTGTATGGTGTGCATAACTGCCTCACCTAGCTCCTGCGGGAGGGGCTGAGGAGTGGCCATGCCCACAGCTGTAGAGGTGCTGGATTGGGGTGCCAGATCTGACCGCCTGCCTGAGACAGGAGATCTGCCCTGACTGGAAGGGGCCATGGCTGCCCCTGAACCAGGCGGTGGAGAGCGGGGAACCACCATCTCCCCAGCCACTTGGGAGCTATCAGCAAGACCTTGTAATGGCCTGTAAGGATCTTGTGGAGGACATAGGGGATCAGGGGAAGAGGAGGGAAAGCATACAGCTGGCCCAACGGCCAGTCTTGGGACAGAGCATCCTGACCCAGAGGTGCCCATAGGTCCCTTATGGAAAACCACCTGTCGACAGGTCGACTCGAGCTCTGCCAAACTGAGACCACAGCTGAGTTACCACACCCGGGTGCAGTCTCCACTCACCCGGGAGTGGGCCAGTCCTGGACAGGAGGTCTGCCGCTCGGTTCTGCACTCCCGGAATATACACTGCTCTCAGGGATGCCAAATGGGTGAAGGCCCACAACAGGAGTTTCCAGGCGACCTGGAGGCCGCGCAGAGACCTGGTGCCCCCTTGGTGATTTATGTGGTATACAGCGGAGGAGTTGTCCGACCGCACTAGGACATGTCTGCCCCTGATAAGGGGGAGAAGTTCCACTAGGGCAAGATGAACTGCCCTCAGCTCCAGCACATTTATATGCTCGCCCCTCCAGCGTGAATTCCAGGTACCTCGAACTGTCCTGCCTTCCCAAACTGCACCCCATCCAGTTAAGGAGGCGTCTGTGGTCACAACCGCCCTGCGAGATGGGATATTCCCCAGTGGGGCCCCCTGAGAAAAGAGGGGTCTCTCCAGGGACGTAGTGCATGCCTGAATGGCCGTGTGACCTTGAGTTTCACACGCCGGTCTTGCAGAGGATGAAGGTTGAACGCATTCAACCACCTCTGCAGCGGCCGAGCCCTGAGGAGGCCTAGAGTGACCACTGCAGCTGCTGCTGACATTGTGCCCAGCAACCTCTGATTTTGCACCAACTCCAGTCGTCTGCCAAGACGGAACTGGCTCACCAGCGCTAGGAGCTTGGACACCCTCTGTGGGGTAAGCGAGCCACGCATTGTGACTGAATTTAATTGTAGCCCCACAAACATTGTATTCTGTGTGGGGATGAGGTTGCTCTTCTCCAGATTCACCCTGAGCCCTAAGCTATGTACGTGATAAATTACTCTCTCTGTGTCTTTCATGACTCGGACACGATCTGGGGCACAGATTAGCCAATCGTCCAAGTAAGGCAGGATCGTCAAGCCTGCTGCTTGAAGGGGGGACAGGGCCGCTGCCACCACCCTTGTAAAAACTCTTGGCGAGAGTGACAGGCCAAATGGCAGCACTCTGAACTGGTAAGCCTGTCCTTGGAATGCAAACCTCAGAAAAGGTCTGTGGACTGGGCACATGGGGACGTGAAAGTATGTGTCCTTCAAGTCCAGGGACGTGAACCACTCTCCTCTCTCGACGGACATTGAAATCTGCTGTGTGTTCAGCATTTTGAACGGTAGCACTTTTACAAATGCGTTTAGACGCCTTAGGTCCAGGATAGGACGCAGACCTCCATCTTTTTTTGGAATGATGAAATATTTGGAGTAAAACCCAGCAAGCTGTTCGTCGGAGCTTACCCTCTCGACAGCCTCCTTCTCCAGAAGGGTTAAAATCTCTCTGTTTAAAACTTCTGCCTGAACTGGGTCTTTGACCATGGTCATCTGAACCCCAGAAAAGGGAGGGGGGCGCCGCCGAAATTGAATTCTGTAGCCATTCGCCACTGTAGCCAGCACCCATTGGTCTGACACACACTCTACCCAGCTGCTCAGGCGTAGCTGGGAGACGGCTTCGGCAGGCGACATGGTGTCCTGATCTTCTGGACCAAGCGTCTTTCTGATCGCTGCCAACAAGATGGCTAGCGCATTTCCAGAGCATGCAGCACGTGCGGCTGCATTGTAGGAACTGCACACAAGGGTGTCCGTCTTATGGCACTCCCTTACTGGGCACTTGGGGTTGGCAGTCACCCGAGCTGGGCCAAGCGATGTCAGGGCCGCAATCTCTCTCTCAACTGGTGGCATGTCAGCCAGCCCAGAGTCTGTTTCAATCTGGTCTTTTGTCAACCTGCGACACCCAGGGTTAAACTGTGGTGGAGCTGTAGGGTTATTCCACGACCTTTTAAGCATCAGTAAATAATCTGGCGCCGCCGGGATAGAGACCACCGGCTGGGACTTGGAAATGCCAGCCCAGACCCCCTGTGCTGGAGCTTGGGCTACAACCCTTGCCGCAGAGAGGACCCTTGACAGGACATCAGTGGCAGAAACCTCACCATCTCCTGCCCCTCCTGCTAAGTCAATCTGCTAGTGTCAAGCAGGGATTCCTGTGCGTACAACGACAAAACATCCTCTTGCCCAGCACTCTCACTCTGATATGCGGGCAAATCCTCGTGAGGGGACTCACACAGTACGTTGAGGCCACTACCTGTGGTAACGTGCTGCGTCCCCATCTTACCAAGCCTCTCAGAGAGGCCCTTTATGGCAGCCAAGATCTCAAGATGAGCCTTGTCTTGGGCTAAGGGGTAGCCTACGCGTTGTCTCTTAAAGGAAGACTTTGCTGCATGCTAGCTCATCCCCAGCAGAACGTCTACTTGTGCGCCTCTTTTGCGCTCTGATACACTGCCTGCCCTCTCTCACCGAGGGTATTGGAGAAGACGCTCTCTGGGCTTTATACTGCTCTAGTACCTCGGCTTTCTGCGCACGCTCTTCCAAAGGGAGATCCAGAGTGGCCACACACAGGTTCTCCACATCTTCCGTCACATGTGCCTCCCCCAAGCAGGTGGGGCATTCTCTATGGCCGTCACGGGGGTCCATAGATGCCGAGCAGGACCAGCAGGCATGGGAAGCCATCTTAAGGCTATGAAGCTATGCGCTTAATTACTGAGTGTGAACACCCTGCTCACGCAGCCAAAGCACACTACACCCCCACTGTGCACGAACACACTGCCTGGACAAGACACACACCGCCCAGGTGGGTGGATGACAAAAATCACTGTGCGCGGACGCACTGTTTTGAAAGGCACTGCTTAGCTGAGGAAGCAGACTTTAGATTTACTGCCTGTGAAGACACTATAAAGCTGCAAAAAGTACAAAGCTGGCAAACAGAGGAATTACTGGTTAACAATAATACTTCTCTGACTGCATATACTTACCGTGCAACAATTAACAACTGTTTGTGGATTTCAGCTCCGCATTCAACACCATCGCCCCAGCTCTCCTCCAAGACAAGCTAACACAGCTGAGCGTGCCTGAGCCCACCTGCAGGTGGATCACTGACTTCCTGTCAGACAGGAAGCAGCGTGTGAGGCTGGGCAAGCTTGTCTCGGAGCCCCGGACCATCAGCACTGGAGCCCCACAAGGCTGTGGGCTCTCTCCTTTACTCTTCTCCCTCTGCACCAACAACTGCACCTCCAGCCACCCCTCTGTCAAACTCCTTAAATTTGCGGATGACACAACCCTCATTGGACTAATCTCCAATGGGGACGAGGCAGCCTACAGAAAAGAAGTTGACAGCCTGGCTTTTTGGTGCAGCCAGAATCACCTGGACCTGAACGCCTGTAAAACAGTAGAGATGGTAGTAGACTTCAGGAGGAGCCCAGCCCCAACCATCCCCCTCATCATGTGTGACTCCCCAGTTAACACTGTGGAGTCTTTCAGATTCCTGGGAACAATTATGGCACAGGACCTAAGGTGGGCGGAGAACATCACCTCCACAATCAAGAAGGCCCAGCAAAGGATGTTCTTCGTTCGGCAGCTAAAAAAATTCAACATGCCGCAGAAAGTGATGGTCGAGTTCTACACAGCCATCATTGAGTCAATCCTCACCTCATCAATTACCATCTGGTTCGCTGCCTCTACTGCAAAGGACAAAGGCAGACTGCAGCGGATCATTCGGTCAGCCGAGAAGGTCATCGGCTGCGACCTGCCGTCTCTCCTAGACCTGTTCTACTCCAGGACCAGCAAGAGAGCATGCAAGATCATCGCTGATCCTTCCCATCCTGGTCACCACCTATTCCAAAGACTCCCATCTGGCAGAAGGTTCCGGGCTATAAAGACCAAAACCTCGCGCCACCTGAACAGTTTTTTCCCCACGGCAGTGGTGCTCACAAACAAGCCCCCTGCATCACACTGACTCTGGGTTTGCCAATTCCAATTCACAATTATTTAATATTCTGTATTTGTCTTTTATTCTTGTTTTTGCTATTTTGTTGTTAGGTTATGTGTTTTATGTCCTATGCACCAACCACCAAGATAATTTCCTGTATATGTAAATATACTTGGCCATTAAAAGAATTCTGATTCTGATTATGCTGGTGACTAGAATGATAGTTATAATTATAATTATTTACTATGCGCGAACGCACTACTTTAAACAGACAACAAACTGCCTGACGGGAGAATGGCTATCTACTAGCAAACAAAAGAATACTACTGTGCGCGGACACACTGCTTAATTAGGAAAACAAACTACCGTCTCCTAGAGACTACTACACACAAACAAATCAGCAGGCTAGCAAAGACTCGGCTGTGCGCGCACGCACTGCTTAAAAGGGAACTAAAGTATCTTACACAGATACAGGCTGGCAACAGCAAGACTTACCATGCACGGACGCACTGCTTGATTAAACAAGAAAAACAAGCTCATCAAACGTGTTAACACAACTATAAGCTTAGTAAACCGAAAGTCTAACTGTGCGGGAACGCACTGCTTAATGAGAAGGAAACAAAGTAACGACTGACCCTACACGAGGGAAGCCAACAAACAATCCCCAATGCTGCAATCAGCGAGGGTCTGCACAATTACACATTTTCAAAAAACAATATGAACTTACCACACAATCCACAGGGACACTAGGCGCCTGCCGCGAAGTTAAGGATTGATAATTAGTGGAGTCCAACAGGGTATTCCTTAATACCAAATTTACCGGTCTCAGATGAGGCGAGAAAGGCAAAGAGAAAGGGGCGTGTCCCCGGACGTGTTTTATACTGCGGGTCCAGCCCCCAGTCACTCACATGACCCTGTTGGTATTATGGTCTCGAGACAGGTAGTAAGGAGAGGCAATATCCAAGGTGTAGACCGTGGTGACGGTCTGAGTGAGGTCGAAATAGATCTACATGTCTATGAACACCGTTTACACGTCTGATGTTCCTCAGGTGGCCATGGCCATAGCTCAGCCTGCAGAAACTCCGCAGAGGAGTGTAGTAGGGGGCTGGGGGTGTGAACTGAGAAGTGATGGGGGATGGTGAGGGGAGGTTGGTGTGGGCTGGTAAACTTCTGGTTTCCATTCTGCCTCAAAGCTGGTTTATACTCTATGCATATGTGAGCATTTATGTAGCATGTGTATGTTTATTATACTAATATAAGAAGAGAGAGTAAAAAAAATATCAGACCTACATACCAATGTTCCGTGATGATGATGGGGAAGGAGAAGGAAAGGTGGGGGTGGACTGGTAAACTGAAGGAAGCTTCCATTTTGCCTTAAAGCTGGTTTATCCTGTATACATAGTATGTGAGTATTCATGTAAGCATGTTATATAAAAATAGAGATTACGTATAATATCAGACCGACATACCAGTGTGAAGATCCACTTAAAAAACAATGGAATTAAATAGAAATCACCAGACCCAACATATGTTACTTTTGTAAGTACACACTACATTATCATTTGCACCCAAAAAACTGTCATTTACCCCAGGTTGATGGCAGTGGTTCATCCAGCTCAACTACAATTCAAGGGTTTTAAACTAATATGATTATTTACCTTACTTTAAGAATACCACAAGAGTACATGCAATTCACATCAATAATAATTGCTTTATTCTTGGCAGGACTCCAACTAAAAAACATAAAACATAAAAAAGTTTTACAATACATCTCATTCTCAACATGAAACTATTAGCAGTGCTATGTCTGATCTGGTCATTGGCCATCAGGGTCTTAGCAGTGCCTGCCTTCAGTGCTCCCCTGCAGTGCATTTTCAGCCATGGTGGCTTCATACTACATCCTCATTGCACACACTTTTTCCAATTTTATATTTTGTAGATGTAATGCTTCATCCTGACATAGCGGTATAGTACAGACGTATCCAGATTATTTGTTTGTACATTATATTTGATTCTAGTTTGTGTAATTCATCAATCAATGCTTCTTGAGCAGGATATGTCAGGGTTGTTGATCTTTTAAAGACTTAATGTGACATGGCTGTGCTTTGAGAGTGATATTTAAGGCCTTACTGTAGAGTAGTTGATATGACTGGGATCTGTGACTGCATAAATTACTACACTACTGCTGAGAGGGGAGCAGTAGGTGAATCTACCCAGAGTCACCTTTCCTTCCACCATAAGTAATGAACAGACCCAGGGTATTTACAGAGCTGCAGTAACTGTTTGGCATTTCTGTTTATAATACTGTCATTGCTCTCAAGTGGTCTTTCAAGATGTTTGCTTTGATTTATCTGTGTGTCATTAATGTATGTATTCCCATTTGATTTATCTGTTTGTCATTAATGTATGTTTTCCCATGTGATTTATCTGTCTTTCATAATGTGTGTAGCATTTGAAAGGGGAATCATATAGATGGCAAACAGGATAATGTGAAGATCTGAGAAAGTTAGACTTAATCCATAAATGTGATGTCCCTTTCTGTTCAGGATAAATATGACTTGAACGGTTTTCTGTCAATAATACAAAAGTTCCCTCTGACTCTTTTCCACATTTGACATGTTTAACAGAAGAAATACAGAGTTCCCTGTAATGAGGAATGGATAATTAGTTTAGCTAATTACTGCTTGTCGATTATATATTGTACACCCGCACACACGAACCCAAATCCCCCCCGACACACACACAAACATACTTGAAAAAAAAAACACTCACTCAAGTTTTTTTTTTAATTCAATTCATGTGCCCTAACAATTCATATTTCAATCTCTACCCCAAGACACGTTCAAATATAATAAACAATACTTCATCTTGTACATCAAATGTTGTTGAAAACTCAGCTAATCAAGATATTTTTCAGTAAGTGATACTCCATCATGTATTAGCAGGGCAGCACATCATTTGAATGGATCCCCTGATGTCTCTTGAGATTAGACATTTGTCTAAAGGCCTTTCCACATTGAGAACACTAATGTGGCGTTTCTCCAGTATGCGTAATCTGATGTTTGGATAGGTTGGAGCTATCCCTGAAATACTTTCCACATGAAGTACACTGATACGGCTTCTCCCCAGTATGGATCCTCTGGTGTGACTTGAGAGAAGATATTTTACTAAAGGCCTTCCCACATGTAGTGCACTGATGGGGCTTTTCCCCAGTATGGATCCTCTTGTGTGTCTTGAGATTAGACATTGAACTAAAGGTCTTCTCACATGTACTGCACTTGTGTGGCTTTTCCCCAGTATGGATCCTCTGGTGTGTCTTGAGATGAGCCATTGAACTAAAGGCCTTCCAACATGTACTGCACTGGTGTGGCTTTTCTCCAGTATGGATCCTCTGGTGTGTCTTGAGATTAGACATTTGACTGAAGGCCTTCCCACATGTACTGCACTGATGTGGCTTTTCCCCAGTATGGATCCTCTGGTGTGTCTTGAGAGAAGACATTTTACTAAAGACCTTCCAACATGTACTGCACTGATACGGCTTTTCCCCAGTATGGATCCTCTGGTGTGTCTTGAGAACAGATACTTGATTAAAGGCCTGCCCACACGTACTGCACTGATGGGGCTTTTCCCCAGTATGGATCCTCTGGTGGATCTTGAGATTGGACATTCGATTAAAGGCATTCCCACATATACTGCACGGGTGGGGCTTTTCCCCAGTATGGATCCTCTGGTGTGTCTTGAGAACAGCCGATTGACTAAAGGCCATCCCACATGTACTGCACTGGTGTGGCTTTTCCCCAGTATGGATCATCTGGTGTTTCTTGAGAGCAGACAAATGATTAAAGGCCTTCCCACATGTACTGCACTGGTAAGGCTTTTCCCCAGTATGGATCCTCTGGTGGTTCTTTAGATCAGACATTTTACTAAAGGCCTTCCCACATGTACTGCACTGATGGGGCTTTTCTCCTGTGTGTATTTGTTGATGAATTGCAAGACTGAAACGTTTAGTAAATGTTTTGAAACACTGGGAGCATTCATGTTGTTTCTTCCTGGTGTCCTGTAGCTGATGTAATTCCTGGTATGAAGTCTTTCTGCACTGGGGGCGTTTGTGAAGTCTCTCTTTGTTTCTTTTTTGCTCAGTTTTGCTTCTTTGGTTAGATTGGATCCTTTGAACATCCTCTATAATATTAGAAAATAATGTATTAGTCATATATTCTCCCTTATCCTCTATCTGGTACATAATTTCAACCATAAAGGCAAACATACGCCTTTAAAAAATATTCATACTATATATATATATATATATATATATATATATATATACAGTATATCTATTGGTTATTTGCTAGAATTGCTAGAAAGTCTATTGGAAGTGACTTAGGATAAAAGTGTCTACTTAGAGACTAAATGTAAATGTGAAAAGAGATACATACACATGAATTACACAGCTTCAGAAAAAATGATCGTAGACACTTTCTCTCTTTTGAAGGTAACAGACTGTAGATAGTATCCCATAAGTAAGGTATTCCCACAGTATCTCTGTTCTCTGAATAAGTCTCACATTGTGGAGCACAAGTTAGCCATTCTCTAAAATTCAAGTATTGTAAATATACACAACCCTCTACAATAAGCAAGCAACTTACTTGTAGGTGAAGAGTCAAAGTCACCATATTCTCTTGAATCAAATTCTTCTTCATCTTTGATTTCCATTGGTGAACACTTTTCTTCTTTCAAGGTCATGATGGTAGACGTGTACATTTCGGTCTTGCATTCATATTCCAGTCCAGGCTTTTCTTCCACTGTCTTCAATGTAGACGGATACTCTTGTAGGAAAGCATCAAATTCCTCCTCTTTTATCTCCTTCTTCATGGAAGTAGGCAGTTGTGAAGGTTCAGCAAACCCGGACATTTCTGACTTCAGATCTGTTTTGGAAAAAGAAAATTGGTCACACTATCCTTTGATGCAAGGACACAGTGAGAATCTGCAAAGAAAGAACTACAGTATAGTTGAACTGCTGGTGAATTACACATACAGTATACTTCCAGAGCATACTAGTGCCAGCCTTAAAAAGTTGAGTTTAGTAATCTGACTCTGTGGTGTTAATATTTCTTAATATATTGCTGTCTGACCTACTATCTTACTGGATTCAAACCTAGCCAATCAGCCCTTTGGAATGCAAACTAGCATCATAAAGCATTATGGGCAGGAATTCCATGTCTATGAGCACCGTTTACACGTCTGATGTTCCTCAGGTGGCCATGGCCATAGCTCAGCCTGCAGAAACTCCACAGAGGAGTGTAGTAGGGGGCTGGGGGTGTGAACTGAGAAGTGATGGGGATGATGAGGGAAGGTGGAGGTGGACTGGTAAACTGAAGAAAGCTTCTATTCTGCCTCAAATCTTGGTTATACTGTATGCATATGAAAATATTCATGTAAGCATGAGGCCCACAGTGGTAGAGAGGAGGTAGAGAAGTAATTTAGTAATCAGAAGGTTGCTAGTTCAATTCCTCATTTGCCTCACTGTCGAAGCGTCCTTGAGCAAGACACAGAACCCATAATTGCTCCTGATGTGCAGTGTGCCATCAGTGTTGATGTAAAAAAAAAATTGGATAAAAGCGTCTGCTAAATAACTAAATGTAAATGTAGCATGTGTGTGTGTCAAACCTAGCCAATCAGCTATAGGACCCTTTGGAATGCAAACTAGCATCACAAAGGATCACAGACTGGAATTCCATGTCTATGAGCACCGTTTACACGTCTGATAGTCCTCAGGTGGGCGTGGCCATAGCTCAGCCTGCAGAAACTCCACAGAGGAGTGTAGTAGGGGGCTGGGGGTGTGAACTGAGAAGTGATGGGGATGGTGAGGGAAGGTGGGGGTGGACTGGTAAACTGAAGGAAACTTCTATTCTGCCTCAAGGCTTGTTTATACTGTATGCATATGTGAGTATTTATGTAAGCATGTGTGTGTATTTCATTCTGATATGTATAGAGAGTACAAATACTACAAGAGCGTATGCAATTCACAACAATAATAATAACAATTATAGCTTCATCTTTGGCAGTACTCCAACTTAAAAAAACATTGACAAAATGCAAAGGTTTTACAATACAACTCATCCTCAACATGAAGCTATTAGAAGTGCTATGTCTGAACTGATCAATGGCCATCAGGGTCTTAGCAGGGCCTGCCTCCAGAACTACCCTGTAGTGCATTTTCAGCAACAGTGGCATCATACTACATCCTCATTGCACACAAATGTCTGACACGCTTTTGTCCAATTTTATATTTTGTAGATGCAATGCTTCATCCTGACATAGCGCTTAGTAGTTTATATTTGATTGTAGTTTGTGTAATTCTATGGGGCGACAGTGGTACAGGTGGTAGAGGAGTCGTTAAGTAATTGGAAGGTTGCTAGTTCGATTCCCCACTCCTCCTTACCAAGTGTGTAAGTGTCCTTGAGCAAGACACTGAACCCCTAAACTGCTCCTGATGTATAAATGCAATTTCCTTGTACGTCTCAGGATCTCATTTTCCCCCCTGTAGAGGCTTCCAAAAAACATAAAATGTGTATTTCATACAGTATTTTCAATTTGTATCTTTAATATGAGGTTCAATCTCATATTGACAAAAACAGAAATTGAGTTTGGAGAGGATAGAGTTTGTTTACCTGTTTCAGAGGATATTTGTTTATAGCTTAATGTGATGTGGCTGTGATCTGAGAGTGGAATCTGAGGCCTTACTGTAGAGTAGTTGATATGACTGGGATCTGTGACTGCATAAGCTACTACATTACTGCTGAGAGGGGATCAGTAGGTCAATCTACCCAGTCACCTTTCCTTCCACCATATGTTATGATCAGACCCAGGGTATTACAGAGCTGCAGTAACTGTTGGCCATTTCTGTTTACAATATTGTCATTGCTCTCAAGTGGTCTAAAGTTGTTTGCTTTGATTAATCTGTGCGTCATCAATGTATGTTTTCCCATTTGATTTATCTGTGTGTCATTAATGTATGTATTCCCATTTGATTTCATATAGTCTGATTCTCTCTCAGTTCCCTGCCATTCATGTCTCCCATAACTAAGACTGGACCTTCATATTGGAACTGTATAATTTCAGACTCATACAAGGGTATATTGAAATTATATTTATTATGGATTATAATTTCTGTAGTATTTGAAAGGGGAGTCATATAGATGTCACACAGGTAAATGTGAAGAATTGAGAAAGTGAGTTCCTTTTTTAACTTAATCCATACATTTGATGTCCCTTTCCTGTCTTCCCATCCGTTCGTCTGTCTGCCCATCTGTCTGTCTGCCCATCTGTCTGTCTATCTGCCCGTCTGTCTGTCTGTCTGTCTATCTGCCCATCCGTCTGTTTGTCTGTCTGCCCATCTGTCTGTCTGTCTCCCTCTACAGTAACTTTCAAATGTAACAGACAACACATCTTGGTTAAGGGATTCGCTTTGTTCTCTCCTACAACACTGAACTTTCTAAGACATTTTATTTCAGATTATATAATTCTAATTATATTTATTATTTGCTAGAATTGAAATGTAAATTAAAACAGTAGAAAAGAGACAGCAGACTCTTTCGCTCTTTCAAATCTAACAGACTGCAGATGGTGTCCCATGACTACGGTATTCCCATAGTATCTCTATTCAAAAACAGACTGCAGATAGTGTCCCATGATTAAGGTATTTCCATAGTATCTATATTCACAATGAAACACACTGCAGATAGTGATTCTCTCCACTGGTCAAGTAAAGCACAAATTCCAACAGTAAATAAAAAAATGAAAGGTCATGTTTTGTTAATGTAAATGAAACATTGCAATAGATTTGGTTTGAGTTTGTGCGTCTCAGTGGAACAGTCATGAAATACTTTCTCTCTTTCAAATGTAACAGACTGTAGATAGGTTTCCATGATTGAGGTATCCCCATAGTATATCTATTCTCTCCATGAGACTCACATTTTGCTGAGTAAAGCACAAGTAAAACCATTCACTAACCATTCAGTGTGTGGTAAATGTAAACGGAACATTGGAATTAATTCGATCGGAATTCTACTTAACCAACTAGTCAGCAACTTACTTGTAGAAGAATCGTCATCACCACATTCTCTTAAATCTGGTTCCTCTTTAATTTCCATCAGAGAAGAATTTTCTTCTTTGCAGGTCAAGGTTGGTGATGTGTGCGTCTCAGTCTTACAGTCATGTTCCAGTTCAGGCTTTTCTTCCACAGTCTGAATTTCAAACAGATACTCAGATGGGAAATAATCAGATTCTTCTTCTTTTATATTCTTCACTGACATGAGTAGTTGTGATGGTTCAGTAGATCCTGACATTGTAGACCTCAGCTGTCTTTTGCAATGGAAACCCAGCAGGACATTTCTGTAATGCAAGTAAAATATTAGCAACATGCCCAAAGACCACAAAGACACAAACAGACACAAAGACTAAAAAAAAAAACTCACCCTAACATCTGACAAAAGCAAATAGATGGCCTGTACAATATCACAGAAGTCAGACAAAAGATTTTTAAAGTGAGAAAAAAAGAAACATTTTACAAAAAGCATGTATGAACATCTATACGTGCTTAATATAATCACCATCCTACCCAAATCAGACATCTGTACATGCTTAATGTAATCACCATCCTACCCAAATCAGATATCTGTACGGGCTTAATGTAATCACCATCCCACAAATCACACATCTGTACAGGATCATTTCAGGTTCAGATGTTGTAATGTTTTTCATCAAAAGCTGCCCTTTCTCTCAAATAGCCCCTGCTTGCTTGCAAACTCGCTCTGTTCCTGCTCAAAACGGTTTGTCTGCACTATAATACACTGTTGCTTGCAGAAATGTCCTGTGTTTCAGTTTAAGTTCTTGTGCACTCGGGCTAATTCTGCTCAAAGACTTCTGCGCTCTCTCTCTCTCTCTCTCTCTCTCTCTCATTGTTATTAAATTACCTTACCAAAATTCACCAATCAATACAAAATCATGACGTGAAATGAACGAAAATGCTCTCAGATTGCAAGACCACGCTCTATATTAAAGGATACAAACTTACATACATCGACAATTTTATTTAAGTGAGTTAATCAACTATTGTTAAGCGCATATTTACATTTCGTCATTTAGCAGACGCTTTTGTCCAAAGCGACGTACAAGGGAGAGGCATATGAGCCCCTATCGCAAACTTTACACACACCAGATATGCCCGAGTTATGGCATGTATACATTTGGCATCACAACTCACAAGGCTACTCGGCTTACCTAGAAAACGGGAGCTTCAGAGAAACTTATGTTAACCGTCGCTCAGTCGGGGTCATAGCCTCAGAATGCTCACTGTTGGACTTCTTCAGCAGCCGTCTTCGGTTTATTAGACGGACATCAGTTACATTAGGATTTTAAAGAACTATAATCCAGCATTGGATGACTTATTAGGAACCCTTTCTACTCTAACCTCCGTAAACATCTGTACGTTTTGTTCCCGGGTTTCAAGCACGTTGTTTGTGATGAAAGTTCCTTGGAGCTGGCGACAATATGAGACATTAAAGGCGGTTAAGAGTGTCAAAATAAAAGCCAATAGAAAGTTCGGTTTAAAATGTTGGTTTGGCTAACGTTTCTACGTTTTGCACAACACATGCCAATTGTACTGCTAGCTAGCCTACATAAATCCAGTGTATGCTATATTGCATCTGCAAATATTGTAATTTCATTAAATTCAATTCTTCAATTCTAATTGTATTTATATAGCAACTGAAATTGTCTCGAGTCTCAGGGGCAAGGAGGAATATACATGAAATACACAATATCAATAGAAGATACTAAACAGTTTCCTCATAAGGTTACTATTATAAGGATATTAAGAGCAATGAAGCAGAAAACTACGTTAGACTTCATCAAAGCAGAGAAAGATCTTGCAAATAACCGAGAAAGAAATTAACACTAAACCATCCACATTACATTACAAGCCTTAGGCAACTAACCCATCCACATTACATTACAGGCCTTAGGCAACTAACCCATCCACATTACATTACAAGCCTTTGACCACTAACCCATCCACATTACATTACAAGCCTTTGACCACTAACCCATCCACATTACATTACAAGCCTTTGGCCAATAACCCATCCACATTACATTACAAGCCTTTGGCCACTAACCCATCCACATTACATTACAAGCCTTTGGCCACTAACCCATTGTTATGCCCCCTGGTGGCTCGGAGTAGTTCGCAACATAAGGGCAACGTAACACACATCCACATTACATTACATGCTTGTAATGTAATTTGGATGGGTTAGTGGCCAAAGGCTTGTAATGTAATGTGAATGGGTTAGTGGCTAAAGGCTTGTAATGTAATGTTGATGAGTTAATCTTCATATCTTTCTCGGTTATTTTTCTCTGCTTTGATGAAGTTTAACGTAGTTTTCTGCTTCATTGTTCTTTTTATCCTTATAATAGTAACCTTATGAAGACACTGTGAAGTATTTTCTATTTATATTGTGTATTTCATGTATATTCCCCCTTCCATCTGAGACTCGAGACAATTTCAGTTGATATATATATCAAATTGAATTGAATTTAATTAATTTACAATATTTGCTGATGCAATGTAGCATACACTGCATGTATCTAGGCTAGCTAGCAGTACAATGGCCATATGTTGTGCAAAAAGTAGACACGTTAGCCAAACCAACATTTTAAACTGAACTTTTGATTTGGACTTTTATTTTGACACTCTTAACCACCTTTAATGTCTCTTATTGTCGCCAGCTCCAAGGAATTTCCATCACAAACAACGTGCTTGGAAGCCGGGAACATAACGCACAGATGTTTACGGAGGTTAGAGTAGAAAGGGTTCCTATTAAGGCATTCGATGCTGGATTATAGTTCTTTAAAATCCTAATGTAGCTATTTCCCGTGTAAAAGAAACCGAAGACGGCTGCAGAAGAGGTCCGACAGTGAGCATTATGAAGCTATGACCCCGACTGACCGACGCCTAACATAAGTTTCTCTGGACCTCCCGTTTTCTAGGTAAGCCGAGTAGCCTTGTGATGCCAAATGTAGCCTATATATGCCATAACTCTGGCATATCTGGTGTGTGTAAAGTTTGCGATAGGGGCTCATATGCCTCTCCCTTGTACGTCGCTTTGAACAAAACTCACGTAAATAAACTTGTCGATATATGAAGTTTGTATCCTTTAATATAGAGCGTGGTCTTTAAATCTTGAAGCATTTTCGTTCATTTCACGTCATGATTTTGTACTGGTTGGTGAATTTTGGTAACGTTATTTCATATCAATCAGAGAGAGAGAGACAGATAGCGAGAGCGAGCAGAAGAGAAACAAGAGGACGAGCGCGAGAACTAAAACTAAAACACAGGACAGTTCTGCAAGCAACAGGATATTTGAGTGCGAGAATTTATACTGAAACACAGGACATTCCTGCAAGCAACCGTGTATTTGAGTGCGAGAACTTAAACTGAAACACAGGACATTCCTGCAAGCAACAGTGCATTTGAGTGCAGACAAACCGTTTTGAGCAGGAGCAGAGCGATTTTGCACCAAGCAGGGGCTATTTGAGAGAAAGGGCAGCTTTTGATGAAAAAACATTACAAAATCTGAACCTGAAATGATCATGTACAGATGTTTGATTTAGGTAGGATGGTGCTTACATTAAGCCCGTTCAAAGATGTATGATTTGGGTAGGATGGTGATTACATTAAGCATGTACAGATGTTTGATTTGGGTAGGATGATGACTACATTAAGCCCATACGGATTTGTTCAAATATGCTTTTTGTAAAATGTTTCTTTTTTTCTGACTTAAAAAAACGTTTAACTGACTTGTGTGATATTGTACAGAACATCCATTTGTCCCTGCTTATCTTTTGTCAGATGTTAGTTTTTTTAGTTTTTTTTAGTCTTTGTGTCTGTTTGTGTCTTTGTGGTGTTTGGGCATGTTGCTAATATTTTACTTGCATTACAGAAATGTCCTGCTGGGTTTCCATTGCTAAAGACAGCTGAGGTCTACAATGTCAGGATCTACTGAACCATCACAACTACTCATGTCAGTGAAGAATATAAAAGAAGAAGAATCTGATCATTTCCTACAAGAGTATTTGTTTGAAATTCAGACAGTGGAGGAAAAGCCTGAACTGGAACATGACTGTAAGACTGAGACGCACACATCACCAACCTTGACCTGCAAAGAAGAAAATTCTTCTCTGATGGAAATTAAAGAGGAAGAAGAATCTGATCATTTCCTACAAGAGTATTTGTTTGAAATTCAGACAGTGGAAGAAAAGCCTGAACTGGAACATGACTGTAAGACTGAGACGCACACATCACCAACCTTGACCTGCAAAGAAGAAAATTCTTCTCTGATGGAAATTAAAGAGGAACCAGATTTAACAGAATGTGGTGATGACGATTCTTCTACAAGTAAGTTGCTGACTAGTTGGTTAAGTAGAATTCAGTTCTAATTAATTCCAATGTTTCGTTTAGATTTTCTAAACACTGAATGGTTAGCGAATGGTTCTTGTGCTTTACTCAGCAAAATATGAGTCTCATGGAGGGATGTCTGTTTCATTGTGAATAGAGATACTATGGAAATACCTTAGTCTTGGGACACTATCTGCAGTCTGTTTCATTGTGAATAGAGATATTATGGAAATACCTTAGTCTTGGGACACTATCTGCAGTCTGTTTTTGAATAGAGATACTATGGAAATACTTTAATCATGGGACACTATCTGCAGTGTGTTTCATTGTGAATATAGATACTATGGAAATACTTTAATTATGGGACACTATCTGCAGTCTGTTTTTGAATAGAGATACTATGGAAATACCTTTCTCATGGGACACTATCTACAGTCTGTTAGATTTTAAAGAGAGAAAGAGTCTGCTGTCATTCTGTCTTCTGCTGTTTCAATGTACATTTTCAATTCTAGCAAATAATAAATATAATAAAAATTATATAATAAGAAATAAAATGTCTGAAAAAGTTCAGTGTTATAGGAGAGAACAGAGTGAATCCCTTAATAATTGTGGCACACATGTTTTGGGGAAAAATATTTATTTAATGTCAACAGTTTTTTTTTCTTTCAATAGTTTTAATTCAATGAAAAGGTAAGATTTTTGTGAATATTTTGAGTGAAAGACCAAGAGGATAAACAGCAAAGACATATTTTTTTATAGCCTGTTTTGCTCATATTCACTAGGGGTGCCAATAATTGCGGAGGGCACTGTATACTGTATGTGTAATTCACCAGCAGTTCAACTATACTGTAGTTCTTTTTTTGCAGATTCTCACTGTGTCTTTGCATCAAAGGATAGTGTGATCAATTTTCTTTTTCCAAAACAGAACTGAAGTCAGAAATGTCTGGATTTACTGAACCTTCACAACTGCCCACTTCTGTGAAGATGGAAAAAAAAGAAGAAGAATTGGATGATTTCCTACAAGAGTATCCGTCTACAATCCAAAGAGTGGAGGAAAAGCCTGGACTGGAATATGAATGCAAGACTGAAATGTATATGTCACCTACCATGACCTTGAAAGAAGAAAGGTATTCACCAATGGAAATCAAATATGAAGGAGAATTTGATTCAAGAGAATATGGTGACTTTGACTCTTCACCTACAAGTAAGTTGCTTGTTTATTTTAATGTGTTATGTATATTTACAATACTTGAATTTTAGAGAATGGCTAACTTGTGCTTCACAATGTGAGACCTATTCAGAGAACCGAAACACTGTTAGTCATGGGATAATATCTGCAGTCTGTTACATTCAACAGTTTGAAAGTGTATGCCATAATTTTTTCCAAAGCTCTGTAATTCATGTATATGTACCTCTGTTTATATTTACATTTATGTCTAGGTAGACACTTTTATCCTAAGTAACTTCTAAATGATTTTGTAGCAATTCTAGCAAATAACCAATATATACGTATATATTTATTTATTTTTGTATTTTTCAAAAGGCATATGTTTGCCTTTATTGTAGAAATGATGTACCAGATAGAGGAGAAGAGAGATATGGCTGACAAATTATTTTCTAATATTATAGGAGACTTTCAAAGGATCCAATCTAACAAAAGAAGCAAAACGGAGCAAAAAACAAACAAAGAGAGACGTCACAAACGCCCCCAGTGCAGAAAGACTTCATACCATGAATTACATAAGCGACAGGACTCCAGTGAGAAACAACATGAATGCTCCCAGTGTTTCGAAACATTTGCTAAACGTTACGATCTTGCAAGTCATCAAAGAAAACACACCGGAGAAAAGCCCCATCAGTGCAGTATATGTGGGAAGGCCTTTAGTCAAATGTCTAATCTCAAGACACATCAGAGGATCCATACGGGGGAAAAGCCATACCAGTGTACTTCATGTGGGAAGGCCTTTAATAAAATGTCAAATCTCAAGACACACCATAGGATTCATACTGGGGAAAAGCCACACCAGTGCAGTACATGTGGGAAGGCCTTTAATCAATTGTGTGATCTAAAGAAACACCAGACGATCCATACTGGGGAAAAGCCATATCAGTGCAATACATGTGGGAAGGCCTTTAGTCAATCGTCTGGTCTCAAGTCACACCAGAGGATCCATACGGGGGAAAAGCCACACCAGACGCTCCATACTGGGGGAAAGCAGTATCATTGTACTTCATGTGGAAAGTATTTCAGGGTTAGCTCAGCCCTCACCAGACATCAGATTACACATACTGGAGAAAAGCCACACCAGTGCAGTACATGTGGGAAGGGCTTTAGTCAATTGTCTTCTCTCAAGACACACCAGAGGATCCATACTGGGGAAAAGCCGTATCAGTGTACTTCATGTGGAAAGTATTTCAGGGAAAGCTCCAACCTATCCAAACATCAGATTATACATACAGGAGAAAAGCCACATCAGTGTTCTCAGTGTGGAAAGGCCTTTAATCAAATATCTACTCTCAAGACACATCAGAGGATCCATTCAAATGCCCTGCTAATACATGATTGAGTATGACTTACTGAAATATTTCTTGATTAGCTGAAATTTGAACAACGTTTGATGTACAAGATGAAGTATTATTTTGTCATATTTAAAACGTATGATTGGGTAGAGATTGAAAAATAAATTGTTAGGGTACATGAATTGAGGGGAAAAAATATGTAAGTGAGTGTTTGTGTGGTGGGGATTTATGTTTTTGTGTTTGGGTCTACAATATATAATCGACACGCTGTAGTTAGCGCTTGTAAAAAAAAAAGTAGTGTTTGTGCGAGCTTCCTAGACTCATGGCCTAAACGGCACCTCATATGAAGGCTGTGGGCTCATCGACAGCTCATAGATGTGTTAGTGTCAGAGATGGGGGAGGGGGAACTAAATGTCTCTCCATTCCTCATTATAGGAAACTCTGTATTTCTTCTGTTCAACATTCTCATGTCAAATGTGGAAGAGAGTCCGAGGGAACTGTTGTTTTGTTGACAGAAAAGCGTGCAAGTCATATTTATCCTGAACAGAAAAGGACATCACATGTATGGATTAGGTTAAGGGGGTAGGGAACACAGCATTGCCATTGAAACGGGTAGACACAGACAAACATGGCTACCTCGGGAAAACAGACTCTGCACCCACTGTAGTAATGGAGTAGTGTGTCTGTTAAACATTCATTAGATATTCATTTAACTCCAAGAGTTTCTTTTCCTGACAGAATGTGGAAAATACAACAACATCAGGGAAAACTACTTCTCAAGAACAGAAGACATTCGCTCTGGGTTTACAAAAATGAAAACTGAACATTCCTCCTTGATGAAATAGGTGAATGCATACACCTAACCTCAAGTGTGTCTACACTCCAGCAATTGTGTGCAAGGGTAGACACAGACAAACATGGCTACCTCGGGAAAACAGGCTCTGTACTCACTGTAGTAATGGGGAAGTGAAGGAGGAGTTTCTTTTCAACAACATCAGGGAAACCTACTTCTCAAGAACAGAAGACATTTGCTCTGGGTTTACAAATATAAAAAGAGAAGAAAACTGAGCATTCCTCTTTGATGAAATAGGTGAATGCATACACCTAACCTCCCTAACCTAACCTAATCTCCCTTGTACGTCGCTTTGGACAAAAGCGTCTGCTAAATGACTAAATGTAAATGTAACCTCAAGTGTGTCTACACTACTGCCACATATTGAGAGATAATTCATGTATGGTGTGCACCGGAGTATTAACCAGAGGGTGGCAGGAATGTTGCAAAATGCAAATCAAATTGGACAAAAGTGTGTCAGACATTTGTGTGCAATGCGGACATAGTATGAAAATGCACTGCAGTAGAGCACTGGAGGCAGGCACTGCAAAGACCCTGATGGCCAATGACCAGATCAGACAGAGCACTGCAAATAGCTTCATGACGAGGATGATTTGTATTGTAAAACTTTTTTATTTGGTCTCATTTTTTTTGTTGGAGTCCTGCCAAGAATAAAGCTTTTATTACTAATATGAATTTTAAACGTTCTTGTGGCCTAAACGGCACCTCATTTACATTTAGTCATTTAGCAGACGCTTTTGTCCAAAGCGACATACAAGGGAGAGAACAGTCAAGCTAAGAGCAATAAAAACCTGGTGTAACAATCATATGAAGATTGTCTTCAGCTCAAAGTTGGGAAAGGACAAGACGTCTTACATTACGAGATTTAGATTAGCAGATTTCATTAAGAGAGACCTCTTCTCAAAAGTGAATAAGGGCCTGTTCGTGCTGATGTTCGACGAAAGTCTAAACCAAACAATCAAATCCAAGCAGTTGGACTTGCATGTACGTTTCTGGGAAGGCGAGCAGGTACAGTCGAGGTACCTGGGGTCCCGGTTTTTGGGCCATGCGACAGCCCAGGACTTACTGGAAAATGTCAAAGTCAGTAACGGTTTTATTCATTAGCAAGCATTGCAATGTTTACTCTCACATTCATTGATTTCCCCCCGAAAGCAATGCTATGGCAAACTATATTGTTACACTTATCCCCAAAGTGGTATATAGGACAGTAAGTAAGTAAGTCTAACTTTTTGAACAAGAAGTGTTAATAATTCTAAACACAGGAGGTCTAAAATAAGCATTCTAGTTATATATTCTCTATTGTTATTGCATTTTGTACTTTGAAGTAACTGTACTACATTTGATCATGTTTTGATTATCATATGGTTGTGTTGTCTACTACTATGTTTTGTTTGCATCTGTTGGGTCTTTTAAGCTTTTATCTTTTCATTTTATATACTTTAATATTTTATATTATTGAACCAAAATACAAATTCTTCCTACCCTACCCTGACTACCCATTCCAACACTTTTACAATCATTTTAAATCAGAATTTACCTGTTTTAATTGAAACATTTGATTTTTAGGAAAACATTTTACATTATAAAATATGTCTTCATGTGAGTCAGTGTATCTTTGCATTTAATCCTTTTTAAAATAATTAAAAATGTTGCCGCAGTGACAAAGCTGAAGATGGTTATCAATCATCATTCATAGCGCTTCTCCAAGTCGCTTTACAGTAATCATTCAGACACAGTCATACTGTGGTGGTAAGCTACATCTGCAGACTGACAGAAGCGTGGCTACCAATCAGCACCTACGGCCCCTCCGACCACCACCAAAATTCATTCATATTCATGTCTTTATGATATGGGGGGGGGGGGGGGGCGGCGGAGTACCCGGAGGAAACCCACGCAGAAAGGACCTGGAACGACCGGGATTCAAACCCAGGGCCTTCATGCTGTGAGGAGACAGTGCTAACCACTGAGCCACCGTGCTGCATAGGAATACAAAAATACCTTCGTTCATTTCTAAATTAATTACAAATCTAAAGTACTTCTTTCTTATATTAAGTCTTGTTTTCTGAATTAAGAAGTGTTAATGATATTAAACGTCTAAAATAAAAATGTACTACATATTCCCTGAAATCCCCCCGCGTTTTAAAATGCTGTGTCATTACATGTTTTAAAATGCTGTGTCATTATATGTGCAGATTTTCTAAATCATCACATTGGCCCAGGAGAGGCTAAAGGAACAGGACCAGAAGCTGCTGAGAAGAACCAGTTCTGATGCAGCGATCTTAGCACTTGAGCTTAGTACACCATAACCGTATTTAGAGTGGGGCAGAGAACATCACTACAGCGAGACAGAAATCACCATGACAGCAACCGCCTCATCTGCACTACAGCGAGACAGAGATCACCATGACAGCAACCGCCTCATCCGCACTACAGCGAGACAGAATTCACCATGACGGCAACCGCCTCTACCCCTCCGCACTACAGCGAGACAGAGATCACCATGACAGCAACCGCCTCATCCGCACTACAGCGAGACAGAGATCACCATGACAGCAACCGCCTCATCTGCACTACAGCGAGACAGAATTCACCATGACGGCAACCGCCTCTACCCCTCCGCACTACAGCAAGTCAGAGATCACCATGACAGCAACCGCCTCTACCCATCCACACTACAGCAAGTCAGAGATCACCATGACAGCAACCGCCTCTACCCATCCACACTACAGCAAGTCAGAGATCACCATGACAGCAACCGCCTCTACCCTTCCTCTCCTCTCTTCTCTCCCTCTATTCCTCTCCTCCCCTCCTCTCTTCCTCTTATTATTATTATTATTATTTTCATTATTATTAGTATACCCTTCTTTGTGTTCTCAGGGTTGTGATGAAAAGTTTGGGCAGGCCACAGGGGATTTTCAGATTTCCAATCGGGCCACATCGTTCCTAAGTTTGGGAATGGCTACCATGAATTCCGTTTTCTGTACAGCTTTGTACAGGGTCATGATTATGCCACCCCCGTGCCATAAACAATCCCAGAACTGCCTGAAAACTGCAGCTAGAGTTGCTAGGAAATCACTGCAGTTGCCTGCCGTTTTTGGTTGTTGTTTTTAAAGTTCGAAATTATCACGTTGCATCATGGGATGCAGTAGCCGACGACGTGAGCTCAGGCTGTACAGGAGTAATCATTTTTGTGTTTAGGAAAGTTTATATTTTTCTCATGCTGCAAACGACTCACTATTTATACGTCAAGATCAGTTTACAAAGCGCATACAGCAGGGCGCTTAGGATTCAGCACTGTAGCGCTGTTTTACGTGTCAGGACTTTTAGTTTGGTACACCGACTCCGACGTCGTTTTACTTCCTGAGTTTATTGGTGCCTATCGCTGCAAGCGGAAAGCCACTCTACAGTCGTAGCTTCCTCACAGGCAACACGTTGTTAGCTCGGCAACGAAACGCACAGATGTAGTAGAAATGTTTCGAATTATAGCGCTTTAGGGTGGATTACCCGTAGCGAATACTAAAATAGCTATAGCCCGAAAGGAACAAAAGACATCTGTAGAAGGTCTGAAAGCGAACATCATGAGGCTATGACCCTGACTCGCCGAAGACACACATACGTTTCTGTGGAACACACTTTACACATTAGGTAAGTCAAGTTATGATAACAAACGTATCTGCCATGTTTTGGCCTGTGTGTGTCAAGTTTTAGATCATGCTCATATGCGTTTAGCTGTGATAAACTTGACGATGCATGGTGGTTAGCTAAATCTCTGCTCAGGAGGACCCTGTAATGGAAGTGAACGTCTAGACATCCTAGATTCAACTTGCATCCTTGCATTCTAGCAAACAAAGTTCGTGTCGAGTCGTCTACATGTTGCTGCCTTTGAAGTGGGAGAAGTTTCCGAATTTTGTTAAGCTAACAGACCGTGGCCTCGTAGAGTGGGATAGGTCTGGAATTGCATGCAGGGCTAGTTTGTATTAGTGTGTAACATTACGTGAAGAGAGTAGGACCTTGTTTAATTAAAGCCGTTCGGGACAATAATAGATTATTATGATATGATGGCCAACAATGCCATTGGAAAGTTACAGCAATAAACGATATCTGGAAATATGATTCGACAATAGAGATAACTCTCCCTTGTATAGCAATGATCTTTTTTGTCAAGAGCACAAAGGCAGCGTCGGTGTCTGTACTCATGCCGTGAAATGCTCCTGCCAACCCCTCCAATCTTGCGCTGGTGGTTAACTGTTTTTAAACGAAAAGTGACGGCACATTTTCTTTATCATAACAATACATGTCAAAGACTAGTGACACACGATGTTTTTATGCCCCAACCAGGTGCTATTGGAACGATCAGGGGTTATGTTGGTCTGGGACTTGTCTTTTGTTTAGTTTTTTAAAGGTAGAATGACATTAGTAGGTTGGGGAGGTATATATATTAAAATGGCATGCGTGATAAAAGAGAAAACATTGTTTTCTTTTGTATCCCTATATGTATGTGTTTTGTTAATGAATACTGATTCTTGTGGTCATGATTAGGGCATCGTTCCTGTTGCCACCTAAATGCTCCTGCAGTCAAAAAGTTTGTTTTCACATTCTCCTTAAGCATTTGCACAACATAGTTAAAAAGTCTTACAATGAACAGTAACTGAAGCTTAAATTTCAGCCATGACACAAGACAAATGGGCAAGGTTTCCATAAAATTGGGTTTCCCAAAATAGGCAATGATTGTGTAATAATTTTCAATGATTGTGTAATAATGTTCAAGTGATTGCAAAAGAACACAAAAGTGGAATGCACATTGCTTCCTTTATTTTTGCAAGTGCCAACAGAATGGGTCTTTGTAGCCTACATGGTACTTAATCCGTTTTAAAAAACAAAACACAAAAACTGTCTAAGATGAACTAAACTCAAAGATACTACTGGAAAATGGGGTAGAAATCATGACACCCCAGTGGGGGTCAGGGGTCAAAGGTGAACCCAGTGGTGTGTGGTAAACGTGTGGTGGCAGCGGCGCCAGCTTTGAGGGGTTGACTCGGTCCAGTATTGAGTTGGAACCGGCAACCACAAAATGGCTGTTAAATGTAATCCCATGGGGCAACCCTCCGCATCACAGTAAACATTGTGTGTAAAAACAAAGTTGTTTTTTGCCCCTGACATGCTTCTAATGTAGATGGTTTCTGTAGTTTAAGTTTCTGTGTCTGTAGGAAATGACTGTAGAAACCTTAAGCGCACACTGGCACCAAAAGCCTCCACACATTTCAGGCGCCACGTTCATTAGCGTTCAAATGCTTGTTGTGGTTTCAGGCTTCTTGTCTGGCCTTTTTACTCTCCCTTATATACAGTGGTGGAATGTAACAGAGTATTTTTGTTGTTGCTGTTGTTGTGGTTTCCGTCTTCTTGTCTGGCCTTTTTACTCTAAGGACCAACAACCCCTGCTGTTCTGTTTCCTGTCATACACCTTGAGTCGTCCCCCCAGACACACACATTATGTTAGGTTATGTGTTCTGTTTCCTGTCATACACCTTGAGTCGCCCCCCAGACACACATTATGTTAGGTTATGTGTTCTGTTTCCTGTCATACACCTTGAGTCGTCCCCCCAGACACACATTATGTTAGGTTATGTGTTCTGTTTCCGCATATCTGAGCTTGTAACTTGTATGTTATTATTGAATCATTAAACAGTAATAATCTCTCCTACACTGAGCAGTAATAATCTCTCCTATGCTATGAGCAGTAATAATCTCTCCTACACTATGAGCAGTAATAATCTCTCCTATGCTATGAGCCGTGATATTCTCTCCTACACTATGAGCAGTAATAATCTCTCCTATGCTATGAGCCGTGATATTCTCTCCTATGCTATGAGCAGTAATAATCTCTTACACTATGAGCAGTAATAATCTCTCTTACACTATGAGCAGTAATAATCTCTCCTATGCTATGAGCAGTAATAATCTCTCCTATGCTATGAGCAGTATTAATCTCCTACACTATGAGCAGTAATAATCTCCTACACTATGAGCAGAAATAATCTCTCCCTCTCTCCCTCAACCACAGCAGTTTGAGACCTATAACTTGGAATACACAGAATAATTGTGTTACATTAACACACATTATTAACACACATTATTCCTGGACTATTATATTATCACTGCACAGTGCACATACTCTTTTTTTTTTGCACATTCCTGCACAGACTGTACAGCTCTTTTGTTTTTCACTTTACCATATGCTGTACAGTTTTTATATATTTTGTATATTGTTTTTTCTATGTTTGTAAAAGTACTTAATATGTTTATTGTTCATTGTGTAAGTTTCTTGCTTGCACATGTTGCTAATATTTTGCTTGCCTTGCAGAACAATTCAGTTGGGTTTCCATTGCAAGAGAGAGCTGAGGTCTACAATGGCAGGATCTACTGAACCATCACAGATGCTCATGTCAGTGAAGGAGGAGATCAAAGAAGAAGAATTTGATTATTTCCCATCTGAGTATTTGTTTGAAATCCAGGAAGTGGAAGAAAAGCCTCAACTGGAACATGACTATAAGACTGAAACGCACACATCACCAACCTTGACCTGCAAAGAAGAAAATTCTTCTCTGATGGAAATTAAAGAGGAACCGGATTTGAGAGAATATGGTGATGATGATTCTTCTACAAGTAAGTTGCTGAATAGTTGTTTTTAGTAGAACTCCGATCAAGGGTTCATACCAATGTTTTGTTTACATTTATTAAACACTGAAGGGTTAGAGAATGGTCTTACTTGCGCTTTACTAAGCAACATGTGAGTCTTATATTAAACATGTGAGTCTTATATTAAACAATGGAGGGTTAGAGAATGGTTTTACTTGCGCTTTACTCAACAACATGCAGGTCTTAAGGGGGACCTGAATACCCACAGGGACCCGGGTTTGAGTCCGACTCGCGGTCATCTCCCAATCCTACTCCCGATCTCTCTCCAGCTCGCTTCCTGTCTCTCTTCAATGTCCTATCCAATTAAAGGCAAAAAGCCTTCTCTTATGGAGAGAATAGATATACTATGGAAATACTTTAATCATGTAACACTATCTACAGTCTGTTACATTTGAAAGAGAGAAAGTGTCTGCCATGATTTTACTCCAGCTCTGTAACTCGTGACTCTGTATCTCTGTATACATTTATATTTACTCTCTAGGTAGACGCGAATCCTATTGACCACCTAAATGACTTCCACATGAGGTACAATTCTAGCAAATAGTCAATATAAAGTGATTATGTAGTATATAGTATATCTCTGTTTACATTTATATTTAGTCTCTAGTTAGATACCTTTATTCTAAGTGACTTCTGAGTAGGGCTAGGAGACGTGAACTACATGTTTTATCACCGTAGTTTGAACTAGATGGACGGTATCGGTATTATATCACAGTGTTTAAAGTCATCTAAAGTTCATACACTTAATATTGGGTTTGTTTTTTTCCCAGTAGCAAAAGGGCCGAAATTATACTAAAGTAATGAAAACAACATTTTCCAAATAGCAATAATATAAAGAAAGAGATTATATAAGGTGTAGGTTTGAAAATGATTTTGTTTATAAAAGATAAGATCATAGTTTATGATCTATTATTTTATACATTTGATCGTGTATCATTAGTTGCAAACTGCATCCTCCTTCATTTTGAATGCACTGAATCAACAGCTCTCCAAATTAGTGTAAACAAATACTGAATAAACAAACAAATAAAAAAGATGAAACTATTTTGAATTAACAAACAAATACAGAATACTGTACACTTCATGAATGCAAGATTTACAGTAGGACTGGGCCCCAGTATTTGTTTGTTAATGTTAAGTCCTTAAAATCTCTTAAATACACTTTTACTAATAATATATTCATAATATTTCATGCCTAATACAAATTACTAACTTGTCCAAAATTCAGATTTTTGCCCAGGAGGGTTAGGTAGGCAACTGTTTGGTAATGCCCAGGAGAGTTAGGTAGGCAACTGTTTGCCCAGGAGGGTTAGGTAGGCAACTGTTTGAGCAGGAGTGTTAGGTAGACAACTGTTTGCACTTAGTTTGACATAGTTAGGCTACCGGTGTATTTTGTTTTCCATTTTTGACTGTGCCAACATTTCCACCAGTGGCCAATAATATATTACATCTATTTTATTTCAAAAGCAGACATTGGAAATATCCGTGTTACACTGAAACTTAGTGGAGTTACTTAATGAGTTACTTTTCCTGACAGAATGCAATACTTATAAAAACATCAGTGAAACATACATGCATACATAAATACACAAACAAACTGAAAATTAATGGAGGCTTTCTTCAGTTCATCAGCCCACCCCCACTTCTCAGTTCACACATCCACCCCACCCCCACCTACCTCCCTTTGTGGAGTTTCTGCAGGCTGAGCTATGGCCATGCCCACCTGAGGACCACCAATCGTGTAAACGGTGCTCATTGACATGAAATTCCTGCCCATAATCCTTTGTCATGCTATTTTGCATTCCAAAGGCTCCTAGAGCTGATTGGCTAGATTTGAATCAAGGAAGATAAAAGATCAGACAGAAGAAGCTATAAATGAACAC
The DNA here is from genome assembly GCF_900700415.2 of Clupea harengus. Lineage (NCBI taxonomy): Eukaryota > Metazoa > Chordata > Actinopteri > Clupeiformes > Clupeidae > Clupea > Clupea harengus. The sequence continues at coordinate 3,315,803 of NC_045177.1, forward strand.
CACTTCAAAAAGTCAGATTACTAAACTCACCTTTTTAAGGCTGCCACTGGTATGGTAGTATGCTGTATGTGTATTTCACCAACAGTACAACTATACTGTAGTTCATTCTTCAGAGATTTTCACTGAATTATTGCATCAAAGGATAGTGTAACCGATTTTTTTTTTTCCAAAACAGAACTAAAATCAGAAATGTCTGGATTTACTGAACCTTCACAACTGCCCACTTCAGTGAAGAAGGAGATAAAAGAAGAAGAATTTGATGATTTCCTACAAGAGTATCTGTCTACATGTAAGACAGTGGAAGAAAAGCCTGGACTGGAATATGAATGCAAGGCCGAAATGTACACGTCTTCCATCATGACCTTGAAAGAAGAAAACTGTTCACCAATGGAAATCAAAGAGGAAGAAGAATTTGATTCAAGAGAATATGGTCACTTCGCCTCTTCACCTACAAGTAAGTTGCTTGTTTATTGTTAGGTTTGTGTATATTTACAAAGCATGAATTTTAGAGAATTGCCAACTTGTGCTTTACAACGTGAGACTTATTCAATGAACATAAATACTGTGGGTATATTTTAGTCATGGGATAATATCTGCAGTCCTTTACAATTAAAAGAGAGAAAGCATCTGCCATAATTTTTTTCTCTAATTCTGTAACTCAATTGTGTGTGCATCTCTCTTTACATTTACATTTAGTCTCTTGGTAGACACTTTTATACTAAGTAACTTCCAAGTGATTTCTATCAAATAACCAATATGTCAAAAAACATATCACAAATATGTACCAGTGTTGTAGAAATTACAGCCCTGATAGAGGAGGAGAGAGAACATATTGCTGAACTTTATTTATAATATTTTAGGACACATTCAAAGGATCCAAGCTAACAAAAGTGGAAACTCTGAGGAAAAAAGAAACAAAGAGAGACGCCAAAAACGCCCCCAGTGCAGAAAGACTTCATACCAGGAATCACATCAGCGACTGGACACCAGGAAGGAACAACATGAATGCTCCCAGTGTTTCAAAACATTTGCTAGACGTTCCGATCTTGCAATTCATCAACAAATACACACAGGAGAAAAGTCCCATCAGTGTGGTACATGTGGGAAGGCCTTCAGTCAAATGTCAAAATTCAAGATACACCAGAGGATCCATACTGGGGAAAAGCCACACCAGTGCAGTACATGTGGGAAGGCCTTTAGTTCAATGTCTGATCTCAAGACACACCAGAGGATCCATACTGGGGAAAAGCCACACAAGTGCAGTACATGTGGGAAGGCCTTTAGTTCAATGTCTGCTCTCAAGAAACACCAGAGGATCCATACTGGGGAAAAGCCACACCATTGCAGTACATGTGGGAAGGCCTTTAGTTCAATGTCTGATCTCAAGACACACCAGAGGATCCATACTGGGGAAAAGCCACACAAGTGCAGTACATGTGGGAAGGCCTTTAGTTCAATGTCTGCTCTCAAGAAACACCAGAGGATCCATACTGGGGAAAAGCCACACCAGTGCAGTACATGTGGGAAGGCCTTTAGTCAATTGTCTAATCTCAAGAAACACCAGAGGATCCATACTGGGGAACAGCCACACCATTGCAGTACATGTGGGAAGGCCTTTAGTTCAATGTCTGATCTCAAGACACACCAGAGGATCCATACTGGGGAAAAGCCACACAAGTGCAGTACATGTGGGAAGGCCTTTAGTTCAATGTCTGCTCTCAAGAAACACCAGAGGATCCATACTGGGGAAAAGCCACACCATTGCAGTACATGTGGGAAGGCCTTTAGTTTAATGTCTAATCTCAAGAAACACCAGAGGATCCATACTGGGGAAAAGCCACACCATTGCAGTACATGTGGGAAGGCCTTTAGTTCAATGTCTGATCTCAAGACACACCAGAGGATCCATACTGGGGAAAAGCCACACCATTGCAGTACATGTGGGAAGGCCTTTAGTAAAATGGCTAATCTCAAGATACACCAGAGGATCCATACTGGGGAAAAGCCACACCAGTGCAGTACATGTGGGAAGGCCTTTCGTCAAATGTCTGCTCTCAAGAAACACCAGAGGATCCATACTGGGGAAAAGCCACATCAGTGTACTTCATGTGGAAAGGCCTTCAGTAAAATGTCTGATCTCAAGACACACCAGAGGATTCATACTGGGGAAAAGCCACACCATTGCAGTACATGTGGAAAGGCCTTCAGTCAAATGTCAAAATTCAAGACACACCAGAGGATCCATACTGGGGAAAAGCCACACCATTGCAGTACATGTGGGAAGGCCTTTAGTTCAATGTCTGCTCTCAAGACACACCAGAGGATCCATACTGGGGAAAAGCCACACCATTGCAGTACATGTGGGAAGGCCTTTAGTAAAATGGCTAATCTCAAGATACACCAGAGGATCCATACTGGGGAAAAGCCACACCAGTGCAGTACATGTGGGAAGGCCTTTCGTCATATGTCTGCTCTCAAGAAACACCAGAGGATCCATACTGGGGAAAAGCCCCATCAGTGCAGTACATGTGGAAAGGCCTTCAGTAAAATGTCTGATCTCAAGACACACCAGAGGATCCATACTGGGGAAAAGCCACACAATTGCAGTACATGTGGAAAGGCCTTCAGTCAAATGTCAAAATTCAAGACACACCAGAGGATCCATACTGGGGAAAAGCCACACCATTGCAGTACATGTGGGAAGGCCTTTAGTTCAATGTCTGATCTCAAGAAACACCAGAGGATCCATACTGGGGAAAAGCCACACCAGTGCAGTACATGTGGGAAGGCCTTTAGTCAATTGTCTGTTCTCAAGAAACACCAGAAGATCCATACTAGGGAAAAGCCACACCAGTGCAGTACATGTGGGAAGGCCTTCAGCCAAATGTCTAATCTCAAGAAACACCAGAGGATCCATACTGGGGAAAAGCCACATCACTGTTCTCAATGTGTAAAGGCCTATAGTAGGATGTCTTATCTCAAGAAACACCAGAGGACCCATACAAATGTTGTGCTCCCCTGATAAGACATAATGGAGTATCACTTATTGAAATATTTTTAAACCACATGTGATGTACATGATGAATTATTATTTCTTAATATTTGAAACGTGTGTTTGGGTAGAGATTAAACCATAAATCGAATAAGAAAAAGAAAAAAAACTTGAAGTCAGTGTTTTTTTTTACGTATGTTTGTGTGTGTGGGTCTGGGGGGTGAGTGTACTACAAAATGTAATCGAAAAATAGCAGTTGGCGCTTTTCACGAGAAAAAAAGTATGTGCAAGGTTTCTAGATATAAAGCCTAACCTTATCTGAAGGCTGTGGGCTCAAAGATGTGTTGAGTGTCAGAGATGGGGGAGGGGGAGACTAAATGTATCTCCATTCTTCAATATAGGGAACTCTGTATTTCTTCTGTGAAACATTCTCATGTCAAATATGGAAGAGAGTCAGAGGTGTGTCTGTGTGGGTATACAATATATAATGGACAAGCAGTATTTGGCGCAAAAAAAAGTGTTTGTGCGAGCTTCCTAGACTCATGGCCTAAACGGCACCTAATATGAAGGCTCGGGGCTCATCTTCAGCTCATAGATGTGCTAGTGTCAGAGATGGGGGAGGGGGAACTAAATGTCTCTCCCATTCCTCATTATAGGGAACTGTATTTCTTCTGTGAAACATTCTCATGTCAAATATGGAAGAGAGTCAGAGGGAACTGTCGTATTGTTGACAGAACAAGTGAGAAAGGGACATCACATGTATGGATTAAGTTAAAAAAGGAACACACTTTCTCAGATATTCACATTTACCTGTGTGCCATCCCCTTTCAAATACTACAATAAAAAATTATAATCCATAATAAATAAGAGTTCCCTATATACGCCTGTATGACTCTAAAATTATAATCCATGAGAAATATAATTACTATATATCCCCGTATGACTCAGAAATTATATTTTTTCCAGTTCTGCTGATATATCTCCCTAAATAGTCAACACTGCACTTTTAATACCAAAATTGGAGCATTTTTCGGAATCATGAAAGAAAAGAAAATTGTCCAAATTTTCAAAGAGAGGGAGAAATGTTTGCATGTTCACAAGGGTTTCCTCCACATAGAACCCCAACACAAAAACATGCAAAAGAACAGAAAAGGTCGCTCCCTGTCCGTCTCTGACCAAGATTGGACTGAACACTTGGCCTGGTCCCAGGGCGCCGAAAAAAAGGCTGCCCACTGCTCCTGGCTGCCTTGAGGAAGGACAAGGACTTTAAAGGCAGAAGGCAAATTTCACCGGCGACCTCATCAGCATGCGTGTGTGTGTGTGTTTGGGTCCTGTGTCGCTGCCAAACGCATGTGTGTGGTGTTGTGTGTCGTGCTGTGTGACAATAAAATATGACTTTGACTTTGAAATACCACCGAAACAGCATCAGTGGCATTACAGTTGACAACAATTTAGAGAAGCTCTTCTGCAATATTATTAAGAGACTTATGCCATTACTTCTTGAATAAAAGGTCCTCAGTTGTTTTCAGATTGGTCTCGTGCCAGAGCACAGAACCACTGATCATATTAATGTGCTACAAACACTTGTAGATAGGTATGTACACAATAGCAATACAGGGGAAATATTGTCATGAAATGGAATAGGAGGGAAACCTGTACATCAACAATAGGTGCTGTGTAAAGAAGAACTTGCTACTTTAGACAGACCTAAAGAGTTTGACAAGGATGTCAGCTTAACTCTAATTCTATTTAAATATGAACAAATTGGAAACATCTATTTTTTCCAATTTTTTTCAGTGAGGCTTCAAACTGGTATGTTTGTCTGATATCATACTCACTCTCTATCCTTATATCAGTATTAGAATACATAAACATATACAAACAAAACACATTCAGACATAAATACTCACACAAATATAAGGCTTTGGGAAAGATTGGAAGCTTTAGACAGACCAAAGGAGTTTGACAAGGATGTCAGCTCAACTCTAAGTAACTATTTCAATATGAACAAATTGGAAACATCCATTGAAAAATGGTGCAGGTGTCCATAAATCACTGATGATCAGTGATGCCGTGGGCATTTGAAGTGCAGGCATCATTTGTATGGTGTTTATGTAACTCTTTTCTTACATGTTTATATTATACTGACTGCTGGTAAAACTACATGTAGTTACTCTATGTTAATGTGTGATTAGTGGGAGTACTGAATGTATTGGGGTAACTGTCTGGAGACAATAGCCCTCATTTATAAAATGTTGAGGAGACACCATCCTACATTTGATTTAAGACATTTTCTGAAATGATCGTAGGCAGGGGTGGCCCTAGCACATTTGGCGCTCTAGGCAAGCTTCACTCCTGGCACCCCCCCCCGAAAACGGAATTGCAACTTTCAAACGCTATTTTGGCCTGTAAGACTGCATTTCTTTCATCGCGACGATGAACAAACATTAATTCAGGAACAAATCGCTGAGAAAATGTCACGCCTGTGCTGGACTACGCTCCGGCCACGCCCCCTGTTCAACTGTTTATGGACACACACACACCTCCACGTCATCTTCCCAATCGCCTGCAAATAATGTTTTCTTAGTCTTCTAAAAGTGAATCTAAAATGATATAACAAAAGTATGTATTATCATAATTTGTTAAATGTAGCTATTATGTAGTTATTAAGCATTTTGGTGTATTTGGACAGCCTGACATTTTTTTATTCCAAGATGCATAGCTCTTGATTAGTTGAATCATGTCTAATTAAACTGGCTAGCTCGCTCCACCAAAACTGTCCAAATTTGATTACTCAAATTTTTATGACGCAAAATGACGCAAATTGCGGTACAGCTGAACTTTAATTGATGTTTCGACTGAATGGCAATAACAAGGGACGTCACAAGTCACTGGCTAGCTAGCGTTAGCTAACTAGCAAGATTACATACAATCCATTCACTAAAGTTGACAATACAACACTTGGATTTTTACCAGTATTCCTCACTTGTTGACAAGTTTCCGCGTTTGGCTTCCTTAATGGGTGTGCTATGCAACGAGTAAGATATGTGTAGTGTTGTTGCACTGGCTATTGGCTTTATATGTGCGCCCCTATTTTAATCATGTCTTTTTTGTATAATGTAGAATAAATGGACATATCATTTTTGATATACCCACCTCTGTAAAATCCTTAAAGAACTATGTGACAGGGAGTAGGAAAACTTTCAATGATAAGGTAGGCTACATCTTTTCTTCTTAACTCCACTAAAGTGCCGGGGGCAATTCACGATTTCGTGAACGTTTTCTTATCTGGAATTCATTCTAGGCTAGAACAGGATTGATGGATTTACCTTTCTCCTTGGCACGTTTCTCTTCTTCTTCCTTTCTTTTCTTCTTAAATTGCGCCCCGGATGGCTTTTGCCTCTTCATTATTTTGTTCTTCAAAGTTTCTTGAACACATACACACTCTAACCTAACGCCTCACTGTGCTAGCATGTTCTGACAACACCATGGACGTAGGCACCCCTTCCGTTTTCGATTTTTGGCTCATTTTACCCTAATGTTAGATTTTTTTTTTTATGTCAAAATATTGGTTGGAGATATAGAAGGGGGCGCAAAAAAAACTCTGTCCAGCAAAATAAAAACACAATTCTTTTTTTGCTGGGCGCAGTTTTTTGCGCCCCCCTCTGAGTGGCGCCCTAGGCGACCGCCTATACCTGTAGGAAAAACCGCCCCTGATCGTAGGTGTGATTCACAGAAAACGAACGTATGCACAAAAAAACACGTGTACGCCAATCCTTCGGTTATAAATCACAAATGATCGTGGAATTGTGCGCAACTGAATCTCCGCCCTCAATACGCCCCTACTTAATATAATTAGCATACTATCAACGCACAAACAGAGCGCATCCTCAATGCACAAACTCTCTGTGACAATGGCAAGCAAGAAAGAAACATGTAAAAAGAAGAATTGTAGTGAGGCTGAAATCGACATTCTGCTGAGAGCAGATTCGGGCCAAAACGAAAGCCTGTCTACTGGCGTAATGGCAAAAGCAAAGTATGTAACATGGTAGTAGACACGTCTCCAATGCACCAGCGGCCGCACCTAAGGCACGAGCAGCACCAGAAGCCGCATCTGCGGCAGCAGCACCTGCTGCACCAGCATCGGGGCCTCGCCGGCCATCACCAGCTTCCTCTTCCACCCATCATGGTAGGGTATTATCCGAGGCCGTCCTTCAGACACAAAGGGACTTGAATGAGTCTGTAAGTGAGGTTGTTGCCGAACTCTGTCCGCTATAGAGGGTTCTTTGAACAAACGTGCCTAAATAAAACATTCTGAAGAATGTGAACATGTGTGCATTTATTCTTATCAACATTATGTACCTGTTGGTAGAGTTGGTGAATCAGCTCCCGTCTTCTCAGCGCAGTGATGTGCGAGTTTCAGCCAGCTGGAAAGGGAGGGTGATCATCTTGGTCCATGCGCATTTTGTCTTCTCCTAGCTCTATGCCATTGCTTAGACAGATGTTGTGTAGCACACAACAGGCTAGGATGATCTGGCAAACCTTTTCGGGGTCATATAGCAGTCTCCCTCCCGATGCATCCAAACATGCATCCACCTTCCCTTCAGTATGCCTATGCTGTGCTCCACTACCGACCGTACACGGGCATGTGCTGTATTGAAGTGGGCTTCCTAGGCTGTCTGAGTGTGTGCAGTCGGGGTGAGAAGCAATTGGGAACCCTGTTTTACGCAGGAAATCCTCTTTCACATTTTGCTGTTCCTGGGCATGGTATGGAAATCTAATCAATTGCGGAAATAGAGGGATAATACCGCAAAGAACATCGGGCAAAATTCTGCTTAATGATGACTGGGATATACCCGACTGGTCTCCAATTTCTCGTTGGAACGTTCCTGTAGCCAGGAAGCCATAAAACCTGAACCTGAACGGGTATGGCCTGGTTGCATCTGATGCGTCTCTGTAGACGAGGGCCCATTTGGGCACAAAGCTCTAACAGAGCCGTTCTTGGCAAGCGATACCTGCTTATCAGCCATATATCATCCTGTGTCAAAAAGTCTGCGCGATCACGAAAAACCCTTTCTCTCCTTATTGCGCAGTTATCAATATCCTCTAACAACGCCAATGCAGCCATATCTCCTACTGAAAACTAAGCCACTATTCGACTTTTTATAAGCTATAGATTGAGCGAAATGTTTTACACTTGTGGAATTAAAAATGAATACCTATTAGACGTGAATTTCATTCATTCTGTGAATTATTGTAATTGTTTTATTGATTTTATTGATCAAAACATTAATTTGGACTTTCGCCATTAGCCCTAATGGTGACGGTGGTGGTGACGATGATGATGATGAAACTGCGTGTCAGTGCTCGGAGAGTTCCGAATTCCTGCAGTACTCCAGTATTGCCACAAGGAAATATACTTACGCGATATACAGTACCGGAACCTTCTTGCCAGGGCCCGGTTGCGGTTCAGCAACACTTCGATCCCGAAACTAGCTCCCTTTATTGGAACTCGAATATAAACACTTCTGTTATTTTGCCTGATCAACATGACATTTCAACCCTGATCTTGGGGAGGAAAACTCGTCCGCCGCGACGTTTCAGAATACGAACTCTCAGGGGCTTATTGCAGATACAAGACATTTCTCCGCCCCCAACGCATGTACAGTGAAGCAAAATATTACTACCTTTATAAATGACCCCCAAGAATTTAGAAACAGAAAAGGGGTGGGTTTCCTACACATAAACATAAGAAGTCTGTTGAGCCGTCACAAACTTGACCACATTAATATTTTAGTAAACCAAGCAAACCCTGACATATTGGTCATATCTGAGACATGGCTACACAAAGATATAGAAGACCAAACAGTGTATATTCAGGGATATAATATTTACAGATCTGATAGGACCAGCAGGGGTGGTGGTGTAGCTATCTATGTAAAAAGCACTTATGCTGCTACTATTTTAAACGCTGTATCTATCCCAAAATGCTTTGAACTGATTTCCCTAAAAATTGACTTTGGGTACAATAATTCCATTATTGTCATTGGAGTTTACAGGCCCCCTAGTGCCCTGACTATGGCCCTAAACAAGATGGCAGAACTTCTTATGCCTTTTTTGACTCAGTGTCAGGCTTTTTCTCAGGGATTGAACCCGAGATGCTGGATCTGGGGAACCAGCGCTTAGCCCAGTGTGCTAATGAGAGGACCCAGTTGCAGGATGTTGAAAAGGATTGTTTATTACAAAACAGCGGTAATCCAAAACACAGGAGAGCAGTGGAAAATCCAAAAACAGAGAAGATACGAATCCGGGGCAAAATGCCATAAACTAAAGAAGCTACTAAAAGTGTAGCTATCAGCGGAACTACGCCCTAGCAGCGAGAGGCGATGCTTGAGAGCAACGCGACAAAAAGCAGTACGAGAACTGCACAGTGAACGAACCTTGAACTCACACTAGGCATAGCGAGGAAAACACTAACGACCCGATGAGGGCCACAGAGATTAGCCAGGAATTTATACCCTAGCTAATAGAGGGAAGTGACAATCACAAAAACGTGAGACAGGTGAGAGCACACAATGGGGAACAGGTGAGAACACAAATCACAATGGGGAACAGGTGAGGGCACACAAAGACAACAAAGGCACATGTGGACACAAATGAGTTCATGATGTCCCTTTGGCCACCAGAGGCCGCCAATGTGCCAAATGGTTGCCCAAAGTCGTGACAGAAATTGGGTGATTTTAATTTAGATTGGTCAACGGATGCCTCCGAAGCTCTTAAGGAGCTGTCCTCTGACCTGCATTTTACCCAACTAATTTCTGTGCCCACTCGTCCTAATCTGAAAGACTTTTCTAAATCAACCTTAATTGATCTCATTTTTTGCAACAAACCAGGTTTTAGACTTGGGGATCAGTGACCATTGTCCCATAAAATGCATCCGTGACATGAGGTTGCAGAAATGTGGTTCTCGGGTAGTAATCAAAAGGAATTTTAAGCACTTTGATGAGCAGGCCTTCTTACATGACCTTTTTTACAGTGACATAGCAGATACTGTCAAAATACCTGATGTTGATCTGGCCCTAAAACATTTCACCACAGCTTTTAACTTTATAGTTGACAAACATGTTCCCTATAAAAAATGCAGGACTAAGAACAGAGTCAACCCTTGGTATTGCAATGAACTTGCAAAACTGCATTGTTCCAGGAACAAGGCATGGAACCTAGCAAGACAGACGAATGACCATGCCCACTGGTTTACATTTAGACAACTGCGAAATAAATGCACATCAGCAGTCAGGAGAGGGAAAGCGGATTTTTATTTACAAAAATTCACTGAATCGTCCAATAGACCAGGTGATTTCTGGAAAGCAATAAAAACTCTAAAAGGTGAGCACAGTACATGCCTGCCTGCTAGCATTTTAGCAGACTCCACTGTTTTAACTGAACCCTCTGACATCTGCTCTGCTTTTAACAGACATTTTGCTGCAGCTGGGCACCTTTTTGATAACACTGTCCACACTACTGATCTTCAAGCAGATCCCTGCACACCCCCCGCTATCTCAGTTCCTCTTTCAGAGAGCAGCCTTAGTCTGACAATATTAGACTCAGTCCAGGTCTGCAATGCCCTGATCAAAATTGATCCAAAGAAATCGACTGGCGATGACAAGCTCGACCCTTTCTTTCTGAAAACCTCAGCTACTGTAATTTTTCAATCTTCAATCTCTCCATAACAGCTGGTGTTATCCCTTCAACCTGGAAAACAGCCCATGTTCTCCCACTGCACAAGGGTGGTGACACTAATAATATGAACAACTACAGGCCAATTTCAAAATCATCATGTCTCTCAAAGATTCTTGAATCCTTTATTAATACCCAGCTAAAGTCATTTTTATCACTATCCTCTTTCTTGAGTCCATCTCAATCAGGTTTTAGAGCCCGACATAGCACTATTTCTGCAGCCTATCTTGTAGTGAATGATGTCATTGCTGCCTTGGACAATAAGCAACATTGTGCCGCACTATTTGTGGACCTCTCAAAGGCCTTTGACACGGTTGACCACCATCTGCTTTTACACAAATTATCACTTATCGGCTTTGACCATATGAACCTAGAGTGGTTTAAGAGTTTTCTCACTGGTCGCTCCCAATGTGTAAAGGTGGGCAAAATAACATCGCTTTTTTTAGATATTGACAAGGGGGTACCCCAAGGCTCTGTCCTTGGGCCTTTACTTTTTATAATTTATATCAATGAAATTGCCTCCACACTCACTCCACTTTCTCAGGTTCATCTTTATGCGGATGACACAGTTCTGTACTGTAGTGCCTCTCATATTGACTCTGCTATAAATAGACTGCAGCTCTCCTTCCACATGCTTGAGAAGCAGTTAAGTGACCTGAAGCTAGTCCTTAATTGTGCTAAAACCAAATGGATTATTTTTACTAAAGCTAAAAGCACTGATTTTAACAGTTTAAAACTCTGCTCTAGAAATGGTACCGCTCTGGAAAGGGCCACCAGCTACAAGTACCTAGGTATTTGGGTTGATGAGAAGCTTGATTTTAAACCACATGTGAATCAACTCGTAAAAAAGCTAAGAATAAAACTGGGCTTTTTATACAGAAATAGGTGCTGTTTTACTTTCCCAGTCAGAAAACGCATTATTGAGTCTGTTTTTATATCAGTTTTAGATTATGGTGATGTAATCTATGGGAATGCATCCCACAGCACACTAAAAACCCTGGATGCTGTATACCATTCTGCTCTGCGTTTTATTACTGGAGACCGCTATGGCACACACCACTGTACTCTCTATAACAAGGTTGGCTGGCCAGCCCTGTCTGAAAAAAGGGATGGTCATTGGAAGACCTTCATTTACAAAACAATCATTGGGCTAATGCCACTATATCTCTCCTCTCATACACTGGAACTGTAATACCCTCAATACCCGCTCCCAAAGCTGGCTTTCATTATATCTGCCACATGTTAACACCAAATTGGGGAAGACAGCCTTCTGTTATAAGGCACCCTACATCTGGAATGAGGTCCAAAAATCTTTACAGTTGTGCTCATTTATTTCACTAAGAGAATTCCTAAATCTTATCTCATGTACAACTGACTTCTCGTGCAATTATTGTAACTGTTGACTCAACCATAGTATTTTACTGAATATTCAAAATTGTTATTCATCATCGTTCCCTTGTACTCCTGTACTATTTTTTATGCATATTTATTTACTTTTTTAAATTTTAATAGTTAATGTATTAACTATTCATTGTACCCTCGGCACCATTGTAAATGAGGGTCTTATTCCTCAATGTGTTTTCCGAGGCTTAAATAAATCAATCAATCAATCAATCAATCAACAGTGCCCTCCACAATTATTGGCACCCCTAGTGAATATAAGCAAAACAGAATTGTAGAGGTTAGTTGAGTCTTGGGGTCAGAAAGTCTCCAAAACTACCATCAGACGCCACCTACATCACCACAAGTTGTTTTGGAGGGTTGCCAGAAAAAAGCCTCTGCTGTCAATCAACAACAAACTAAAGCGCCTACAGTTTGCCAAATGTAAGTCAGACTTTCAATGGGACAGAGTTATATGGTCAGATGAGACCAAAATAAAGCTTTTTGGCAACAAACATCAAAGGTGGGTTTGGCGTAGACAGAAAGATAGCCATACAGAAAAGCACCTCATACCCAATGTGAAGTATGGTGGCGGATCTTTGATGTTGTGGGGCTGTTTTTCTTCCAAAGGCCCTGGACATCTTGTTAGGATACATGGTATCATGGACTCCATCAAATACCAGCAGATATTAAATGAAAACCTAACAGCCCCCTCCAGTAAGCTTGGAATGGGCCGTGGTTGGACCTTCCAGCAGGACAATGATCCGAAAGCACACCTCAAAATCAACACAAGAATGGTTCACCGACCGCAGAATAAAGGTTTTGCCATGGCCATCACACTCCCCCGACCTAAACCCCATAGAAAATCTGTGAGATGAGCTGAAGCCGAGTCTACAAACGTTGACCTCAGAATCTGAAGGATCTGGAGAGATACTGCATGTAGGAATGGTCTCAGATCCCGTGCCATGTGTTCACCAACCTCATCACGCATTATAGGAGAAGACTCAGAGCTGTTATCTTGGCAAAGGGAGGCTGCACAAAACATTAAATTAAGGGGTGCCAATAATTGTGGCACACATGTTTTGGGGAAAAATATTTATTTAATGTCAACAGTTTTTTTTTCTTTTTAATAATTTTACTTCAATGAAAAGGGAAGATTTTTGTGAATATTTTGAGTGAAAGACCAAGAGGATAAACAGCAAAGACATATTTTTTCATAGCCTGTTTTGCTCATATTCACTAGGGGTGCCAATAATTGTGGAGGGCACTGTAGAACCTGACGTAGATATACGTCCTTTTCCACGTCTAAGATGTTTTTTATAAATCTGTACTTTGACGTGGATTTGATTGCACGAACACTCTAAGATCAAATCTGTGCGTAAGTACGTTTTATAAATGAGGGCCAATGGCTTATATGTAGTCAAGTGGGCGTCAAGCCCGTATGTGGTCGGGGCTACTGCTTGCGCCACAGTGCCCCCCTTTAAGACATACTGAACAATATTTTTCATAACTATGACGAGTACACACTATCAATAAACTGTACAAAAATATAAACACAATGTAATTCCTATACCACAAAACCAATTATTAACCTTATTTTAAACACCACATGCACTCATACAAACTACATTCTAATACATCCCCTTAAAATATATCACAGTCTCACTAGGGCACTCCTAGATGAGCACACAATAATAATAACAGAAACCACTGGGGCTATACATTCACATAAAAAACATAAAGACAATAATACAGACAATAATACAAACAATACTTATGAAAACACAAACAATAAACATCCGGTCATGTATGCAGTGTTGTGCGATATGATTCAGTCTTAAAATGTATGAAAGCCTGTGTGCTGTTGCAAAAATTTAGGGAAAGTCCCACAACAAACATCTTCTCATGAATCCCCCTGACCCTTCTTCTCGACTCCCCTCTGCTATGACCATGTTATGTGTTCCATCAGTTCCCTTCCCCCTCTGCTATGACCATGTTATGTGTTCCATCAGTTCCCTTCCCCCTCTGCTATGACCATGTTATGTGTTACATCAGTTCCCTTCCCCCTCTGCTATGACCATGTTATGTGTTACATCAGTTCCCGTCCCCCAAGGGTGAGAAACATCCATGCAGATTAGAAACAATTTAGACACACAATTCTAATCTCCCTCTGGACATGCTCCAGAACTGTGTAATATAATTCTCAAAGTTTGCAGTACTTCACTCCATACTTCCCACAAATGCCTTACTGATATACTGAAACCCTTTCCAAAATGCTAAATAAAACCCACATGGAAAAGTATGCTTACTATTTCTAGTTTTGGTCCTGTCCTCAGATATACCTCAACCCATCATAAAACCCTATCCATTATTCCAGTACCTATATTTTAGTTATCCCTTTTCATATCTATGCAGTACATGATCACCTATACAAATACACCTTTCAGTATAAGATATTCCCCAAAAGTTGTATCCTACTCCTTGACTCTTATTATAGATGCTAAAGCATAGCATTATGCTAATGTATTACCCCGAACCTCTCATAAATAGGGCGACCAAAACCCTATTTCCAAAATGTTCTCTAATACCACCCCCTTGTGCACTGACGCCCAAGTCATGTGCACCAATGAATAGAGCTACTAACAATGTATGTTTCAATCTGCTGCTTGTCAAATACATATTGTACACACTCACGCCCTCCCCTACATACTTAAAAAAAAACACTGACTTCAAGTTTTTTTTCTTTTAATTCAATTCATGTTTTAATCTCTACCCCACCACACGTTTCAAATATGAAGAAATAATACTTTATCATGTACATCACATTTGGATTGAAACTCATCTTATCAAAAATATTTCAATAATGATAATACATGATGGACTATCAGGGGAGCACACCATTTCAATAGGTCCTCTGGTGTCTCTTGAGAGCAGACATCCTACTAAAGGTCTTTCCACACTGAGAACACTGATGGGGCTTTTGCCCAGTATGGATCTTCATGTGTGTTTTTTTTTTCAAATTCAATTTATGTTTTAATCTCTACCCCAATACACGTTTCAAATAGGATCAAATAATACTTCATCTTGTACATCAAATGTCATTAAAAACTCAGCTAATCAAAAACAATTTCAGTTAGAGATACTCCATCATGTATTAGCAGGACAGCACATCATTTGAATGGATCCTCTGGTGTTTCTTGAGAACAGAGATTCTATTAGAGGTCTTTCCACACTGAGAACAGTGGTGGGGCTTTTCCCCAGTATGGATCCTCTGGTGTGTCTTGAGAACAGACAATTGTCTAAAGGCCTTCCCACATGTACTGCACTGATGGGGCTTTTCCCCGGGATGGATCCTTTGTTGTGTCTTGAGATGAGCCATTGTACTAAAGGCCTTCTCACATGTACTGCATTGATGGGGCTTTTCCCCAGTATGGATCCTCTGGTGTGTCTTGAGAGAAGACAATTGACTAAAGGCCTTCCCACATGTATTGCACTGGTGTACAGTATACTTCCAGAGCATACCAGTGCCAGCCTTAAAAAGGTGAGTTTGGTAATCTGACTCCACTCTTTAGTGTTGATATATAGCTTCTTCTGTCTGACCAATTAGCTTCCTGGATTCAAACCTAGCCAATCAGCTGTAGGAGCTTTTGGAATGCAAACTAGCATGACAAAGGATTACGGGCTGGAACTACATGTCCATGAGCACCATTTACACGTCTGATGGTCCTCAGGTGGGCGTGGCCATAGCTCAACCTGCAGAAACTCCACAGAGGAGTGTAGTAGGGGGCTGGGGGTGTGAACTGAGAAGTGATGGGGAAGGAGAAGGAAAGGTGGGGGTGGACTGGTAAACTGAAGGAAGCTTCCATTTTGCCTTAAAGCTTGTTTATCCTGTATACATAGTATGTGAGTATTCATGTAAGCATGTTATATAAAAATAGAGATTACGTACTGTATAATATCAGACCGACATACCAGTGTGAAGATCCACTTAAAAAACAATGGAATTAAATAGAAATCATGAGACCCAACAAACGTTTCTTTTGTAAGTACACAGAGGACATTATCATTTGCACCCAAAAACTATCATTTACCCCAGGTAAATCTGAATACTTTACTTTTCATCTGTTTTTGCCTTACTGTTGATGTCAGTGGTTCATCCAGCTCAACTACAATTCAAGGGTTTTAAACAAATATGATTATGTACCTTACTTTAAGAATACCACAAGAATACATGCAATTCACATCAATAATAATTGCTTTATTCTTGGCAGGACTGCAACTAAAAAAACAAAGACCAAATAAAAAAGTTTTACAATACATCTCATTCTCAACATGAAACTATTAGCAGTGCTATGTCTGATCTGGTCATTGGCCATCAGGGTCTTAGCAGTGCCTGCCTTCAGTGCTCCCCTGCAGTGCATTTTCAGCCATGGTGGCTTCATACTACGTCCTCATTGCACACATTTTTTCCAATTTTATATTTTGTAGGTGTAATGCTTCATCCTGACATAGCGGTATAGTACAGACGTATCCAGATTATTTGTTTATTTGTTTGTACATTATATTTGTGTAATTCATCAATCAATGCTTCTTGGGCAGGATATGTCAGGGTTGTTGATCTTTTAAAGACTTAATGTGACATGGCTGTGATTTGAGAGTGATATTTAAGGCCTTACTGTAGAGTAGTTGATATGACTGGGATCTGTGACTGCATAAATGACTACACTACTGCTGAGGGGAGCAGTAGGTGAATCTACCCAGAGAGTCACCTTTCCTTCCACCATAAGTAATGAACAGACCCAGGGTATTTACAGAGCTGCAGTAACTGTTTGGCATTTCTGTTTATAATACTGTCATTGCTCTCAAGTGGTCTTTCAAGATGTTTGCTTTGATTTATCTGTGTCATTAATGTATGTATTCCCATTTGATTTATCTGTTTGTCATTAATGTATGTTTTCCCATGTGATTTATCTGTCTTTCATAATGTGTGTAGCATTTGAAAGGGGAATCATATAGATGGCAAACAGGATAATGTGAAGATCTGAGAAAGTTTGACTTAATCCATAAATGTGATGTCCCTTTCTGTTCAGGATAAATATGACTTGAACGGTTTTCCGGCAATAATACAAAAGTTCCCTCTGACTCTTTTCCACATTTGACATGTTTAACAGAAGAAATACAGAGTTCCCTGTAATGAGGAATGGATAATTAGTTTAGCTAATTACTGCTTGTCGATTATATATTGTACACCCGCACACACGAACACAAATCCCCCCGACACACACACAAACATACTTGAAAAAAAAAACACTCACTTCAAGTTTTTTTTTTTTTTTTATTCAATTCATGTGCCCTAACAATTCATATTTCAATCTCTACCCCAAGACACATTCAAATATAATAAACAATACTTCATCTTGTACATCAAATGTTGTTGAAAACTCAGCTAATCAAGATATTTTTCAGTAAGTGATACTCCATCATGTATTAGCAGGGCAGCACATCATTTGAATGGATCCTCTGATGTCTCTGGAGAGTAGACATTTGACTAAAGGCTTTTTCACACTGAGAACACTGATAAGGCTTTTCACCAGTATGGATCCTCTGGTGTCTCTTGAGATCATCCATTCTATTAAAGGTCTTTCCACACTGAGAACACTGATGTGGCTTTTCTCCTGTATGTGTAATCTGATGTTTGGATAGGTTGGAGCTTTCCCTGAAATACTTTCCACATGAAGTACACTGATACGGCTTTTCCCCAGTATGGATCTTCTGGTGTAACTTGAGACGAGACATGTTACTAAAGGCCTTTCCACATGAAGTACACTGATACGGCTTTTCCCCAGTATGGATCTTCTGGTGTAACTTGAGATTAAACATTTGTCTAAAGGCCTTTCCGCATTGAGAACACTGATGGGGCTTTTCCCCAGTATGGATCCTCTGGTGTCTGGTGAGGTGGGATCTATCCCTGAAATACTTTCCACATGAAGTACACTGATACGGCTTTTCCCCAGTATGGATTCTCTGGTGTTTCTTGAGGTCATACAATTGATTAAAGGCCATCCCACATGTACTGCACTGGTGTGGCTTTTCCCTGGTATGGATCTTCTGGTGTGTCTTGAGACCAGACGATTGACTAAAGGCCTTCCCACATGTACTGCACTGGTGTGGCTTTTCCCCAGTATGGATCCTCTGGTGTGTCTTGAGATTAGATATTGAACTAAAGGCCTTCCCACATGTACTGCACTGGTGTGGCTTTCCCCCAGTATGGATCGTCTGGTGTGCCTTGAGAGAGGACATTCGACTAAAGGCCTTCCCACATGTACTGCACTGGTGTGGCTTTTCCCCAGTATGAATCATCTGGTGTGCCTTGAGAGAAGACAATTGACTAAAGGCCTTCCCACATGTACTGCACTGGTGTGGCTTTTCCCCAGTATGAATCATCTGGTGTGTCTTGAGAGAAGACATTTGACTAAAGGCCTTCCCACATGCACTGCACTGATGGGGCTTTTCTCCTGTGTGTATTCTTTGATGAATTGAGAGATCGGAACGTCTAGCAAATGTTTTGAAACACTGTGAGCATTCATGTTGTTTCTCCCTGGTGTCCAGTCGCTGATGTAAATCCTGGGATGAAGTATTTTTGCACTGGGGGCGTTTATGTCGTGTCTTTTTGTTTCTTTTTTGCTCAATGTTCCCTCTTTTGTCAGATTGAATCCTTTGAACTTCTCCTGTAATGTTAGAAACAAAAGAAGTTTCAACAACACCCCTCTCCTCTGTAATTTCTACAATACAAGCAAACATTCACTGCTGTGCAAAAGTTTTAGGAAGGTGTGAAAAAATGCTGTAAACTAAGAATGCTTTGAAAAATAAATAAATGTTTATTTTTATCAATTTACAAAATGCAGTGAGTGAACAAAATAAAAATCTAAATCAAATCAATATTTGGTATCACTAGCCTTCGCCTTCAAACTAGCATCAATTCTTATTGGTACACTTGCACAAAGACAGGGATTTTATATGATTATAGTGCGGTGTAGGATCAACCAATTATACCAAACAGGTGCTAATGATCATCAATTTCACATGTAGGTTGAAACACAGTCAGTAACTGAGACAGAAACAGCTGTGTAGGAGGCTTAAAACTGGGTGAGGAACAGCAAAACTGCTACCAAGGTGAGGTTGTGGAAGACAGTTTCATGTCAAAGGTCATACATGGCAAGACTGAGCACAGCAACAAGACACAATGTAGTTATACTGCATCAGCAAGGTCTCTCCCAGACAAAGATTTCAAAGCAGACAGGGGTTTCCAGATGTGCTGTTCAAGCTCTTTTGAAGAAGCACAAAGAAACGGGCAACGCTGAGGATCGTAGATACAGTGGTCGGCCAAGGAAACTTAATGCAGCTGATGAAAAACACATCAAGCTTATTTCCCTTCGAAATCGGAAGATGTCAAGCAGTGTCATTAGCTCAGAACTGGCAGAAACCAGTTGTACCCAGGTACACACATCTACTGTCCGGAGAAGTCTTCATGGAAGAGTTGCAGCCAAAAAGCTCTACCCCGACATGGAAACAAGGCCTGTGACTCAACTAAGCACGAAAACATAGAAACTGGGGTACAGAAACATGGCAGCAGGTGCTCTGGACTGATGAGTCAAAATTAGAAATATTTGGCTGTAGAAGAAGGCAGTTTGTTCGCCGAAGGGCTGGAGAGCGGTACAATAATGAGTGTCTGCAGGCAACAGTGAAGCATGGTGGAGGTTCCTTGCAAGTTTGGGGCTGCATTTCTGCAAGTGGAGTTGGAGATTTGGTCAGGATTAATGGTGTCCTCAATGCTGAGAAATACAGGCAGATACTTGCATGCAATACCATCAGGGAGTCGTATGATTGGCACCAAATGTATTCTGCAGCAGTATAACAACCCCAAACATACAGCCAATGTCATTAAGAACTATCTTCAGCGTAAAGAAGAACAGAAAGTCCTGGAAGTGATGGTATGGCCCCCACAGAGCCCTGATCTCAACATCATCGAGTCTGTCTGGGATTACATGGAGACAGAAGGATTTGAGGAAGCCTAGATCCACAGAAGATCTTTGGTTAGTTCTCCAAGATGTTTGGAACAACTTACCAGCCGAGTTCCTTCAAAAACTAGTGCAAGTCTGGAAGAATTGATGCTATTTTGAAGTCAAAGGGTGGTCACACCAAATATTGATTTAATTTAGATTTCTCTTCTGTTCATTCACTGCATTTTGTTAATTGATGAAGAATTGATGAAAATAAACTGTTAACACTTCCATTTTTGAAAGCATTCTTAGTTTAGAGCATTTTTTCACACCTGCCTAAAACTTTTGCACAGTACTGTATATCTTTATATATATTTATACTGACATATATATATTGGCCTTTGCAAAAATTGCACATCATTTGGAAGTGACTTAGTATAAAAGTGTCTACCTAGAGACTAAATGTAAATGTAAACAGAGATACACACACAAATTAATTTAAGAGCTGGAGAAAAAATGGTGGCAGACACTCTCTCTTTTGAATGTAAGAGATTGGCATACCTAATTTAGTATCCCTTAAATTAGATATCCCCACAGTATCACTCTTCTCTGATTAGGTGTCACATTGTGAAGCACAAGTTCTCTAAAATTCTTGTAAATACACACAACCCTCTACAATAAGCAAGCAACTTACTTGTTGGTGAAGAGTCGAAGTCACCATATTCTCTTGAATCAAATTCTTCTTCGTCTTTGATTTCCATTGGTGAATACTTTTCTTCTTTCAATGTCATGGTGGGTGACGTGTACATTTCAGTCTTGCATTCATAATCCAGTCCAGGCTTTTCTTCCACTGTCTTAAATGTAGACAGATACTCTTGTGGGAAATCATCAAATTCTTCTTCTTTTATCTCCTTCTTCACTGAAGTTGGCAGTTGTGATGGCTCATTAAATCCAGACATTTCTGACTTTAGTTCTGTTTGGAAAAAGAAAAATCAGTCACATTATCCTTTGATGCAAGGATATAGTGAAAATCAGCAAAGAAATAACTTCAGTATAGTTGTACTGCTGGTGAATTACACGTATGTAGATCCAGACCATACCAGTGCACATACAGTATACTCCCAGAGGAATTCCAGTGCCAGCCTTAAAAAAGGTGTGTTCATTAATCTGACTCTGTGGTCTTAATATATAGCTTCTTCTGTCTGACCAATTATCTTCCTCGATTCAAACCTAGCCAATCAGCTGTAGGAGCTAAGCATCACAAAGGGTTATGGGCAGTAATTCCATGTCTATAAGCACCATTTACACATCTAATGGTCCTGGCGTGGGCGTCCAGCCTGCAGACTCCACAAAGGAGTGTAGTAGGGGGCTGGGGGTGTGAACTGAGAAGTGATGGGGGAAGGAGAGGGAAGCTGCACCTGGGCTGGTAAACTGAAGGAGGCTTCCAATCTGCCTTAAAGCTTGTTTATACTGTATGCATATGTGAGTATTCATGTAAGCGTGCGTGTCAAATTGATATAAGGAGAGAGAGTAAGTGTGTGTGTGTAATACTGATATAAGGAGAGAGAGTAAGTGTGTGTGTGTCTGTAATACTGATATAAGGAGAGAGGGTAAGTATAATATCAGACCTCTTTACACTGGAGGCACTGCTAAGACCCTGATGGCCAATGACCAGATCAGACATAGCACTGTTAAGACACCGATGGCCAATGACCAGATCAGACATAGCACTGCTAAGACACCGATGGCCAATGACCAGATCAGACATAGCACTGTTAAGACACCGATGGCCAATCCCTGCTGTCACGGGGCGTAACGGCTCAGACGGGTATTTATCTATTCATGAAAACAGCCAGGGAACAGGGGAATGGACACAAAACAGGGCGGACTAACAGACAAATGGGAAACACACAGAAGGAGACTAGACTAACCTAAAGACTGGACAACAACAGACTGAACTAAAACTACTCAGAGTAACACTCTGGAATTACACAAAACACAGGAGAACACAAAACCAAGAAACTACAAGTAAAGAAAAGTAAAGTAATTATGTATTAGTAACGAAACAAGAGGTGTTTTAGCATGACATTTTAGCTGCTAGATGAAAACTGCGTGCGAAGAAATTTGACACAATTAATAAAAAGAAAAAATACGAACATCAGAAATGTTATTTGTTTAAATGTTTATATTTGATATATCATTTAATATAGGTATACAAAATTGTCACACCAGCTAGCTGTTCTGCCAGGTCTTACCCAGAATCACCGCTCAATGTATGGTTTAAACCGTATTCTTTGCCATTTCCACCCATCGTTCAAGCACACTGAGTACAGTGCTCGCCTTCTGTGTAGGAGTAACGCAAATCTATTCAGGAAAATAACTTGTACCTGAAGTACACTAACTAAACTAAGTTAAAAACCTCAGGTTGTGCAGGTGTTGGGTGATATACATTCAGACCAGGGATTCCACAAAATGGCTTTATTTCTGCATTCACAATTCAAACGTTCATGAACCAAAAGTTCTAATTCTAATTCTAACTCATCATCTATGGTGGCAGGAACACGCAGGCTTTTCTTCCCTATTTTAGCGGTGCGCTATTAACACTTATGGGCGGGGTTAGGCGCTGATTACGCAAAATGCGGAAACACAACATGCTCTATATGCGGTTTGGGAAAGGCGCTGATCACGCTGCGCTCGCAAATGTTAGTAAGTGAGGCCCACAGTGTCTAACACCGGAACAGACAAACAAAGGGTGACGAACAAGACTGACGTCTAACGCTGGGGAACACAAACAGGGTGAAACTAATAAACTAACAGACGATACTAAACTAACAGACTAGAGATTAGACTAGAGACTAGAATTAGGGACACAAACTAAAGAGCCAACAAACAGAATCTAACTCTGGCTAAATGGGCGTTAGGGTGCGGAACTGAAAAACACGGCTCGAAGCCAGACAAGAAAGTCACAAACGACAAAGTTCACAGAACTCTGGTAAACGTAGTCTTGGAAGACTGGAAGCACCGAACTTGCTGGCGTTGAAGGCAGCAGACAGGGAGCTTGCTGGGCAAGACTCCAGCGGACAAGGACGGCATGGAGGCTGCTAACCAGGAGGCGGAATCCCGAGAACTCGGCAGAAATGTTCATATCTGCAGATGCCGATAATTACGTTTTAAAGCTTTTATCTGCAGATACCGATGTCGTGCCGATATTATCGTGCATCCCTAATGTATATGTGACTTATGTATGTATGTCGGTGAGGTGTATAAGTGTATAAGTGTATAAGCTACTGGATGACCTAAATTTCCCTCGGGATTAATAAAGTATCCATCTATCTATCTATCTATCTATCTATCTATTCAAAATGTAACAGACTGCAGATAGTGTCCCATGACTAAGGTATTTCCATAGTATCTCTATTCACAATGTAACAGACTGCAGATAGTGTCCCATGACTACGGTATTTCCATAGTATCTCTATTCACAATGTAACAGACTGCAGATAGTGTCCCATGACTAAGGTATTTCCATAGTATCTCTATTCACAATGTAACAGACTGCAGATAGTGTCCCATGACTACGGTATTTCCATAGTATCTCTATTCACAATGTAACAGACTGCAGATAGTGTCCCATTAATATGGTATTTCCACTAGTAGCTCTATTCTCTCCACTGGTCAAGTAAAGCGCAAATTCCAACAGTAAATTAAAAAAATGAACAGTCATGTTTTGTAAATGTAAATGAAACATTGCAATAGATTTGGTTTGAGTTTTACCAAACCAAATATTCAGCAACTTACTTGAGGGAGAGGAATCGTCATCACAATGTTCTGTTAAATCAGATTATTCTTCCTCTTTAATTTCCATCAGTGAATAATTTTCTTCTTTGCAGGTCAAGGTTGGTAACATGTGCATCTCAGTCTTACAGTCATGAAACACTTTCTGGCTTTCAAATGTAACAGACTGTAGATAGGTTTCCATGATTGAGGTATCCCCATAGTATATCTATTCTCTCCATAAGACTCACATACTGAGTAAAGCACAAGTAAAACCATTTGCTAACCATTCAGTGTTTAGCAAATGTAAACAAAACATTGGAATTAATTCAATCTGAATTTTACTAAACCAACTATTCAGCAACTTACTTGTAGAAGAATCGTCATCAGCACATTCTCTTAAATCTGGTTCCTCTTTAATTTCGATCAGAGAAGAATTTTCTTCTTTGCAGGTCAAGGTTGGTGATGTGTGCGTCTCAGTCTTACAGTCATGTTCCAGTTCAGGCTTTTCTTCCACTGTCTGAATTTCAAACAGATACTCCTCTTGTAGGAAATGATCAGATTCTTCTTCTTTTATATTCTTCACTGACATGAGTAGTTGTGATGGTTCAGTAGATTCTGACATTGTAGACCTTAGCTGTCTTTTGCAATGGAAACCCAGCAGGACATTTCTGCAATGCAAGTAAAATATTAGCAACATGCCCAAACACCACAAAGACACAAAAAACACCCTAACATCTGACAAAAGATAACCAGGGTCAAATGGATGGTCCGTGCAATATCACTCAAGTCAGAAAAAAGTTTTTAAAGTGAGAAAAATAGGAACATTTTACAAAAAGCATATTTGAACAAATCAAATCTGTACGGGCTTAATATAATCACCATCCTACCAAAATCAGACATCTGTACTGGCTTACTGCAATCACCATCCTACCTAAATCAGAAATCTGTACTGGCTTAATGTAATCACCATCCTACCCAAATCAGACATCTGTACGGTCTTAATGTAATCATCACCCTACCCAAATCAGACATCTGTACAAGCCAGAGGTGGAAAGTAACTAATTGTATTTACTTGCGTTACTGTAATTGAGTCGTTTTTTTGTGTACTTTGTTTATTTTTTCAGTAGTTTTGTACTTTGCTATATTGGAAATCACATCTGTTACTGAGTAAAAAAAAAAAAAAAACACTGCAATAACTATTCGAGTTATCACGTTAATTTAAGACTCCAGACCGGTTCAACAGTAGAGTGTCTCTAGCAAAACTGTTGCAATATACCTAAAGTACATATATTTATATGGCACAGGATGTAAAACTCAGCTGTCAGCTAAGGTGATCAACCGGTTGACGCCGGATAAAGTGACGAAACGTTAATACAACGGCAAGGAGTGACAGGATTATCAATGAATAAAGTTACTATCTGACGGGCTAAGGTAGTTGTTGTCAACTTGCTATTGTTAACTTGAACTGACATATTCTTCAAGGTACAAATTGTGCGTGACGTGATGCTATATATTACTTCAAAAATAAAGGCCTTCTACCCAATGAGTAGCGCAAACACTATGGAATTACTAAAACAGAGCCTTGACAAGCAGTGCAGCACTGCGTGGTCACTCATTTTTTTCACTGTATAGGAGAGACCCCCATCAAGTTCTTGGAAGTAACTAAGTAACTTTTACTTAAAGTACATTTTAAATGAACTACTTTTTACTTTTACTTAAGTAGATTTTTAGATGGGTAGCTTTACTTTCAATTCCATCAAAGTAAAGGTACTTTTACTTGAGAAGAATATTTCTGTACTTTTTCCACCTCTGGTATGGGCTAAATGTAAGCACCATCCTACCCAAATCAGACATCTGTACAGGCTTAATGTAATCACCATCCTACCCAAATCAGACATCTGTACGGTCTTAATGTAATCACCATCCTACCCAAATCAGACATCTGTACGGTCTTAATGTAATCACCATCCTACCCAAATCAGACATCTGTACGGGCTAAATGTAAGCACCATCCTACCCAAATCAGACATCTGTACGGGCTTAATGTAATCACCATCCTACCTAAATCAGACATCTGTACAGGATCATTTCAGGTTCAGATTTTGTAATGTTTTTTCATGAAAAGCTGCCCTTTCTCTCAAATAGCCCCTGCTTGCGTGCAAAACCGCTCTGCTCCTGCTCAAAACGGTTTGTCTGCACTCACAGACTTCTGCTCGCTCTCGCTATCTCTGATTGATATGAAATAACGTTACCATAATTCACCAACCAATACAAAATCATGACGTGAAATAAACGAAAATGCTCTCAGATTGAAAGACCAAGCTGTATATTAAAGGATAAAAACGTCATACATCGACAAGTTTATTTATGTGCGTTAATCAGCTATCGTTAGGTGCATATGAGCCCTTATAGCAAACTTTACACACACCAGATATGCCCGAGTTATGGCATATATACATTTGGCATCACAAGGCTACTCGACTTACCTAGAAAACGGGAGCTCCACAGAAACTTATGTCAGGCGTCGGTCAGTCGGGGTCATAGCCTCACAATGCTTACTGTCGGGCATCTTCTGCAGTCGTCTTCGGGTTCTTTTAGACGGACAACAGCTACATTAGGATTTTAAAGAACTATAATCCAGCATCGAATGGCTTAATAGGAACCCTTTCTACTCTAAACACCGTAAACTTCTGTGTGTTTTGTTCCCGGGTTCCAAGCACGTTGTTTGTGACGCAAGTTCCTCGGAGCTGGCGACAATAAGCGACATTAAAGGCGGATAATTGCGTCAAAATAAAAGTCTATTACAAAGTTCAGTTAAAAATGTTGGTTTGGCTAACATTTCTACGTTTTGCACAACATATGCCCATTGTACTGCTAGCTAGCCTAGATAAATACAGTGTATGCTATCTTGCATCTGCAAATATTGTAATTTAATTAAATTCAATGCATTTATATAGCAACTGAAATTGTCTCAAGTCTCATAAGGAAGGAGGAATATACATGAAATACACAAAATTAATACTAGATACTAATGGAGAGAGCCAGCATTCAAAGTATTGGTTGTAGAACAGCATAGTGGGTACATAGTGTCTTCATAAGGTTACTATTTGCAGGATAAAAAGAGAAATGAAGCAGAAAACTACGTCAAACTACATCAAAGCAGAGAAATATCTTGAAAATAACCGATAAAGAAATGAACACTAACCCATCCACATTACATTACAAGCCTTTGACCACTAACCCATCCACATTACATTACAAGCCTTTGAAACTGATCACTAACTCATCTGCATTAGATAGATAGATAGATAGATAGATAGATGGATACTTTATTAATCCCGAGGGAGATTTAGGTCATCCAGTAACTTATACACTTAACTTAACTCACAAACACACATACACAAATCACAGTAGAAAAAACAATACACATAGGGAGAACATGTTCACAGGGAGTGGGGTGTATACAGATATTATACAGATATTACAGTGTGCATTGATTGTGTCAGTGTTGATGTCCACGAGGGAAGTAGTGCAAAGAGTGCAGAGAGATAGTGTTCATGTGCTTGTGTGGATAGTGCAAAGATAGAGTTCTTGTGCTTGTGTGTGTGAGGATAGTGCAAAGTGATATAAATAGTACAGTCTTTGCAATTACATTACAAGCCTTTGAAACTGACAATATACAGAGGTATCCAGAAAATGTGTTTATTTGTGTGCAGTTTATATTTATATTTGTGTAATTCTAGTTTGTTTTGTTTTGTCATTTGTCGATGGTTCTTGAGCAGGATCTCAGAGGATGTTTCAAGGTTGTTACTCTTTTTTAGACTTAACGTGACATGGTTGTGATCTGAGAGTGGAATATGAGGCCTTACTGTAGAGTAGTTGATATGACTTGGATCTGTGACTGCATAAGCTACTACATTACTGCTGAGAGGGGAGCAGTAGGTGAATCTACCCAGAGAGTCACCTTTCCTTCCACCATAAGGAATGAACAGACCCAGGGTATTACAGAGCTGCAGTAACTGTTTGCCATTTCTGTTTACAATACTGTCATTGCTCTAAAGTGGTCTTTAAGTAGTTTGCTTTGATTTATCTGTTTGTCATTAATGTTTGTATTCCCATTTAAATGATCTGTCTGTCATTAATGTATGTATTCCTATTTGATTTATATGTGTGTCATTAATGTATGTATTACATTCTGTCAGGAACACAAACTCATCCTCCACTAAGTTTCAATGTAGAACTTGGATTTCAATGTCCTAGGAAACTAACATTTTCCTTTCCTGATGCAACAACATCATTCCAGTCTGTGTAAAAAGCAGAGGCAAAAGTTTAGAACACATCAGTTACACATCAGTTTCCATATTATGGTGTCTTTAGACGTCTCCAAGTGTCTCATAACCTCTCTAAAAACACCAAATACAAAGCAAATACCTGTCACTGTATTTCAAGCATCCATACTTAGTTCTTGACTTCTGTACTACAGCAAACCATTTGAATTAATTTCAGTATAATATATTGTATTTTATTGTGAGTGTGTGAATTACAGTAAAGTTGTACTGTAGATAGTATCCCATAAGTAAGGTATTCCCACAGTATCTCTGTTCTCTAAAAAGGTCTGACATTGTGAAGCACAAGTTAGCCATTCTCTAAAATTCAAGTATTGTAAATATACCCAACCCTTTACAATAAGCAAGCAACTTACTTGTAAGTGAAGAGTCGAAGTCACCATATTCTCTCGAATCCAATTTTTTTTATTTCCATTGGTGAATACTTTTCTTCATTCAAGGTCATGGTGGGTGACGTGTACATTTCAGTCTTGCATTCATATTCCAGTCCAGGCTTTTCTTCCACTGTCTTTAATGAAGACAGATAGTCTTGTAGGAAATCATCAACTTTTTCTTTTATCTCCTTCTTCACTGAAGTAGCAAGTTGTGAAGGTTCAGTAAATCCAGACATTTCTGACTTCAGTTCTGTTTTGGAAAAAGAAGATTGGTCACACTATGCTCTGCTGCAAGGACACAGTGAGAATCTGCAAAGAAAGAACTACAGTATAGTTGAACTGCTGGTGAATTACACATACAGTATACTTCCAGAGCATACCAGTGCCAGCCCTAAAAAGGTGAGTTTAGTAATCTGACTCTGTGGTGTTAATATATTGCTTCTTAATATATTGCTGTCTGACCATGTAAACTAGCATCACATAGGATCACAGGCTGGAATTCCATTTCTATGAGCCCCGTTTACACGTCTGATGGTCCTCAGGTGGGCGTGGCCATAGCTCAGCCTGCAGAAACTCCACAGAGGAGTGTAGTAGGGGACTGGGGGTGTGAACTGAGAAGTGAGTCGAAGGATGGTGAGGGAAGGTGGGGGTTGGCTTGTAAACTGAAGAAAGCTTCTATTCTGCCTCAAAGCTTGTTTATACTGTATGCATATGCGAGTATTTATGTAAGCATGTGTGTGTATTTCATTCTGATATAAGGATAGAGACTACAAATACTACAAGAGCATATGCAATTCACAACAACAATAATAATAATAATTATTATATCTTCATTCTTGGCAGTACTCAAACTTAAAAAACATTGACAAAATGCAAAGGTTTTACAATACAACTCATCCTTAACCTGAAGCTATTAGAAGTGCTATGTCTGAACTGATCAATGGCCATCAGGGTCTTAGCAGGGCCTGCCTCCAGAACTACCCTGTAGTGCATTTTCAGCAACGGTGGCATCATACTTCGTCCTCATTGCACACAAATGTCTGACACGCTTTTGTCCAATTTCATATTTTGTAGATGTAATGCTTCATCCTGACATAGTGGTATCATACAGAAGTATCCAGATTATTTGTTTATTTGTTTGTAGTTTATATTTGATTCTAGTTTGTGTATTTCATCAATCAATGGTTCTTGAGCAGGATATCATTTCTCCCTGTAGAGGCTTTCAAAAACATAAAATGTGTATTTCATATTTTCAATTTGTATCTTTGCTATGAAGTTCAATCTCATATTGACAAAGACAGAAATTGAGTTTGGAGAGGATAGAGTTTGTTTACCTGTTTCAGAGGATATTTGTTTATAGTTTAATGTGAGAGTGGACATGATGTGGCTCCACATTAAATTATCCCATTTTTTCATTATCCACGTGTCTCAAATGTTGTATGATGTAACATAGCTTAACAGGACACATGATATGTCCAGTAACAACATAAAGAAGGGGTAACATATAAGTCAAAACCAACTATATTTATTGGCTGATCTTGAAAGTATTGGCTTACAAAAGCAAAATAAGTGAAACTGTGAAACACACTGTGAAACCTATGAAAAGTGACAGTGGTATATAGAATACAGACCGCGTTAGCCACTTCACAACCGCGATTTTCTTTCGTTCCAATTCTTGGATGTAGGATTTATGACACGACATGGAGGGGCGAGCCCTCCCGGAAGCCATAGAGAATGCATTGAGAGCTCTGTTTTGTGAAAAAAATGGATTTAACATGGGAGTCAATGGGAGAGGTCTGGGGCGATTTTCATTTCGCCCCAAATCGCCCCAGAAGGGGCGGGGCCATTTTAAGCATGACTTTAGGCTGACTGAATGACTGTTACCTGATTCGACAATGACATACAGAGGCAGATCAGACGGTGTAGTGGTAGAATCCGACAGAAAAAAAATTATTACATTTAAATTTACATGTCGTCATTTACGCGACTTACAAGGATATTGCGTTTATACATCAGGATATTTATTTATATTTTAATTTTTTTTCCTAGGCCAGCGCAATTAGTTTGGAGCTGGGGCCGTTTCTTGAAACTGAGGCAAAGTCAAGGGCCGGAGGATATGAGTAATCACGGTAACAAATAAAGAAATTACAACAACATACTGAAGGAGTGAATATATTCTATTTTGTAAGTGCTTAACAACATATGCCCAAGAGGTCGCATAGGCCCAAGGATTCAAAAATCAAACCAGGTGAGCAATAACCAAGCCATATTACCAGACTATTGGAGAAATGCAATTAACTAATGAAAACATGCACGTCATGGTACATAGCTGTACCAACACAACTACTGGTCATTATCCTCAATATTTAAGATTAAACTGATTTGAGTGACAGGCAGAATCAAATGTATCTCCACCAACAAAGTGCATTGCATAGAACTGAATAGAATTGCAACAACTTAAAAGTGCATGGTATTCTATCAAGGAAATTCAGTCCATCAAATTCATCACTCAGTTCAGGTGAACTGTATCAGTTGTTTAGAATTTCATTCATTTAACTGGCAAACAACTTCCAAGTGCACCAATTATGTTTTTACTATTCTGCCCCCGCTTCTGTGTGTGTGACGTGGTCACTCTAGCCTGCTACATTGGCTCGGCAGATAGATAATAGTTTCCCCAAGAGAAAGTCTGAAGCTTGAAGTTCTTTTCAAACCTTTACTTAGGAAGCACTGTAAAACTGAGCAGACATACAGAATACATCTTAGTAATC
Source organism: Clupea harengus (assembly GCF_900700415.2). Classification (NCBI taxonomy): domain Eukaryota; kingdom Metazoa; phylum Chordata; class Actinopteri; order Clupeiformes; family Clupeidae; genus Clupea; species Clupea harengus. Next base: position 3,347,177 of record NC_045177.1, read on the forward strand.
TCATCTCGTAACATTCGTTTCTAAAAACAATCACTTAGCATTGCATGTTTAACTGTGATAGAAACTATGTTAGCTTAATGCTAACTTATAGGGGAAATTCAATAGAGACCGCGCTAGCGATTAGCATATATTTATCAAAGTAAACAATTCGAAACAAACTTCTGTTCATTACAAGTGGTTTCCACAAGAAGTAATGTTTCTAAGTAATAACTGATCAACTGTTTAAGAAAATACTTACAGGCAAACTTTTTCTGGCCATATATATCAGAGTGGGAAAAAATATACCGCCACCTATACGGGTGCATACCGCCACCTACTGCACGTGAGAGTGTACAATTAGCCATAGTCACAAACTGAATGATGCTACCGGAGCACACTCCGGGGGCCAGTGCAAAGCAGCTTGCGGGCCGGATCTGGCCTAGGCAGTGCGTCAATAGCGCATTAACGTGCGTTAGGACCACTGATCCGCAAAACCTGCTTGCAGTCTGTGTTCTACCACAGTCCCCGTCATTGGTCTCATCACTCTCTCATGATTTTTTTTTTTTCTAAAGATGATTTGAATTTGTAACGAGTAACAGTTTCAGGGGAAATGTATCGGAGTAAAAGTATTAGTTTTCTTTGCAAAATGTAGCGAAGTAAAAGTAAACAGAAATATAAGTAGTACAGTACAGTACAGTACAGTATCAAAGTACAGTACAGTAACAAAGTATTTCTACTTCGTTACTATACAACACTGTACAAGGGTATATAGTTATCATAATTTTTATGGATTATAATTTTGGATTGTAGTATTTGAAAGGGGAGTCATAGATGGCACACAGGTAAATGTGAAGATCCGTGGAAGAGAGTTTGTGTCATGACTTAATCCATACATGTGAGTTCCCTTTCTTTTCAGGATAAATATGACATTTTTCTGTCAAGAAAACAAAAGTTCCCTCTGACTATTTTCCATAGTTGACATGAGAATGTTTAACAGATGAAATACAGAGTTCTCTATAATAAGGAATGGAGAAGAGACATTTAGTGTCCCCCTCCCCTCCCCATCTCTGACACTAACAGATCTATGAGCTGTTGATGAGCCCACAGCCTTCAGATGAGGTGACGTTTAAGCCATGAGTCTAGGAAGCTCGCACAAACACTACTTTTTTTTGTGTCAACTACTGCTTGTCGATTATTTATTGGACACCCACACATATCCCCACCACACAAACATACTTGAAAAAACACTCACTTCAAGTTATTCTTTTATTGAATTCATGTACCCTAACAATTCACGTTTCAATCTCTACCTCAACACACGTTTCAAATATGATAAAATAATACTTCATCTTGTACATCAAATGTTGTTTAAAACTCGGCTAATCAAAAACTATTTTAGTTAGAGATACTCCATCATGTATTAGCAGGGCAGCACATCATTTGAATGGATTCTCTGGTGTCTCTTGAGATTAGAAATCTGACAAAAGGTCTTTCCACACTGAGAACACTGATGTGGCTTTTCCCCAGTATGGATCCTCTGGTGTGTCTTGAGATTATACATTTTACTAAAACCCTTCCCACATGTACTGCACTGATGGTGCTTTTCCCCAGTATGGATACACTGGTGTGGCTTTTCTCTAGTATGTGTAATCTCATGTCTGGTGAGGCTGGAGCTAACCCTGAAATACTTTCCACATGAAGTACACTGATACGGCTTTTCCCCAGTATGGATCTTCTGGTGTTTCTTGAGGTTAGACAATTGATTAAAGGCCATCCCACATGTACTGCACTGGTGTGGCTTTTCCCCAGTATGGATCCTCTGATGTGTCTTGAGATGAAACATTTTACTAAAGGCCTTCCCACATGTACTGCATTGATGGGGCTTTTCCCCAGTATGGATACACTGGTGTGTCTTGAGAGAAGAGAATTGACAAAAGGCCTTCCCACATATACTGCACTGGTGTGGCTTTCCTGTATGTGTAATCTGATGTCTGGTGAGGGTGGAGCTAATCCTGAAATACTTTCCACATGAAGTACACTGATACGGCTTTTCCCCAGTATGGATCCTCTGGTGTGTCTTTAGAGCAGACAAATGATTAAAGGCCTTCCCACATGTACTGCACTGATGGGGCTTTTCCTTGGTATGGATCTTCAGGTGTACCTTGAGGTGAGACAATTGATTAAAGGCCTTCCCACATGTAGAGCACTGGTAAGGCCTTTCCCCAGTATGGATCCTCTGGTGTGTCTTTAGAGCAGACAGATGACTAAAGGCCTTCCCACATGTACTGCACTGGTGGGGCTTTTCTCCTGTGTGTAGTTGTTGATGAATTGCAAGAAGGGAAGATCTAGGAAATGTTTTGAAACACTGGGAGCATTCCTGCTGTTTCTCCCTGGTGTCCAGTCGCTGATGTAATTTCTGGTATGAAGTCTTTCTGCACTGGGGGCGTTTATGACGGCTCTCTTTGTTCCTTTTTTGATCAGTGTTCCCTCTTTTGTTAGATTGGATCCTTTGAACGCCTCCTGCAATATAAGAAAAACAAAATTCAAAAACATGTGACTTAGTATAAAAGTGCCTACCTAGAAACTAAATGTCAATGTAAACAGACATTGTAAAGCACAAGTTAGCCATTCTCTAAAATTCAAGTATTGTAAATATACACAACCCTCTACAATAAGCAAGCCACTTACTTGTAGGTGAAGAGTCGAAGTCACCATATTCTCTTGAATCAAATTCTTCTTCATTTTTGATTTCCATTGGTGAATTGCTTTCTTCTTTCAATGTCATGATGGTAGATGTGTACATTTCAGTCTTGCATTCATATTCCAGTCCAGGCTTTTCTTCCACTGTCTTAAATGTAGACGGATACTCTTGTAGGAAAGCATCAAATTCCTCCTCTTTTATCTCCTTCTTCATGGAAGTAGGCAGTTGTGAAGGTTTGGTAAATCCAGACATTTCTAACTTCAGTTCTGTTTTGGAAAAAGAAAATCGAAGTCACCAAATTCTCTTGAATCAACTTCTTCATCTTCGATTTCTGTAATTCATCAATGTAATTATGTTATTCATCAATCAATGGTTCATGAGCAGGATTTCTTTTATTTTCCGCAGTAGAGGTTTTTAAATACAGAAATGTGTATGTTATATTTTCAATTTTCAGTAACTGCCACTTCTGTTTGCTTTAATGTATCTGTGAGTCAGTATTGTATGTATTCCCATTTGAATTATCTGTATCATAAATTAATGTAATCACATTTGAATCAATAAAGTCTAATTCTCTCTCAGTTCCCTGCCATTCATGCCTTTCCTGTCTGCCCATCTGTCTGTTTGTCTGCCCATCTGTCTATCTGTCTGTCCCACTTTCTGCCCATCTGTCTGTCTACCCATCTGTCTGTCTGTCTACCCATCTGTCTGTCTGTCTCCCTCTACAGTATCTTTCAAATGTAACAGACAGCACATCTTGGTTAAGGGATTCACTCTGTTCTCTCCTACAACACTGAACTTTTTCAGAAATTACATTTCAGATTATATAATTTTAATCATATTTATTATTTGCTAGAATTAAAAATGTGAATTGATACAGCAGAAGACAGAATGACAGCAGACTCTTTCTCTCTTTCAAATTTAACAGGCTGCAGATAGTGTCCCATGATTAAGGTATTTCCACTAGTATCTCTATTCACAATGAAACAGACTGCAGATAGTGTCCAATGATTAAGGTATTTCCACTAGTATCTCTATTCACAATGAAACAGACTGCAGATAGTGTCCAATGACTGAGGTATTTCCATAATATCTCTATTCACAATGAAACAGACATCCCTCCATGAGACTCACATTTTGCTGAGTAAAGTAGAAGAACCATTCGCTAACCATTCAGTGTTTAGTAAATGTAAACGAAACACTGGAATTAATTAGATCTGAATTCTACTTAACCAACTATTCAGCAACTTACTTGTAGAAGAATCGTCATCACCACATTCTCTTAAATTTGGTTCCTCTTTCATTTCCATCAGAGAAGAATTTTCTTCTTTGCAGGTCAAGGTTGGTGATGTGTGCGTCTCAGTCTTACAGTCATGTTCCAGTTCAGGCTTTTCTTCCACTGTCTGAATTTCAAACAAATAATCTTGTAGGAAATGATCAGATTCTTCTTCCTCTTTAATTTCCATCAGAGAAGGATTTTCTTCTCTGCAGGTCAAGGTTGGTGATGTGTGTGTCTCAGTCTTACAGTCATGTTCCAGTTCAGGCTTTTCTTCCACTGTCTGAATTTCAAACAAATACTCTTGTAGGAAATGATCAGATTCTTCTTCTTTTATATTCTTCACGGACATGAGTAGTTGTGATGGTTCAGTAAATCCTGACATTGTAGACCTCAGCTGTCTTTTGCAATGGAAACCCAGGAGGACAGTTCTGCAATGCAAGAAAAATATTGGCAACATGCCCAAACACCACAAAGACACAAACAGACACATCTGACAAAAGATAACCAGGGACAAATGGATGGTCTGTACAATATCACACAAGTCAGACAAAAGTTTTTTAAAGTAAGAAAAAAATATTTAAACAAATCTGTAATCACCATCCTACCTAAATCATATATCTGTACGGGCTTAATGTAATCACCATCCTACCCAAATCAGACATCTGTACAGGTTTATTTCAGGTTCAGATTTTGTAATGTTTTTTTCATCAAAAGCTGCCCTTTCTCTCAAATAGCCCCTGCTTGCGTGCAAAATCGCACTGCTCCTGCTCAAAACGGTTTGTCTTCACTCAAATACACTGAATTGTCCTGTGTTTCAGTTTTAGTTCTTGCACTCAAATACACTGTTGCTTGCAGAAATGTCCTGTATTTCAGTTTAAGTTCTTGTGTTCTCGGGCTGCTTCTGCTTACAGACTTCTGCTCACTATCTGGCTCTCTCTCTCTCTGATTGTTATGAAATTACCTTACCAAAATTCACCAACCAATACAAAATCATGACGTGAAATGCACGAAAATGCTCTCAGATTGCAAGTCCACGCTCTATATTAAATGACAAAAACTTCATACATCGAAAAGTTTATTTACGTGAGTTAATCAACTAGTGTTAGGCGCATATTTAGATTTAGTCATTTAGCAGAGGCTTTAGTCCAAAGCGACGTACAAAGGAGAGGCATATGAGCCCCTATCGCAAACTTCACCCACACCAGATATTCCCGAGTTATGGCATACATTTGGTATCACAAGGCTACTCGGTTTACCTAGAAAACGGGAGCTCCAGAAAAACTTATCCTGGGCGTCGGTTAGTTGGGGTCATAGCCTCACAATGTCGGACTTCTTCTGCAGCCGTCTTCGGTTCCTTTTAGACAGGCAACAACTACATTATGATTTTAAAGAACTATAATCCAGCCTAGAACGCATTCATAGTAACCCTTTCTACTCTAACCACCGTAAACATCTGTGCGTTTTGTTCCCGGGTTCCAAGCACGTTGGTTGTGATTAAAGTTCCTCCTTGGAGCTGGCGACAATAAGAGACATTAAAGGCGGTTAAGAGTGTCAAAATAAAAGTCCATCTCAAAGTTTAGTTTATAATGTTGGTTTGGCTAACGTGTCTACGTTTTGCACAGCATATGCCCATTGTCCTGCTAGCTAGCCTAATTAAATGCAGTGTATGCTATATTGCATCAGCAAATATTGTGATTTAATTCAATTCAAATTTTATTTATATAGCAACTGAAATTGTCTGGAGTCTCAGAAGGAAGGAGGAATATAAATGAAATACACAATATAAATAGATACCTTACAGTGTTATCATAAGACTACTATTATAAGGATATAAAGAGCAATGAAGAAGAAAACTACTTTAAACTTCATCAAAGCAGAGAAAAAGCCTTTGGAACTGACCACTAACCCATCCACGTTTCATTACAAGCCTTTGGCCACTTACCCATCCACATTACATTACAAGCCTTTGGACCTGACCACTAACCCATCCACATTACATTACAAGCCTTTGGAACTGACCACTAACCAATCCACATTACATTACAAGCCTTTGGAACTGACCAGGGGCGACTTGTCCATAAGGGTGATTAGGGCGATGCACTTACTATGGGAAAGGGAAGAAAAAAAATCCTGATGTATAAATGCAATTTCCTTGTAAGTCTCTTTGGATAAAAGCGTCTGCTAAATGACTAAATGTAAATGTTCTGTCGGATTCTACCACTACACCGTCTGATCTGCCTTTGAATGTCATTGTCCAATCAGGTAACAGCCAAGCTGTCAGACAAAAGTCGTGCTTCAAATGGCCCCGCCACTTCTGGGCGATTTGGGGCGAAATGAAAATCTTCCCAGACCTCTTTCATTGACTCCCATGTTAAATCCATTTTTTTCACAAAACAAAGCACTCAATGCATTCTCTATGGCTTCCGGGAGGGCTCACCCCTCCATGCCGTGTCATAAGTAATGGATGTAAAAGCGAATGAGAACGTCATACAGCTCGACAGAGGCATATTCTGTCAAGATGGCTCCTGTTCAGTGCAACAACTCAATTCGCTCTTTGACAGAAACTCCTTTTTAGTTGGCGTACTAATGAAGATAAATTGATAACAAAACAATTAGGACTTCCTAGACCAAATGTATCCATTCAACAGGTTTCTACAAAGGGAGGGAAATCCTACATCCAAGAATTGGAACGAAAGAAAATCGTGGTCGTGAAGTGGCTAACGCAGTCTGTATTTCTATATACCACTGTCACTTTTCATAGGTTTCACAGTGTTTCACAGTTCGCTTCTTGCACTAACACTGAATAATTTTTTCATGTGATGACTTATTTTGCTTTTGTAAGCCAATACTTTCAAGATCAGTCAATAAATATTGTTGGTTTTGACATACAGTATGTTGCCCCGTTCTTTATGTTGTTACTGGTCATATCATGTGTCCTGTTAAGCTATGTTACATCATACAACATTTGAGACATGTGGATAATGAAAAAGTGGGATCATTTAATGTGGAGCCACATCATGTTTGCTTATGAAGGCTCCTGGATGCAACTTTCTTCCATAGCTTTCCACCTGTAACTTGCTACTCTAGCTATGTTGCAAGAGGGAAAAGTTTACTGTTGTGTGCTGCCAATAGTGGACAAAAAGGTATTGCTGTATGAGTTAATCAGCTAACTTAATGTACAGCACCTACTAAATGGGTCGCCTTAATCATTATAAAAAAAATTGCCCCCCTGAGAATATTTAACTGAAACTTAGTGGAACTGACCACTAACCCATTCACATTGCATTACAAGCCTTTGGCAACTAACCCATCCACATTACATTACAAAAGGCTTGTAATGTAATGTGGATGGGTTAGTGGCCAAAGGCTTGTAATGTAATGTGGATGGGTTAGTGGCCAAAGGCTTGTAATGTAATGTGGATGGGTTAGTGGACAGTTCCAAAGGCTTGTAATGTAATGTGGATGGGTTAGTGGCCAAAGGCTTGTAATGTAATGTGGATGGGTTAGTGGTCAGTTCCAAAGGCTTGTAATGTAATGTGGATGAGTTAGTGGTCAGAGGCTTGTAATGTAATGTGGATGGGTTAGTGGTCAGTTCCAAAGGCTTGTAATATAATGTGGATGGGTTAGTTATGGCGTTACTTTATTTATTACACAAATATCTCACACACTTTTGCCCAATTTGATTTTTTTGGAGATGTAATTCTTCATCCCATGCTAGTGGTATGATACATGAGTATCCAGATCATGTGTTCATTTGTTTGTATTTTATAATACAAAGCAATTCAATTCAATTCAATTCAATTCAATTCAATTCAATTCAATCCAATTTAATTATATTCAATTCAGTCTTCCCCCTAGTGTAATGTTATTGCAGCGCCCCCTAGTGGATATGTGCCTTTAATGTTATTGCAGTGCCTCCATTGTATGTGGCGTCCCCATTCCCTTTATGATGGGCATGACACTTTAAATTAACGTACCTTTAATGTGGGCGCTCCCGAAGTTCCTTTAAAGAATTTACTACACTATATGTGTGTTAACCCATATGGTTTTGTAATGTTAAGTGAATTAACACTTTTCAAACTCGCTTAAGCAATCCTTAATCCTTAATGTTCGGTCTCTGGCGAATAAAATGGATGAACTGCGGCTGCGGATCACCACTAACAAACGGATCATGGACTGCAACGTCATGATTTTTACAGAAACATGGCTCAACAGCGGCGTCCCTGATAGCGCCATCGAGCTAACGGGGCGCTACATCCTCCGGGCGGATAGAACAGCAGAGGACTCCGGTAAGACCAGAGGCGGTGGACTATGCATCTATGTTAACAAAGACTGGTGTACGGACACTGTTATCATCGAGAGCCACTGCTCTGCTAACCTTGAGTACCTCATGGTTAAGTGTAGACCGTTCTATCTGCCTAGAGAGTTTACATCAACTGCTGTGACTGCAGCTTATATCCCCCCGGATGCTAACGCTAAGCTGGCAATGAAGGAACTGCATGCTGCCATTAGCAAGCAACAAACTTTACATTCGGAGGCAGCCTTTATTGTTGCGGGTGACTTTAATCACTCCAACCTGAAGACTGTACTCCCCAAATTTCACCAGCATGTCTCCTGTCCCACGAGAGGAGACAAGACTTTGGACCATGTCTATACTAACATGGCTGATGCTTACAAAGCTGTCCCCCTCCCCCACCTAGGTCAGTCTGACCACCTCTCTTTGTTTCTTCTCCCGAAATACACACCACTCATCAAACGTGTGAAACCCACAGTGAGGACAGTTAAAGTGTGGCCAGAGGGAGCAGACTCTGCACTACAGCACCGGTTTGGACACACAGACTGGAGTGTGTTTGCCACCCAGGCCACACTGGACTCCCACACGGACATCAACGCCTATGCCTCATCTGTACTGGACTTTATCAACACCAACATCAACAGTGTCACCACCCTCAAACAAATCACCACTTTCCCTAATCAGAAGCCATGGATGAACAGGGAGGTCCGCCTTTTGCTGAAGGCACGCGATATTGCTTTCAGATCAGGTGACACCCAGGCCTACAGTTCATCCAGGGCCGACCTGAAGAGGGGCATCAAAAAGGCCAAGCACAGCTACAAGCTCAAGATTGAAGAGCACTTCAAAAACAACTCCGACCCCCGACGCATGTGGCAAGGCATCCAGGCCATAACGGACTATAAACCCACTAACACCTCCCCCCAAACCGGCGAAGCATCACTCCCTGATGAGCTTAACAGCTTTTATGCACGATTCGACAGGGACAACCAGGAGGCGGCCATCAAGGCTGTACTCACTACAGACAACCAGCCCCTCACACTCTCCTCCACCGACGTGTGTGCTGCACTGAGCAGGACTAATGCACGAAAGGCTGCTGGCCCTGATGGCATCCCTGGACGGGTGCTCAGGGCCTGTGCTGGGCAGCTGACTGAGGTCTTGACTGACTTATTCAACCTGTCACTGGCCCAAGCAGCTGTCCCCACGTGTTTCAAGACCACCTCCATCGTGCCGGTGCCAAAGCACTCCAAAGCAGCGAGCCTTAATGACTTTCGCCCAGTTGCACTCACTTCAACCATCATGAAGTGCTTCGAGAGGCTGGTCCTGGCTCATCTTAAAACATGCCTACCACCCACACTGGACCCCCTCCAATTCGCCTACCGCCAGAACAGGAGCACGGAGGATGCCATCTCCACGGCACTACACTCCACTCTTTCCCACCTGGACAACAGTAACACCTACGCGAGACTGTTGTTCATAGACTTCAGCTCTGCATTTAACACCATAATCCCCTCCAAACTGATCACTAAACTCAGTGATCTAGGCATCAACACCTCCCTCAGAAACTGGATTCTGGACTTCCTAACCAACAGACCCCAGTCTGTCAGGTTAGACAACAACACCTCCTCAACCCTCATCCTGAACACTGGTGTCCCACAGGGCTGCGTGCTGAGCCCTCTCTTCTACTCCCTCTTCACCCACGACTGCACAGCTGTACATGGTTCTAATACCATTGTAAAGTTTGCAGACGACACAACGGTGATTGGTCTCATCAGCAACAACGATGAGTCGGCCTACAGGGAGGAGGTTCAGCACCTGGCAGAGTGGTGTGCCAATAACAACCTGGCTCTCAACACCAAGAAGACCAAGGAGCTCATTGTGGACTTCAGGAGGACCAAAGGTGGTGCACACACCCCGATCTGTATCAACGGGACGGAGGTGGAGCGTGTCGCCAGCTTTAAATTCCTGGGTGTCCACATCTCCGAGGACCTCTCTTGGACCCTCAACACCTCAACCATAGTCAAGAAGGCTCACCAGCGTCTCTTCTTCCTGAGGAGATTGAAGAAGGCCCATCTGTCTCCTCAGATTCTGGTGAACTTCTACCGCTGCACCATTGAGAGCCTCCTCACCAACTGCATCTCAGTCTGGTTTGGCAGCTGCTCTGTTGCGGACCGCAAAACACTCCAGAGGGTGGTGAAAACTGCCCAACGCATCACTGGTTCCCCACTCCCCACCATCGATGCTGTCCAGCGCAAGAGATGTCTGCGGAAGGGGCGCAGCATCAAGAAGGACAGCTCTCACCCCAGCCACAGACTGTTTGCCCTCCTCCCCTCAGGGAGGCGCTACAGGGCCCTCCGTTCCCGGACCAGCAGGCTCAGGAACAGCTTCTTCCCTGCGGCTGTCACCCTGTTGAACTCTGCACCACGGTGATAGTTCCCCCTGGCTACCCCCTCACACTCCTTCCTGTATTCCCCTCTCTACCCTGGCCTGACTGCCACACACCTACCTCCAGCCACTGAACATTTGCACTAAATTGTTCATTGTATATATCTATTCATGTTAAATTGTTGTCATATCCATATTCATCATACTTATATCTTATCATGTCTCCTACCTCATTTATAACTTTATAACCTCTACTGCCACCTTCACCTGTACTTCACCTGCACTTTACATATATCTATATCACATCTGCACTAATCACCTTTATTGCTGCTCATGTTCTTACTGCTCATACCACTTATATCTTATGTCATACTGTATATACCATATGTATCTATATTTATATTACCATTTGCACATACTCTGCACTCTTCTACTTTGCACTTCTGGTTAGATGCTAACTGCATTTCGTTGCTTCAGTACCGGTACTCTGCAATGACAATAAAGTTGAATCTAATCTAATCTAATCATCTAATGAGATGAATTTACTAGTATATTAATTTGCCATTAAATAAAGAATCTCCCCTTTTTGAAAAAAAAAACTGAAAATGTTTACTGTGTAAAATATTGAATTAAATTAAAACGAATTATTTGGTATAAAAGTGTTCAATAGGATAAGTGTCTACCTAGAGACTAAATGTAAACAGAGATACAGACACACGAGTTACAGAGCTGGAGAAAGACACAGAGGCAGACACTTTCTCTCTTTCAAATGTAACAGACAATAGTAATAGTATCCCATGATTAAGGTAGTATTCATATTATGTCTACTCTCTGTACAGATCTAACATTTTATTGAGTAAAGCACAAGTTAAAGCCATTCACCAAAATCCAGGTGTTGTTAATGTAAATAACACATTGCAATGAATTTTGTTTATTTTTTTTACTTACTCATGATCCAAAATAATCTGCAATTTACTTGTCGGAGAAGAGTCATCGCGACCATATCCTCTCGCTCTCTCACTCTATATATACATACAGTATATATACAGATGTATCCAGGATATTTGTTTATTTGTTTGTAGTTTATATTTATATTTGATTCTAGTTTGTGTAATTTATCAATCAATGGTTCTTGATCAGGATCTCAGAGGATGATTCAGGGTTATTATTCTTTTTTAGACTTAAAGTGACACGGCTGTGATCTGAGAGTCACCAAGACTGGGCCTTCAGATTGGAACTTTATAATGTCATACAGACATATATTATTATATTTATTATGGGTTATAATTTCACACACACACAAATGCCCACCACACAAACATATTTGAAAAAACACTTACTTCATGTTTTTTTTTAATTGAATTCATGTACCCTAACAATTTATGTTTTCAATCTCTACCCCAAGACACATTCGAATATAATAAAAAATACTTCATCTTGTACATCAAATGTTGTTTAAAACTTAGCTAATCAAGACATATTTCAGTAAGTGATACTCCATCATGTATTAGCAGGGCAGCACATCATTTGAATGGATCCTCTGGTGTCTCTTGAGATTTGAGATTTGGTTAAAGGCCTTTCCACATTGAGAACACAGATGTGGCATTTTCTCTGGTATGTGTAATCTGATGGATGGTGAGGTCAGAGCTACTCCTGAAATACTTTCCACATGTAGTACACTGATACGGCTTTCCCCCAGTTTGGATCATCTGGTGTGTCTTGAGAGAACAGATTCAACTAAAGGCCTTCCCACATGTACTGCATTGGTGTGGCTTTTCCCCCGTATGGATCTTGTGGTGTGTCTTGAGATTACACATGTGTCTAAAAGCCTTCCCACATGTACTGCACTGATAAGGCTTTTCTCCTGTGTGTATTCTTTGATGAAATGCAAGACGGGAAGGTGTGGCAAATGTTTTGAAACACTGGGAGCATTAATGTTTTTCCTTCCTGGTGTCCAGTCGCTGATGTAATTCCTGGTATGAAGTTTTTCTGCACTGGGGGTTTTTGTGACATCTCTCTTTGTTTCTTTTTTCCTCAGAGCTTCCTTTTTTGTTAGATTGGATCCTTTGACTGTGTCCTATAATATTATAAATAAAGTTCAGCAATATTTTCTCTCTTCTCCGCTATCTGGGGTGTAATTTCTACAATACTGGTACATATTTTTGATGTTTATTTATTTATTGTTTTTTTACTAGACATGTTCATCACTTGGAAGTTACTTAGTATAAAGTGTCTTCCTAGAGACTAAATGCAAATGCAAACAGAGATACACACACAATTGAGTTACAGAAATAGAGAAAAAAAGTATGGCACACTTTCTCTCTATTGAATGTAACCGACTGCAGATAGTATCCCATTACTAAGATATACCCACAGTGTTTCTGTTCTCTGAATAGGTCTCACATTGTGGAGCACAAGCTAGCCATTCTCTAAAATTCAAGTATTGTAAATATACATAACATAACATTACTTAACATAACAGACAACTTACTTGTAGGTGAAGAGTTGAAGTCACCATATTCTCTTGAATCAAATTCTTCTTCATCTTTGATTTCCATTGGTGAATACTTTTCTTCTTTCAAGGTCATGGTGGGTGACATGTACATTTCAGTCTTGCATTCATATTCCAGTCAAGGATTTTCTTCCACTGTCTTAAATGTAGACAGATAGCCTTGTAGAAAATCATCAAATTATTCTTCTTTTATCTCCTTCTTCACTGAAGTCGGCAGTTGTGAAGGTTCAGTAAATCCAGACATTTCTGACTTTAGTTCTGTTTTGGAAAAAGAAAATTGGTCCTACTATCCTTTGATGCAAGGATACAGTGGAGACAGCGGTCATTAACTATTCGCAGTGGTGAATATCAATGACAGACCTGCTAATGTTGGGGTGCCCCATTCAAATCAACTGAACTTTTTTGAACATTCTGAAGAGCCGTAAGAAATAAAGGTCTGCCCCTAATACAAGCCTGCCCCTAATACAGGCCGGTGCGCTGTGCAGCCTAAGTAAATAAAAGCCCCAGCCACTATTTGAGGATTTACGGTAGTTATCAAAATTATTATGGATTATAATTTCTGATATTAGTATTTGAAAGGGGAGTCCTATATAGATTGCACACAGGCAAATGTAAATATCTGAGGAAGTGAGTTCCTTTTATGAATGAATCCATACATGTGAAGTCCCTTTCTGTTCAGGATGAATATGACTTGTGCGTTTTTCTGTCAAAAATGCAACAGTTCCCTCGGACTCTCTTCCACATTTGACATGAGAATGTTTAACAGATGAAATACAGAGTTTCCTATAATGAGGAATGGAGAGACATTTAGTCTCCCCCATCTCTGACACTAACACATCTATGAGCTGTTGATGAGCCGACAGCCTTCTGATGAGGTGACGTGTAGGCGATGAGTCTAGGCAGCTCGCACAAACACTACTTTTTCTTGTACTGTACTGTAATGAGGAATGGAGAGACCAGTGGCGTAAGGTAGTTACAACGGGCCCATGTGCAGGCTTTTATGACGGGCCCTAGAGAATGCTAATTACTATCGTAGCGCTCCCTTCTTCCGCCCCGCGTATAATAAAAAAAAAGCTACTCAAAGATGTTTGGTATCGATATAAATAGTGTTTAATTAATCAACCTTACATATTTCAGAAGTGAAGGATGCGTACACAATGAACAAAGTCTTGTATGACTCTCAGCGGGAACATTTCTTACCGTAATTTTATTTTAGAAAAGTAATAATAATAAAATGCTGACACATCACTCAGGGCAGCGATGCTGATCCCAGCTGAACTTCTGCACTGCTGCTAGCATGGGGTCCTCCGTGGCGGACCCCTTGGGCTGGGGACTGTTTGTTAAAAAGCCAAAAGAATCTAATTTAGGCAGCTTTGCCACCTCCTCCTCCGGTTCTTTTTCCTACTGCCACTTCTATGCTTAAAACGCTTGCAGGTGTGCTGTGCTCAATTCACTTGCTTGTCTTGACCTTCAAATTGCTCAATAGACTATAGACATTAATATGTCTATGGGCCTGGCTCACGGGCCCAGGTGCGACTGCACCTGCTGCATCCCCTTTAGTTACGCCACTGGGAGAGACATTTAGTTTCCCCCTCCCCCATCTCTGAAACTAACACATCTAACTGTTGATGAGCCCACAACCTTCATATGAGGTGCCGTTTAGGCCATGAGTCAAGGAAGCTTGCACAAACACTTTTTTTGTACAGGCGCTAATTACGGCTTGTCGATTATATATTGTACACCCCCACACACATACATAAATCCCCCCCACACAAACATACTTGAAAAAAAAAACTCACTTCAAGTTTTTGTATTTATTCAATTCATGTACCCTAACAATTTGTGTTTCAATCTGTACCCCAACATACTGTACGTTTCAAAACAATACTTCATGTTGTACATCAAACTCAGCTAATCAAGAAATATTTCAGTAAGAGATACTCCATCATGTATTATCAGGGCAGCACATCATTGGAATGGATCATCTGATGCTTCTTGAGAACAGATATTCGGCTAAAGGCCTTTCCACACTGAGAACACTGATACGGCTTTTCCCCTGTATGGATCCTCTGGTGGGTCTTGAGAACACACATATGGCTAAAGGCCTTTCCACACTGTGAACACTGATGTGGCTTTTCTCTTGTATGTATAATCTGATGTTTGGTGAGGTCAGAGCTACTCCTGAAATACTTTCCACATGTAGTACACCGATACGGCTTTTCGCCAGTATGGACTTTCTGGTGTTTCTTGAGATCACACAATTGATTAAAGGCCTTCCCACATGTACTGCACTGATGGGGCTTTTCCCCAGTATGGATCCTCTGGTGTAACTTGAGATGAGACTTGTGACTAAAAGCCTTCCCACATGTACTGCACTGATGGGGCTTTTCCCCAGTATGGATCATCTTGTGTGTCTTGAGATGAGACATGTGACTAAAAGCCTTCCCACATGTACTGCACTGATGGGGCTTTTCCCCAGTATGGATCCTCTGGTGTAACTTGAGATGAGACTTGTGACTAAAAGCCTTCCCACATGTACTGCACTGATGTGGCTTTTCCCCAGTATGGATCCTCTGGTGTATCTTGAGATTAGACATGTAACTGAAGGCCTTCCCACATGTACTGCACTGGTGTGGCTTTCCCCCAGTATGGATCCTCTGATGTGTCTTGAGATGAAACATTTTACTAAAGGCCTTCCCACATGTACTGCATTGATGGGGCTTTTCCCCAGTATGGATCTTCTGGTGTGTCTTGAGATTAGACAATTGACTAAAGGCCTTCCCACATGTACTGCAGTGGTGTGGCTTTTCCCCAGTATGGATCCTCTGGTGTGTCTTGAGAGCAGACATTTTACTAAAGGCCTTTCCACATGTACTGCACTGGTGTGGCTTTTCCCCAGTATGGATCTTCTGGTGTCTCTTGAGAGTAGACATCTGACTATAGGTCTTGCTACACTGAGAACACTGATGTGGCTTTTCCCCAGTATGGATCCTCTGGTGTGTCTTGAGATTAGACACGCGACTAAAAGCCTTCCCACATGTACTGCACCGGTGTGGCTTTTCCCCAGTATGGATCCTCTGATGTGTCTTGAGATGAAACATTTTACTAAAGGCCTTCCCACATGTACTGCACTGATGTGGCTTTTCCCCAGTATGGATCTTCAGGTGTCCCTTGAGAGTAGACAATTGCCTAAAGGCCTTCCCACATGTACTGCACTGATGGGGCTTTTCCCCAGTATGGATCCTCTGATGTGTCTTGAGAGTAGACATTTGACTAAAGGCCTTCCCACATGTAGTGCACAGATGGAGCTTTTCACCAGTGTGTATTCTTTGATGAATTACAAGATAGCAACGTCTAGCAAATGTTTTGAAACACTGGGAGCATTCATATTGTTTCTCCTTGGTGTCCAGTCGCTGATGTAATTCCTGGTATGAAGTCTTTCTGCACTGGGGGCTTTCATGACGTTTCTCTTTGTTTCTTTTTCCCTCAGTATTCCCTCTCTTGTTAGATTGGATCCTTTGAAGGTCACCTAGATTATTATAAGAATACAAAATGTAACAATATATCATCTCTTCATTTGAATGTAACAGACTGCAGATATTATCCCATGACTAAAATAAACCCACAGTATTTCTGTTCATTAAATAGGTCCCACATTGTGAAGCAGGAGTTAGGCATTCTCTAAAATTCAAGTATTGTAAATATACACAACCCTCTACAATAAGCAAGCCACTTACTTGTAGGTGAAGAGTCGAAGTCACCATATTCTCTTGAATCAAATTCTTCTTCATCTTTAATTTCCATTGGTGAATACTTTTCTTCTTTCAAGGTCATGGTGGGTGACGTGTTCATTTCAGTCTTGCATTCATATTCCAGTTCAGGGTTTTCTTCCACTGTCTGGATTGGAGAGGGATAGTCTTGTAGGAAATCATCAAATTCTTCTTCTTTTATTTCCTTCTTCACTGAAGTAGGCAGTTGTGAAGGTTCAGTAAATCCAGACTTTTCTGACTTCAGTTCTGTTTAGGAAAAAAGGAACTGGGTCAAAATATCCATTGATGCAAGGATATCGTGAAAATCAGCAAAGAAAGAACTACAGTATAGTTGTATTGCTGGTGAATTACACGTACAGTAAACGTCCAGATCATCCCAGTGCAAGCCTTAAAAAGTTGAGTTTAGTAATCTGACTCCACAGTTCTGCTACAGTGCTGCTTGAAAGTATGTGAACCCCTTGAGCAGTTTAGAGTTTTCTGTTGTTTTACCATGATTTTCCTATTTTATCATCACCAGTTTTACATGTATTGTGGCATCACAAGGGGACGTGTGGTAGAGGGGCGCTATGTTCCTCGCCCGGAATGGCTACCAAGCCACAAGATGGCTGCCGGGAAAACTCCATCTCCCAGAATGCACTACTCAGACAGGTGCAAATGCCTCAGCCCTCTGATTAAAGCTGGAGCTCAGGTGTGGGAGAGGGAGAGAACAAAGGAGCTGAGACACACACCAAGCAAGAGGCATCGTACGTGGCACAAACTGAGTTCGGTGTCTGATGAACTTTGAGTTTGCAACCACAGTTGGTAGGACTTAAGTTAGGAGCAACTTTATGAAGCCTATGTTTGCCTTTGAAGAACTTTATTGTTTTGCTTCCTGAAATACTTTTTGTTGGTTAATAAACCGGATTCTTCGTTGGAAAGCACTTTTGCCTGCTCTGTCCTGTTGTTTACGCACTGCCCTACACCTCGCTCAGTGGTAAAACCTCTCATGATACCACAGTATGATATGTCAGGTTTATGTTTATCAATTGCATGTACTTGTTTAGAGGGAATTGTGTGAGTAGCCAAAAAACTACATGAAACATGGAATTAGTGTATGTGCAAAAGTGCATAAGTGAACCCCCAGCTGCATTCAAGTAGATAACAGATTCGGTGAAACACATTTGGGTGCTTAATTAGTCAATTAAGCAAACCAATCAAATGAGACATCCTTAGGAAAAGGGGTTGGGCAACACAGCTTCTGGACAGAATCTCCCAGTTTCCGGCTCATTGTCTCCCCCTAGACCATGAAGTCAGGTAGGATAGTAAATCACATTTTTTGTCCGCATAGCACGACCAGTTTGATGTAGTGAAATACTGTTGAGTGGTACTGTGCTTGGCATCGGCAATTCAAATACGAATACGAGTGCGAGCATTTTAACAAAGTATCGGCCCGATACCCTATACTGGTATCGGTATCGGTGCATCCCTAGCAGATAGCATCCCATAAGTAAGGTATTCCCACAGTATCTCTATTCTCTGAATAGGTCTCACATTGTGAAGCACAAGTTAGCTATTCTCTAAAATTCAAGTATTGTAAATATACACAACCCTCTACAATTAGCAAGCAACTTACTTGTAGGTGAAGAGTCGAAGTCACCATATTCTCTTGAATCAAATTCTTCCTCATCTTCGATTTCTGTAATTCATCAATCAATGGTTCTTGAGCAGGATCTCATTTATTTTCGCAGTAGAGGTTTTTAAATACAGAAATGTGTATGTTATATTTTCAATTTTTTTTCACAGCTGCAGTAACTGCCACTTCTGTTTGCTTTGATTTATCTGTGTGTCATTATTGTATGTATTCCCATTTGAATTATCTGTGTCATAAATGAATGTATTCACATTTGAATCAATATAGTCTGATTCTCTCTCAGGTCCCTGCCATTCATGTCTCCCATAACTAAGACTGCACCTTTAGATTGGAACTGTATAATTTCAGACTCATACAAGGGTATATAGTAGTGCTGTCAAACGATTAAAATATTTAATCACGATTAATCGCATTTAGGTTATAGTTAACTCAAAATTAATCGCGATTAATCGCAAATTTTGTATCTATTCTAAATGTCCCTTCATTTATTCCATCATTTTATTTTTAATTTGAATGCCCTTATTAACATGGAAAAGTGGATTGGCTTGCTTTATGCAAATGTTTTATTTTATTGAAAACTAACATTGCCAAACAGGGCGATACAAAATAAAATGATAAAGTGCACATTTCAGGTAAACAAGGACTCAGCCTAGTGCAGTTAAACCATGGCTTAATATTTAATTTTTTTCAAGTTTGCTGGGAACATAGCAATCAGGCCTCTTATTTCAGAAACAATGATCCCTAACAGTTAGGTTACCAATAAAAGGTAAGCCTACTACTTCTTTGCTTTCAGCCAGCTGCCTGTTGACATTTTCAGACAACAGTGAAGCTCACTTCTTTTGCACAACACAACTTTTAAAAGTAAACTTTCCATTCAGAAGCTTTTTATCATCCATTTCGCCGTATCGCGCTCACCATTCACTCAAACCGCAACGTTAGCCTACTACACAGTTTGCGAGGCCAAAAAGAACGTTAATCTTTAAAAAATATATATATATATATATATATATATTTTTTAGAAATATTGCGTTAATTTCGCGATAAAAATCACGGCGTTAAAATGGGTTTGCGTTAACGCCGTTAATAACGCGTTAAACTGACAGCACTAGTATATAGTAATTATATTTATTATGGATTATAATTTCTGATTGTAATATTTGAAAGGGGAATCATATATATGGCACACATGTAAATGTTTCTGGTAGTATGAGTTCCTTTTTAACTTAATCCATACATTTGATGTCCCTTTCCTGTCTGCCCATCCGTTCGTCTGTCTGCCCATCTGTCTGTCTGCCCATCTGTCTGTCTGTCTATCTGCCCATCTGTCTGTCTATCTGCCCATCCGTCTGTCTGTCTATCTGCCCATCTGTCTGTTTGCCTCCCTCTACAGTATCTTTCAAATGTAACAGACATGGTTAAGGGATTCACTCTGTTCTCTACTATAACATTGATCTTTTTCAGACATTTTATTTCTGATTATATAATTTTAATTATATTTATTATTTTCTAGAATTGAAAATGTAAATTAAAACAGCAGAAGACAGAATGACGGCAGACTCTTTCTCTCTTTCAAATCTAACAGGCTGCAGATAGTGTCCCATGATTAAAGTATTTCCATAGTATCTATATTCACAATGTAACTGACTGCAGATAGTGTCCCATGATTAAGGTATTTCCATAGTATCTATATTCACAATGAAACAGACTGCAGATAGTGTCCCATGACTAAGGTATTTCCATAGTATCTTGTTACGGACAGTGTTCTGTATGTCTTGTATGTATACATGTTTTAGGCCTACACGTATTGTGTTCTGTTTTGTGTTGTTGTTTTGTGTTGTTGTTTTGTCCCCCTCCTGTTTTCATTCTCCTACTTCACAGATGTGCACACCTGGTTCCAATCATCAAATCACCACACCTGTTCCAGATCTCCCATCAACCATTCCCCTTTAAATAGTCCTGTGTTTGTTAAGAGTTGTTGTTGCCTTTGGGTTGAGCTATGGCAGAGCTTTGGTGGAGATCTGTTTGCTACTGTTTGCTACTGTTTGCTACTGTTTGCTACTGTTTGCTACTGTTTGCTACTGCTTAGGTTTTTTGATTTGTCTTTAGTTATAACACATTTGTTTAAACTCTATTACTTTAGTTGTTAGCAGCCTACTTTTGTTTTGTCTTTGTCTTTGTTAATTATTTTTGTTGTGCGCACAGGGTCAATGAGGATAGGTAAGATACTCCGGGGTTTACATATTACATACACGTAGGTTTACTTGTTGTTAATACCCTAAGTTAGAGTGAGCACCACCCACTGTACTTTTGGGTGCTAAGCACCGGTCAATGGTGGGGTGGGTTTATTTATGTTCTTTTCTTTGGTGCCACTGACAGTCCTTGTTGATCCCTGTGTTGCTTTCTGTAAATAAGTACTTTCTTGACTTCCTATTGTGTCTTGGCGTTTGTGTGACTGCACCCTCATTTGCCCAAACCTGTTGCCTTTATGTCGCGTCCTACTCCGAGCCACCAGGGGGCGTAACATATCTATATTCACAATGAAACAGACTGCAGATAGTGTCTCATGACTAAGGTATTTCCATAGTATCTATATTCACAATAGAACAGACTGCAGATAGTGTCCAATGATTAGGGTATTTCCACTAGTATCTCTATTCTCTCCACTGGTCAACTAAAGCGCAAATTCCAACAGTAAATAAACAGTCATGTTTTGTAAATGTAAATGAAACATTGCAATAGATTTGGTTTGAGTTTGTGCGTCTCAGTCTAACAGTCATGAACCACGTTCTCTCTTTCAAATATAAAAGACTGTAGACAGGTTTCCATGATTGAGGTATCCCCATAGTATCTCTACTCTCTCCACGAGACTCACATTTTGCTGAGTAAAGCACAAGTAAAAGCATTTGCTAACCATTCAGTGTTTAGTAAATGTTAACGAAACATTATAATTAATTCGATCTGAATTCTACTTAACCAACTATTCAGCAACTTACTTGTAGAAGAATCGTCATCACCACATTCTCTTAAATCTGGTTCCTCTTTCATTTCCATCAGAGAAGAATTTTCTTCTTTGCAGGTCAAGGTTGGTGATGTGTGCGTCTCAGTCTTACAGTCATGTTTCAGTTCAGGCTTTTCTTCCACTGTCTGAATTTCAAACAAATAATCTTGTAGGAAATGATCAGATTCTTCTTCCTCTTTAATTTCCATCAGTGAATCATTTTCTTCTTTGCAGGTCAAGGTTGGTGATATGTGCGTCTCAGTCTTACAATCATTTTCCAGCTTTTCTTCCACTGTCTGAATTTCAAACAGATACTCAGATGGGAGATAATCAAATTCTTCTTCTTTTATATTCTTCACGGACATGAGTAGTTGTGATGGTTCAGTAAATCCTGACATTGTAGACCTCAGCTGTCTTTTGCGATGGAAAGCCAGCAGGACATTTCTGTAATGAAAGTAAAATATTAGCAACATGCCCAAACACCACAAAGACACAAACAGACAAAAAGACACAAACAAAACACCCTAACATCTGACAAAAGATAACCAAGGACAAATGGATGGTCTGTAGAATATCACACAAGTCAGACAAAAGTTTTTTGAAGTGAGAAAAAAGAAACATTTTACAAAAAGCATATTTGAACAAATCTGTACGGGCTTAATGTAGCCATCATCCTACCCAAAACAAACATCTGTATACAGGGGCGGGCTAGGGGGTGCTATAGCTCCCACTGGATTAGCCATAGCACCCCCATAGCACCCCCAAGAAAATAATGGTTTATTTATTATTGTTATTTAATTTAATTCTGCGTTCTTAATTTAATTAATTGTGTGATATAATATTTCAATCACAAAAGAAAAAAATAACATTGAAATGAACAGATTGTTCACGTAGCACGACACAGACACGTCGCATGCGTGAACGTTGACGTTTCCTGACGATTAAAGGAGAAAGAGAGCTAGTGCACTGTCAAAGTCAAAGGCAAGCGGTAGTATCAACAAATTCACAATAATGGATCAGTTTTTGATACCCAAAATTCCACGAGTAGAAGAATCATGTGACGTTGAAGAAGAAGAAATGCAAGGGGTAGCTGAATCTGATTTAGAAGAAGAGGAACGTCGTGGTCAAAGAGATCAACCCTACACCTCTACTGAGGGTGCTAGCCATGCTACACCTGGTCTGCTGGCTTGCCCGGATTTTGCTTTTCCAGCATAGTTTTGTTTGCATTTTTGCCTGTTCTTTAAGAGTTGTATTGTACAATGATACAATGATCTAGCTCTGATTAGTGTGATTTTGAGTGCCTACTGTTTTGTTTCATTCAATTTTAAAAGGGGCCTGCCTTTACACCGTTTAAGATTTAAGGTGGAACGGTCTTGTTAGATGTGTCACATTAATGAATGCGGTCTCTTTTTGGGATTTTTCTGGATCCGCCTTAAAAAATCAGAGATTCTAGCCTAGGACGAGCAGTCTGTCTGCTAGCCAGGTATACAGACGCTTCTATGTTTTTATTGATTGTGACCTGAAATAATATATACTTTTTGAAAGCATTTCTGACTCTTTGACTGTATTACTTCATTCTATCTGCTATTCTAATTTGGCCTCTTTAGTTTAGAATGTATTGAACTATTTATGTTTAGTTTAATTTGTCAGACATGGTAGTGGTGACCTGGTGGTCATCTGGCACCAACTTTAACCCCCACTGAAGTAAGTAAAGTATTTGAGATTACGAAATCTATAACATGCTGCATGCATTTTGTCAGTGACCGTCGCAGAGGAACACGGCTATGTGCGCGTCCGTCGGAAGCAGCCTAATGATAATAATAATACGATCGATTTGTATGGCGCTTTTCATGGACCACAAAGACGCTTCAGAGAGCAAACATGTAAACAGATATGACGATGGTAGGGAGGTGTTGTAGTAAAGAACCATGTGACACATATGCTATCACCCTAATTTCATAGCACCCTCGGTCAAACGCCAAGCACCCCCATAGCACCTGCAGAAAAAAATATCTGGCGCCGCTACTGTCTGTACAAGCTTTAGGTAATCACCATCCTACCTAAATCAGACATCTTTACGGGCTTAAGGTAATCAACATTCTACCTAAATCAGACATCTGTACAGGTTTATTTCAGGTTCAGATTTTTTAATGTTTTTTTTTTTTTTTTCATCAAAAGCTGCCCTTTCTCTCAAATAGCCCCTGCTTGCGTGTAAAATCGCTCTGCTCCTGCTCAAAACGGGTTATCTGCACTCAAATACTCTGTTACTTGCAGAAATGTCCTGTGTTTCAGTTGAAGTTCTCGCACTCAAATACACTGTTGCTTGCAGAAATGTCCTGTGTTTCAGTTTAAGTTCTTGTCCTCGCACTCGGGCTGCTTTTGCTCACAGACTTCTGCTCTCTCTCTCTCTCTCTTTCTCTCTGATTGTTATGAATATACGTAACCAAAATTCACCAACCAATACAAAATCATGACGTGAAATGAACGAAAATGCTTTCAGATTGCAAGACCACGTTCTATATTAAAGGACAAAAACTGCATACATCGACAAGTTTATTTAAGTGAGTTAATCAACTATTGTTAGGTGCATATTTACATTTACATTACATTTACGTCGCTTTTGTCCAAAGCGACGTACAAGAGAGGCATATGAGCCCCTATCGCAAACTTCACACACACCAGATATGCCCGAGTTATGGTATATATTTGGCATCACAAGGTTACTTGACTTACCTAAAAAACGGGAGCTCCACAGAAACTTATGTTAGGCGTCGGTCAGTCGGGGTCATAGCCTCATAATGCTCACTGCCGGACATCTTCTGCAGCCGTTTTCGGTTTATTTGAGACGGACATCGGTTACAATAGGATTTAAAAGAACTATAATCCAGCATCGAATGCTTAATAGGAACCCTTTCTACTCTAACCACCGTAAATATCTGTGTGTTTTGTTCCCGGGTTCCAAGCACGTTGTTTGTGATAAAAGTTCCTTGAAGCTGGCGACAATAAGATACATTAAAGCCAGTTAAGAGTGTCAAAATAAAAGTCCACTACAAAATTCAGTTTAAAATGTTCGTTTGGCAAACTTTTCTACGTTTTGCACAACATATGCACATTGTACTGCTAGCTAGCCTAGATAAATACAGTGTATGCTATATTGCATCTGCAAATATTGTAATTGTAAAATCAATAACATTTTATTTATATAGCAACTGAATTTGTCTCGAGTCTCAGAAGGAAGAAGGAATATACATGAAAAACACAATATAAATAGAAGGTACTACACAGTGTTATAATAAGGTTACTATTATAAGGATAAAAAGAGCAATGAAGCAGAAAACTACGTCAAACTACATCAAAGCAGAGAAAAATCTTGCAAAAAACCAAGAAAGAAATTAACACTAACCCATCCACATTACATTACAAGCCTTTGAACACTAACTCATCCACAATACATTATAAGCCTTTGACCACTAACCCATCCACATTACATTACAAGCCTTTGAACACTAACTCATCCACATTACATTACAAGCCTTTGGAACTGACCACTAACCCATCCACATTACATTACAAGCCTTTGGCCACTAACCCATCCACATTACATTACAAGCCTCTGGCATTAGCCACTAACCCATCCACATTACATTACAAGCGATGGCGCGTGTGTGTGTGTGTGTGTGTGTGTGTGTGTGTGTGTGTGTGTGTGTGTGTGTGTGTGTGTGTGTGTGTGTGTGTGTGTGTGTGTGTGTGTGTGTGTGTGTGTGTGTGTGTGGGGCATTGGCCCATCTTCCATACTAAGAGGTGACAGAAAAAGGAACTTCACAAGTGGGCCTGTAACCGTGAGGCTTCTTCACGCCACCAGTGGCTGGAACTCTTTTGTAGCCAACTGCTTACTTGGGGCTTTGTCACCACTGGATTTATGAGCAGTGTGCATGGTTCTTGCCATAGTGTTAAAAATGCTGCCTCCACCAGTTGCATCCAGCTGTGCACCCCACTGTGTGGGCCACTCACGGGACCTGGGGTCCATAGAGAGGTCATCTTATCATTTGATCCCAGAGTTCCGTGGGGCTCGTGCACAGTGGAAATTTACGGACCTTTTGATCACTTCAAACCGGTTTCAAGGCTCCCCCTCATCTCCACTATATAAGCCATTACACTTCATCATTGCCGTGCGTCACTGAGAATGTGAGTGTTTGTGTATATGTGTGTTAGTTATCTAATCTGTTTCATATCAATGGATATCAAGTTTATGTAGTGTGGTAATTATTCACTATCATGTCATGTTTCAATCTGTTACCGTTAACCAACAAGTTACGGTTGATACGGATAAATAGAATGTTCACCGTTACGGCACGGCGGCAAGGAACATATCTTCATCTGATTCATAACATTCATCTTGTATATATCATATTCATTCGGGTTGTATATAATGGTTCATCTTTATTGTAGGTAATTGTTAATATTTGTATATTTGTCATTGTGTCATTCCATAGAAACCACGGATAGTCAATCACGGTTCATGGATCATTCGATCATTGTCAGCCAATGGATAGTCCTTTACAAAGATAATTATATTCACGAGCATCATTTATTCATCAACCACTTCATGTCTTCACTTTGTGTGTGTGTGCAATAAATACTTCATTACATCCGTCATCATTGGGACATTGACATCATTCTTGTTCTAACCAGACAGTCTGTGGCGATTGTCACCTATTTCAAGTAATCAGCATACAGTCCTTTGGGATTTATTCAACTCACATATCCCCTATCTTATATGGTCCTTCTTGCCGGAGAATTACAATTACCACAGTTCAGGATGTCTATTCCCAGAGACAACACCCGTGCTCGCCGTGATGGCCGTCAGCCCCTATACTTGGATGACTTCTTGTTGGAACTTCCGAGACGTCTCCTTCCACGCACCCTTCCAGACCAAGCCGTTGTGGAGCCATCAGTCCAAGCCATGTGGACGCTCTAGCACCACCTGCTGGACAGAAGCAGTCAAGCCCACTCCCAGAGGCATTCCTCTCAGCCCTCAGAGAGATGAGGGATGACAATCAACAATGAAGGATTGATATGCAGCAAATTGTCCAAGCCCTCTCACCGCGTGCATCAGATGCACCACCAGCTCCAACCACCAGCTTCGCTGCCGCATCCAGAGGACGACCCCACGTCGCAGACAGTGGGGTATCCTATTCAAGGCTTCCTTTCCTGGACTTCTCGTCCACACCGCTGACAACCAGGCAGCCCTTCCTTCAGCCAGTGGATGACCTGCAAGGTGTGCCGTGGACTACGTCTCATCATTCTCAGCTGGTGGTCCAACCAGATGATGACACGTTCCCCCACCACCTCGCCAGTGTTGTACCACGACATGGTCAGTGCAGCAACACAGAGATCTCCGTGGCAGGTGCAACGCCCACATCATCCACCCCAACAGCTTGTGGCTGAGTTGACTGACCATATGCGGAGCATGCATATGCGTCCAGAGCACAGCCCAGCTGCTCACGCACCGCCATCTCAGGTACCAACACCGCAGTACATAGTGCCATTCACTCCTCCTTGCACCTCATCAGCCCGTCCTTACAACCCATCATACCAGGTTGCTGGTCTGAGGCCACTGGGGCAGGGTCCTTACGATGGGCTACCTACTCCTCCCCGACGAGAGAGCACCTACAGAGGACCAAAGCCTCACATCCCGTGCTTCACAGATGAAGACCCTCGCCAGTTTGCCCGCCTGAAGCTGGCATTGGAGAACATCCTGCCTGCGGATGCGCCTGAGCGGTTCAAGTACCAGATCCTGGTCGACCACCTGAAGCTGAAGGATGCTCTGCTGATAGCAGACTCCTACTGCAACAGCCGGTATCCATACACCAACACCATGGCATCACTCATCGAGCTGTATGGCCAGCCACACAGGCTGGCTCTGCAGCGCATCAACGAGGTCCTTGCTGAACCTCCAGTCAAGATCGGTGACAGCAGGGGTTTCCGCCTGTTTGCGCTAAAGGTGAGGGCCCTTGTGGGGATGTTGGACCAGCTGGGGAAAGAAGGGCGAACAGAACTGGAGTGTGGGTCACATGTGTCACGACTGCTGTCAAAGCTTCCACATGACCTGCGCATCCAGTTCAAACGCTACATCGACCCCATTCGGACACCAATCCCCACACTGCTGGACTTTTCTTACTGGCTGGAGAAGGAGGTCCGTGTTCAGCAGGATGAGGTGCCATTCATCCACTCCAGAGCACCGCTGGAAGAGCCACCTGACCGCCAGAAAGGCGTCAGGTCGAATCAGAGCCCAGCCCTGCATTCCACCACTGTCCTGCTTGGGTGTGACTCACCTGTTAAGGCAGTCGAGCCCACCAAGACAGCACAACCCCCACCACGGAAGGCAGAGCAGCTGCAGAAGTACTGTCCGTTCTGCAACAACATTCAGCACTATTTCAATCAGTGCACAGCATTCAAGCAGCTGACTAAGGATCAGAAGGTCAGCTGGATCAAGACAAGGAAACGGTGCTGGAGGTGTGGGAGAGACCATCCAACCGTGCAGTGCTACCTCAAGGCCAGATGCCAGACCTGCAATCTGACGCATCTGGAAGTGCTGCACGAGGTGAATGCCAGACCGGAGAAGCCAGCCCCCGAAGCCAGTCAGCCGGTGGCGTACTACCTCGATCCTGCCAGGAGGGGTGGTAGCGTACTGCTGAAGATGGTGAAGGTGTGCCTGTTCAATGTCAACAAGAAGATGGAGACATACGCCATCTTGGACGACGGTTCCGAGCGCACAATGCTACTTCACAGTGCTGCTCAAGAGCTGGGTCTTCACGGACGGAGTAAGTTCACAGTGCTGCTCAAGAGCTGGGTCTTCAGGACTATCCGTCAGGACATCAGGTCTGTGCCAGGGAGGTCAGTGTCCTTTTCCGTGGCATCAGCCAGTCACCCTCAGAAGCGGTTCAGGATAGAGCAAGCTTTCACCTCAACAGAGCTTGGCTTGTCCACCCACTCATACCCAGTCAAAGCCCTGCAGAAGGCCTATCACCACCTCAGAGGCCTGCCCCTTCATTCATTCAGTCCAACCACTGCTCCTCATCGGGTCTGACTACCCTCATCTCCTCACCCCAGTTGAGCGAGTGCACCTAGGCCCACCAGGTGGACCGGCTGCACTGCGCACACGCCTCGGTTGGACACTGCAAGGCCCTTTCAAGGTACCCATGCATCAGTCCTCCACCCCTCAGTGTCTACTCACTGGGAATGAGACTCCTTCCACTGAGCATCGCTGTCAGGGGACCAAACCCAGGCAGAGGGATGTCAACAGGACACGGGATGTGTCAGGAGTCCATCCGTGCAGAGGCACACAGCAAGAAAAGAAATAAGTCATCACAGCCAGCAGGTAGAGATGAGTCATCCCTCAACAAGCCTGCTGACCTGCGGAAGTCATCCTTCTGTGGTCACGTCTCTGGGACCTCTGCTCAGTCTCTTCAAAATGCAGGGGGTTTCAGCAGCTACCAAGAGCTGCTGGAGGCCTCTATCAGAGCATGTCATGGGGCGGCCACGCCCACAGACCCCGCAGCAGAGGACGTCAGGCAAGCTGAGCTTGCTCTCCTCCGGACAGTTCAGAGAGACTGCTTCCCGGAGGAATTCATTCTTATTTCTACAGGGAAACCTGTCTCTGCAGCCAGCAGACTGCTCAGGTTGGCTCCTGAGTTTGACGCAAAGGTCCAGCTAATCCGTGTGGGGGGTCGGCTCCGCAGGTGTGAGTCCCTGGAGGAGGACGCATTGCACCCCATAGTGCTGGATCCTCATCACCCCATCACCAAGCTCATCATCCAGGACGGTGACAGCCAGCTCATGCATTCAGGCCCGGAGAGGGTGTTTGCTGAGCTAAGGCGACGGTTCTGGATCTTGAGGGGGAGACAGGCCGTCAGAAAGCACCAGCACGGCTGTCAGCATTACGTGTCTGTAATGTTATTGCAGCGCCCACTAGTGGAGACTGTAATGTTATTGCAGTGTCCCCTAGTAGAGACGTGTCTGTAATGTTATAGCAGCATCCCCTAGTGGAGACGTGTGTCTAATGTTATTGCAGCGCCTCCATTGTATGTAGCGTCCCCATTCCCTTTACGATGGGCATGACACTTTAAATTAACTCACCTTTAAAATGTACTACTCTATATTTGTGTTAACCCATGTGGTTCTTGTCACAGTGATTCATGGACACCTGCACCATTTTTAGATGGATGTTGCCAATTAATTTATATTTAAATAGTTAAATATTGTTTGAGACCAACATCCTTGTCAAACTAATTTGGTCTGTCTAAAGTAGCATGTTCTTCTTTAACCAGCACCTATTGTTGATGTACAGGTTTCCCTCCTATTCCATTTCATGACAATATTTCCCCTGTAGTGCTATTGTGTACATACCTATCTACAGGTGTTGGTACCATTTAAATATGATCAGTGGTTCTGTGCTCTGGCATGAGACCAATCTGGAACCAACTGAGGACCTTATTTTCCAGAAGAAATGGCATAATTCTCTTAATGATATTGCAGAACAGTTTCTCTAAATTGTTGTGAGATGTAATACCTCTACAGCTGTTTCGGTAGTATTTGTCCCCGTCTTTGAAAATTGGGACAATTAGATTTTCTTTCAAAGTTTCCGAGAAATGTCCTAATTTTAGTATTAATGGTGCAGTGTGGAGAATTTAGATTAGCAGAACTGGAACATAAAATGTCTGAGACATACGGGGGTATATAGTCATTATATCTTTGATCGATTATAATTTCTGATTGTAGTATTTGAAAGGGGAGTCATAAAGATGGCACACAGGTAAATGTGAATATCTGAGGAATTGAGTTCCTTATTAACATAATCCATACATGTGAAGTCCTTTCCTGTTCAGGATGAATATGACTTGCAAGTTTTTCTGTCAACAATACAACAATTCCCTCAGACTCTTTTCCACATTTGACATGAGAATTTGTAACTGAAGAAATACAGAGTTAGCTATAATGAGGAATGGGAGAGACATTTAGTCTCCCCTCCCCATCTCTGATATTAACATATCTATGATCTATTGATGAGCCCACAGCCTTCATATTAGGTGACGTTAGGCCATGAGTCTAGGAAGCTCGCACAAAAACTACTTTTTTGGCGCCAACAACTGCTTGTCGATTATATATTGTACAACCACACAGACACAAATCCCCACCACAAAAACATACTTGAAAAAACACTCACTTCAAGTTTCCTTTTATTGAATTCATGTACCCTAACAATTTATGTTTCCAACTCCACACCATCATACGTTTCAAATATGATAAAATAATACTTCATCTTGTACATCAAAACGTTGTTTAAAATTCAGCTAATCAAGAAATATTTCTGTAAGTGATACTCCATCATGTATTAGCAGGGCAGCACATCATTTGAATGGATCTTCTGGTGTTTCTTGAGATTAGACATTTGGCTAAAGGCCTTTCCACATTGAGAACAATGATGGGGCTTTTCCCCAGTATGGATCCTCTGGTGTGTCTTGAGAGTAGATATTTGACTAAAGGCCTTCCCACAGGTACTGCATTGGTGTGGCTTTTCCCCAGTATGGACCCTCTGGTGTATCCTGAGATTAGTCATTTGACTGAAGCTCTTTCCACCACTGAGAACACTGATGTGGCTTTTCTCCTGTGTGTGTAACCTGATGGCTGTTGAGGTCAGAGCTTAGACCTACAAAACTTCCCACATGTAGCACACTGATACGGCATTTCCCCAGAATGGATCCTTTGTGTACCTTCAGATGAGAGATGTCTCTAAAGGCCTTTCCACACTCTGAACAGTGATGTGGCTTTTTTCCAGTATGTGTCTTCTGATGGCTGGTGAGATCTGAGGTACTCCTGAAACTCTTCCCACAAGTATTGCAGTGATACGGCTTTTCCCCAGTATGGATCCTCTGGTGTGTCTTGAGATGACCCATGTGGCTAAAGGCCTTTCCACATGTACTGCACTGATAGGGCTTTTCTCCTGTGTGTATTCTTTGATGACTTGCAAGATTGAAACGTCTAGCAAATGTTTTTGAAACACAGGGAGCATTCAAATAGTTCCTTCCTGGTGTCAGTCGCTGATGTAATTCCTGGTATGAAGTCTTTCTGCACTGGGGGGCGTTTGTGACATCTCTCTTTGTTTACTTTTTCCTCAGAGTTCCGTCTTCTGTTAGATTGGATCTTTTGAACATGTCCTATAATATTATAAATAAAGTTCAGCAATAATCTGGGATGTCATTTTGGATATGGTTTTTGATACATTGGTTATTTGCTAGACATGTACATAACTTGGAAGTGACTTAGCATAAAAGTCTACAAAGTCTACCTAGAGACTAAATGTAAATGTAAGCTGAGATACACACACAAATGAGTAACAGAGTTAGAGAAAAATGATGGCAGACACTTTCTCTCTTTTGAATGTAAACAGACTGCAGATAATATCCCATAAGTAAGGTATTCCCCACAATATCTCTGTTCTCTGAATAGGTCTCACATTGTGAAGCACAAGTAAGCTATTCTTCTAAAATCCAGGTATTGTAAATATACATAATACATTACAATAAACAAGCAACTTACTTGTAGGTGAAGAGTCAACGTCACCAATATTCTCTTGAATCAAATTCTTCTTCATCTTTGATTTCCATTCGTGAATACTTTTCTTCTTTCAAGATCATGATGGGTGACGTGTTCATTTCAGTCTTGTATTCATAATCCAGTCCAGGCTTTTCTTCCACTGTCTTAAATGCAGACAGATACTCTTGTAGGAAATCATCAAATTCTTCTTCTTTTACCTCCAGCTTCACTGAAGTGGGCATCTGTGATGGTTCAGTAAATCCGGACATTTCTGACTTCAGTTCTGGTTAGAAAACTATCCTTTGTGGCAAGGATACGGTGAGAATCTGCAAAGAAAGAACTACAGTATAGTTCTTATGCTGGTGAATTACACATACAGTATACTTCCAGAGCATACCAGTGCCAGCCTTAAGGTGACTCCATGCTGTGGTGTTAATATATAGCTTCTTCTGTCTAACCAATTAGCTTCCTGGATTCAAACGTAGCCAATCAGCTGTAGGAGCCTTTGGAATGTAAACTAGCATGACAAAAGATTATGGGCAGGAACTACATGTCTATGAGCACCGTTTGCACGTCTGATGGTCCTCAGGTGGGCATGGCAATTGCTCTTGCTGCAGAAACTCCACAAAGGGAGGTAGGTGGGGGTGGGGTGGATGTGTGAACTGAGAAGTGTGGGTGGGCTGATGAACTGAAGAAAGCCAATGTTTGCATGTATGTTTTGTAAATAGTATATAACTCCTTAGGAGGATAAAGGAGAAATATATATCAGAAATACTTATTTGAACAATATTTACCCAGTTAACATTTTCGGTGATCTTTTTCTTCTGTTCCTTCCCTTTGTTAAAATGGCAGACGCTTTCTCTCTTTCAAATGTAACAGACTGCAATAGTATCCCCATGATTAAGGTAGTATGGCAAATTATGTCTACTCTCTGTACAGATCTAACATTTTATTGAGTAAAGCACAAGTTAAAGCCATTCACCAAAACCCAGGTGTTGTAAATATAAATAACACAATGCAATGAATGTTGTTTATTTTTTTTACTTCCTCATGATTCAAAATAATCTGCAAATTGCTTGTAGAAGAGTCATCGCGACCATATTCTCTCGCTCTCTCACTCTCTCTCTATATATATATACACAGATGTATCCAGAATATTTGCTTATTTGTTTGTAGTTTATATTTATATTTGATTCTAGTTTGTGTAATTTATCTTGAGCAGGATCAGGGAATCAGGGATTCAGGATTATTATTCTTTTTTAGACTTAATGTGACACGGCTGTGATCTGAGAGTCACCAAGACTGGGCCTTCAGATTGGAACTTTATAATGTCATACAGACATATATTATTATATTTAATATGGGTTATAATTTCTGATTGTAGTATTTGAAAGGGGAGTCATATAAATGGCACAAAGGTAAATGTGAATATCTGAGAAAGTGAGTTCCTTTTTTAACTTAATCCATGGAGAGACATTTAGTCTCCCCCTCCCCTCCCCCTCTGACACTAACAGATCTATGAGCTGTTGATGAGCCTACAGCCTTCAGATGAGGTGACGTTTAGGCCATGACTCTAGGAAGCTCGCACAAACACTACTTTTTTTCACACTACTGCTTGTCGATTATATAATGTACACCTACACACACACAAACATATTTGAAAAAAAACTCTCACTTCAAGTTTTTGTTTTATTGAATTGATGTACCCTAACAATTTATGTTTCTCTCTACCCCAAGACACGTTTCAAATATGATAACAAATACTTGTAGATGAAGAGTTGAAGTCACCATATTCTCTTGAATCAAATTCTTTAATTTCCATTGGTGAATACTTTTCTTCTTTCACGGTCATGGTGGGTGACGTGTACATTTCAGTCTTGCATTCATATTCCAGTCCAGGCTTTTCTTCCACTGTCTGGAATGTAGACGGATACTCTTGTAGGAAATCATCCAATTCATCCAATTCTTCTCCTTCTTCACTGAAGTAGGTAGTTGTGATGGTTCAGTAAATCCAGACATTTCTGACAGTTCTGTTTTGGAAAAAGAAAATTGATCACACTATCCTTTGATGCAAGGACACAGTAAGAATCTGCATAGAAAGAACTACAGTATAGTTGAACTGCTGGTGAATTACACATACAGTATACTTCCAGAGCATACCAGTGCCAGCCCTAAAAAGGTAAGTTTAGTAATCTGACTGTGGTGTTAATATATTGCTTCTTAATATATTGCTGTCTGACCTACTATCTTACTGGATTCAAACCTAGCCAATCAGCTATAGGGCCCTTTGGAATGCAAACTAGCATCACATAGGATCACAGGCTGGAATTACATGTCTATGAGCACCGTTTACATGTCTGATAATCCTCAGGTGGGCGTGGCCATAACTCAGCCTGCAGAAACTCCACAGAGGAGTGTAGTAGGGAGCTGGGTTGTGAACTGAAAAGTGATGGGGGATGGTGAGGGAAGGTACTCGTAAACTGAAGAAAGCTTCTATTCTGCCTCAAAGCTTGTTCATACTGTATGCATATGTGAGTATTTATGTAAGCATGTGTGTGTATATCATTCTGATATAAGGATAGAGAGTACAAATACTACAAGAGTATATGCAATTAACAACAATAATAATAATAATAATAATAATAATAATAATAGCTTCATTCTTGGCAGTACTCCAACTTAAAAAACATTGACAAAATGCAAAGGTTTTACAATACAACTCATCCTCAACATGAAGTTATTACAAGTGCTATGTCTGAACTGATCAATGGCCATCGGGTCTTAGCAGGGCCTGCCTCCAGAACTACCCTGTAGTGCATTTTCAGCAACCGTGGCATCATACTTCGTCCTCATTACACACAAACGTCTGACACGCTTTAGTCCAACTTTATATTTTGTAGATGTAATGCTTCATCCTGACATAGCGGTATCATACAGAAGTATCCAGATTTTTTGTTTAATTGTTTGTACATTATATTTGATTCTAGTTTGTGTAATTCATCAATCAATGCTTCTTGAGCAGGATGTTTCAGGGTTGTTGATCTTTTTAAGACTTAATGTGACATGGCTGTGATTTGAGAGTGATATTTAAGGCCTTACTGTAGAGTAGTTGATATGACTTGATCTGTGACTGCATAAGCTGCTACATTACTGCAGAGAGGGGAGCAGTAGGTGAATCTACCCAGAGAGTCACCGTTCCTTCCATCATAAGGAATGAAGAGACGCAGGCTTTCACAGAGCTGCAGTAACTGTTTGACATTTCTGTTTATAATACTGTCATTGCTCTCAAGTGATCTTTCAAGATGTTTGCTTTGATTTATCTGTGTGTCATTAATGTATGTATTCCCATTCGATGTATCTGTGTGTCATAATGTATGTATTCCCATGTGATTTATCTGTCTTTCATAATGTGTGTAGCATTTGAAGGGGGAGTCATATAGATGGCACACAGGTAAGAAGAAGAATTTTCTTCTTTGCAGGTCAAGGTTGGTGATGTGTGCGTCTCAGTCTTACAGTCATGTTCCAGTTCAGGCTTTTCTTCCACTGTCTGAATTTCAAAGAAATACTCTTGTAGGAAATTATCAGATTCTTCTCCTTTTATATTCTTCACTGACATGAGTAGTTGTGATGGTTCAGTAGATCCTGACATTGTAGACCTCAGCTGTCTTTTGCAATGGAAACCCAGCAGGACATTTCTGTAAAATAAAATAAATAAATAAATAAAAAGTAAAATATTAGCAACATGCCCATACACCACAAAGACACAAACAGACACAAAGACAAAAAAAAAGGAACACCCTAACATCTGACAAAAGATAACCAGGGACAAATGGATGGTCTATACAATATCACACAAGTCGGACAGAAGTTTTTTAAAGTGAGAAAAAAAGAAACATTTTACAAAAAGAATATTTGAACAACTCCGTATGGGCTTAATGTAGCCATCATCCTACCCAAATCATACATCTGTACGTGTGGTTTATTTCAGGTGCAGATTTTGTAATGTTTTTTCATCAAAAGCTGCCCTTTCTCTCAAATAGCCCCTGCTTGCGTGCAAAATCGCTCTGCTCCTGCTCAAAACGGGTTGTCTGCACTCAAATACACTGTTGCTTGCAGAAATGTCCTGTGTTTCAGTTTAAGTTATTGCACTCGAATAAACCGTGCTTTGTTCCCGGGTTCCAAGCACATTGTTTGTGATGAAAGTTCCTTGGAGCTGGCGACAATAAGAGACATTAAAGGCGGTTAAGAGAGTCAAAATAAAAGTCCAATTCAAAGTTCAGTTTAAAATGTTGGTTTTGCTAACGTTTCTACGTTTTGCACAACATATGCCCATTGTACTGCTAGCTAGCCTAGATAAATGCAGTGTGTGCTATATTGCATGTGCAAATATTGTAATTTCATTAAATCCAATACAATTGTATTTATATAGCAACTGCAATTGTCTCGAGTCTCAAAAGGAAGGAGCAATATACATGAAATACACAATATAAATATAAGATACTAAACAGTGTCCTCATAAGGTTACTATCATAAGGATAAAAGAGCAATGAAGTAGAAACTTTGTTACACTTCATCAAGCAGAGAAAAATATTGCAAATAACCGAGAAAGAAATGAACACTAACCCATCCACATTACGTAAGAAGCCTTTGACCACTAACCCATCCACATTACATTACAAGTCTTTGGAACTGACCACTAACCCATCCACATTACATTACAAGCCTTTGGCCACTAACCCATCCACATTACATTACAAGCCTTTGGCCACTAACCCATCCCCATTACATTACAAGCCTTTGACCACTAACCCATCCACATTACATTACAAGCCTTTGTCATGAGCCACTAATCCATCCACATTTCATTACAAGCCTTTGGCCACGTACCCATCCACATTACATTACAAGCCTTTGACCACTAACCCATCCACATTACATTACAAGCCTTTGACCACTAACCCATCCACATTACATTACAAGCCTTTGTCATTAGCCACTAACCCATCCACATTACATTACAAGCCTTTGACCACTAACCCTATCAGAATCAGAATAGTATTTATTGCCAAGTAGGTTTAGGTTTGTTCTGGTGTATAGGTGCATACAGTGAACATAAAACATACAAACACAAGTACTACACATAACATAAAAAACATAAAAACACACTAAGTACTATACATGAGAGAAGTATTTCAGATAAAACACAGTATATAGGATACGATATATATATAAAAAATTATATAAAAAAGTATATTGGAGGTAAAAATGCAAAAAGCAGGGCAGGAGTGCAAATGTGCAATGTGCAGTGTGCAATGTAGTATGTGTTAACATAACACAGACTTGGGGTGTGGGGGCAGGATAAGAATCCACGTCAGGTGGGGGTCCCGGGCCTTGTTAATAAGGCCAACGGCAGCCGGGAAGAAGCTGGTTTTGTGCCGTGAGATTTGGGTCCTGATGGACCGCAGCCTCCTGCCAGAGGGAAGGACCTTGAAGAGTTTATGACCCGGGTGGGAGGGATCGGCCACAATCTTACCTGCCCGCCTCAGGGTCCTAGAGGCGAACAGGTCCTGTAGAGATGGCAGATTGCAGCCAATCACCTTCTCGGCAGAACGGATGATACGCTGCAGTCTGCCTTTGTCATTGGCAGTGGCAGCAGCAGCAGCATACCAGATGGTGATGCAGGAGGTGAGGATGGACTCGATGATGCAGGTGTAGAAGTGCACCATCATTGTCTTTGGCAGCTTGAACTTCTTCAGCTGCCGCAGAAAGTACATCCTCTGTTGAGCTCTTTTGGTGAGGGAGCTGATGTTCAGCTCCCACTTGAGGTCCTGGGAGATGATGGTGCCCAGGGAGCGGAAGGACTCCGCAGTGTCGACTGGGGAGTCTCTCTACTCTCTGTACAGATCTAACATTTTATTGGGTAAAGCACAAGTTAAAGCCATTTGTGTAATTTATCAATCAATGGTTCTTGAGCAGGATCTCAGAGGATGATTCAGGATTATTATTCTTTTTTAGACTTAATGTGACACGGCTGTGATCTGAGAGTAACCAAGACTGGGCCTTCAGATTGGAACTTTATAATGTCATACAGACATATATTATATATTATTAGGGTTATAATTTCTGATTGTAGTATTTGAAAGGGGAATTATATAGAAGGCACAAAAGTAAATGTGAATATCTGAGAAAGTGAGTTCCTTTTGTAACTTAATCCATACTTGTGAAGTCCCTTTCTGTTCAGGAAAAATATGACTTGCAAGTTTTTCGGTCAACAAAACACAGTTCCTCTGACTCTTTTCCACATTTGACATGAGAATGTTTAACAGAAGAAATACAGAGTTCCCTGTAATGGGGAATGGATAATTAGTTTAGCTAATTACTGCTTGTCGATTATATATTGTACACCCACACACACGTACACAAATCCCCTCGACACACACACAAACATACTTGAAAAAAACACTCAAGTTTTTTTTTTTTAATTCAATTTATGTGCCCTAACAATTCATATTTCAATCTCTACCCAAAACTCGTTCAAATATAATAACAAATACTTCATCTTGTACATCAAACGTTGTTTAAAACTATAATCAAGCTAATCAAGATATTTTTCAGTAAGTGATACTCCATCATGTATTAGCAGGGCAGCCCATCATTTGAATGGATCCTCTGATGTGTCTTCAGATGACCTATTTGGCTAAAGGCCTTTCCACACTAAGACCAATGATGTGGCTTTTCACCAGTATGGATCCTCTGGTGTGTCTTGTTAAGATTATGCTTAGTAGTTGTGTACACCTACAGTGATTGCTGAGTGCCTTTCAATGCACGGTTTTTCAAATATCCTCACAGCTCACCACTGCGGTTTTAGGTCACGCAAATCAGACTAGTCAAGACTAGTTCGGAAAATCATGTCACATTATACCAAGCCTTATAGTGTGTTCTAGCCGAGATAAGAAAAGGGATGAATCAGGATATCCCCTGAGGTCACCTCTACGTACTCTCTTCCAAAGTGAAAGAGAGGGACAACTCAACTTTTTCACGCAGTCGACAGATTTTTCTGTACCAGAGACCCCCTAGCTTTCTTAGGTAGAGGATGTTCCAAGCTACAGGCTGCTGATCTGACATGTGTACTAAGGTGAGGCGTGTCACGGCGCGGGGAACCTACTCCATAAACGGACGCAAAAGCGGGTTCTTAGTATTGAATAAGCACCTCAAAGATTTATTGTCAAAGAGGTAAAAAAAGATAAAAGCAAATACAAACTACAAAACCAACTCAAAAAAGGGTACTCCCTTTTAAACAAAATTCGTAACTCTTCTCCAAACACCAACGCAAGACTCTCTCTAACACACTGTGTTCACTTTTTTATATCCCTCTGCCTCCTTTGCAGGCCACAGACCTTATCCATATTTGGTCGTCCGTTTCCTAGTTGGTTGATTAACCCATATTTGGTCTTCCGTTTCCTAGTCGGTTGCTTAAGGCCTCTTTCTGCAACATACTGTACATATTCTCCCCAAACACGCATGTGTTCGCCTCTGTCTGACTTGTTCGTTATTTTTACTTTGCACATTTCCTCACTGACACTCAGGGTCCCAACGTACACTTCCTCTTTTTCTCTGCCTGCTCTTTCGTCTTACAACACGTTCATCACATTTTCTTACAGACACGTACAAATATTTCAGCCATACTTAAACACATACATTGTTCTACAGCATGTAAGCACTTTCACACAGCATGTTCTATTCTATCAATGGGTTGTTTCCTGATCCTGTTATTTTACCCTTAAGCCGTTTTCAGCAAGCATACATTTATATAAGTTTGGTTTAACATGACTCAACTATTTCAGCAAGCATACATTTGTTATAGGTTTATCAAACATAAACTCAAGCATAAAATGCATAAGGTTCGATGTCGGTGGCTGGCCGGTCCATCTTCTGCAATTCATTCAACAGTCTTGAGAGTAGACATTAGGCTAAAGGTTCTTACTACACTGAGAACATTATATGGCTTTTTCTGCAGTAGGGATCCCTGGTGTCTCTTGAGAGTACACATTTGGATAAAGGCCTTTCCATACTGAAAACACGGATGTGGCTTTTCTCCAGTATGTGTAATCTGATGTTTTGGTGAGGTCAGAGCTACTCCTGGAATACTTTCCACATGTAGTACACTGATATGTCTTTTACCCAGTATGGATCCAAAGGTGTTTCTTGAGAGAAGACAATTGATTAAAGGCCTTTCCACACTGAGAACAATGATAGGGCTCTTCCCGTGTATGGATCCTCATGTGTGCCTTGAGGTTAGATGTGACATTGAAGGCCTTCCCGCATGTACTGCACTGGTGTGGCTTTTCCCCTGTATTCCATCCTTGCCTCGGACGTCAGAGATCCACCACATGGTTATCCCTGTTGAACGCTAAACTTCTGTCTATATAAACCTTATGAAATGTGTTTATCAGGGCTTCACTTTTGGCCTTGTGCTGGGAGTGAACCTGATTGCATTTGTTGTTTGTCTAATAAATATACTTATATGCAACTCCGGAGTCCTGAAGTAACAAGGGTGAATTTTCACCTAACAATAGGCCTTTCCACACTGAGAACAATGACGTGGCTTTTTTCCAGTATGTGTTATCTGATGTCTGGTGAGGCCGAGCTTCCGGAAATACTGTTCCACATGAAGTACACTGATGTGCTTTTATCCAGAATGGATCTTCAGATGTACCTTGAGATTAGACATTCGATAAAGGCCTTCCCACATGTAGAGCACTGATATGGCTTTTCCCCTGAATGGATCATCTGGTGTATCTTGAGATGAGACATCTGACATAGGCCTCCCACATGTACTGCACTGGTGTGGCTTTTCCCCAGTATGGATCATTTGTGATCTTGAGATTAGTCATTCGATTAAAGGCCTTCCCACATGTATTGCACTGATAAGGCTTTTCCCCAGTATGATCCTCTGGTGTTTCTTGAGATTAGTCATTCGATTAAAGGCCTTCCCACATGTATTGCCAGCTGATAAGGCTTTTCCCAGTATGGATCCTCTGGTTGTCTTGAGAGTAGACAATTGACTAAAGGCCTCCCCACATGTATTGCACTGTGTGCTTTTCCCCAGTATGGATCCTCTGGTGTGTCTTGAGATGACCCAATTGACTAAGGCCTTCCCACATGTAACGCACTGATGGGGCTTTTCACCTGTGTGTATTCTTTGATGAATTGAAGATCGGAACGTCTAGCAAATGTTTTTGAAACACTGGGAGCATTCATGCTGTTTCTCACTGGTGTCCAGTCGCTTATGTAATTCATGTAATGAAGTCTTTTCTGCACTGGGGCGTTTGTGACGGTCTCTTTGTTCTTTTTTGCTCCGTTTTGCTTCTTTTGTTAGATTGGATCATTTGAAAGTCTCCTTTAATATTAGAAAATATTTGTCAGCCATATTTCTCTTCTCCTCTAATTAGTACATAATTTCTACAATAAAGGCAAATATTGCTTTAAAAAAACAATATATATATGTATTGGTTATTTGCTAGAATTGCTACAAAATCACTTAGGAATAAAAGTGTCTACTAGAGACTAAATGTAAATGTAAACAGAGGTACATACAGTGCCCTCCACAATTATTGTAAAGTAAAATTATTGAAAGAAAAAAAAAACTGTTGACATTAAATAAATATTTTTTCCCCCAAAACATGTGTGCCACAATTATTGGCACCCCTAAGAAAAATCTTATAATTAAAATCTAACTGAAGTATATTTCCAGTCCTGTTTTACATTTTTAAAGTTGACCTGTTTGATAAGTTTGATAACTCTTAGAGGTCAACCATGACTTCCTGTTCCACTAGCGAACAAATATGAGGTGCACAGGCCAAATTCCATTAGTCATTCATCACTATGGGAAAGACCCAAGAAACACAGTGACAATGTGCGACGGCAAAGTTGTGGAGCTGCACAAATCAAGAAATGGACACAAGAAAATCTCTAAAGAGTTGAAAATACCCATTTCCACTATCATGGAAATAATTAAAGCGACAGAAGATGTTAAGAATCAGCCTGGAAGAGGACGTGTTGTGTACATTGACCCCACGCACCGTGAGGAGGATGGTTCGACTGGCAAAAGAATCTCCAAGGATCACAGCTCGGAGAAATGCAGACATTAGTTGAGTCTTGGGGTCAGAAAGTCTCCAAAACTACCATCAGACGCCACCTACATCACAACAAGTTGTTCTAGAGGGTTGCCAGAAAAAAGCCTCTGCTGTCAATCAACAACAAACTAAAGCGCCTACAGTTTGCCAAATGTAAGTCAGACTTTCAATGGGACCGAGTTATATGGTCAGATGAGACCAAAATAGAGCTTTTGGGCAACAAACAACAAAGGTGGGTTTGGCGTAGACAGAAAGATATCCATAAGAAAAGGACCTCATACCCAATGTGAAGTATGGTGGCGGATCTTTGATGTTGTGGGGCTGTTTTTCTTCCAAAGGCCCTGGACATCTTGTTAGGATACATGGTATCATGGACTCCATCAAATACCAGCAGATATTAAATGAAAACCTAACAGCCCCCTCCAGTAAGATTAAAATGGGCCGTGGTTGAACCTTCCAGCAGGACAATGATCCGAAGCATACCTCAAAATCAACACAAAATGGTTCCACCGCCATGGCCCATCACAGTCCCCCGACCTAAACCCCATAGAAAATCTGTGGATGAGCTGAAGCGAGTCTACAAACGTTGACCTCAGAATCTGAAGATTTGGAGAGATACTGCATGTAGGAATGGGTCTCAGATCCATGCCATGGATGTTTCACCAACTCATCACGCATTATAGGAGAGACTCAGAGCTGTTATCCTTGGCAAAGCGAGGCTGCACAAAACATTAAATTAAGGGGTGCCAATAATTGTGGCCACACATGTTTTGGGGGAAAAAATATTTATTTAATGTCAACAGTTTTTTTTCTTTCAATAGTTTACTTCAATGAAAAGGTAAGATTTGTGTGAATATTTTGAGTGAAAGACCAAGAGGATAAACCAGCCAAAGACAATATTTTTTTATAGCCTGTTTTGCTCATATCACTACAGGGTGCCAATAATTGGTGGGAGGGCACTTTATACATGAATTACAAGGCTTCTGAAAAAAGATGTTGAATGTAACAGGCTGCAGATATTATCCTATGACTAACATATACCCACAGTGGTTTCTGTTCTCTGAATAGGTCTCACATTGTAGAGCACAAGCTAGCCATTCACTACAACTCAAAGTATTATAAATATACACAACACAATTACAATAAACAAGCAACTTACTTGTAGGTGAAGAGTCAAAGTCACCATATTTCTCTGAATCTAATTCTTCTTCATCCTCGATTTCTATTGGTGAATACTTTTCTTCTTTCAAGGTCATGGTGGGTGATGTTTTCATTTCAGTCTTGCATTCATATTCCAGTCCAGGCTTTTCTTCCACTGTCTGGATTGTAGACGGATATTCCGGTAGGAAATCATCCAATCTTCTTCTTTTATCTCCTTCTTCACTGAAGTGGGCAGTTGTGAATGTTCAGTAAATTCCAGACATTTCTGACTTCAGTTCTGTTTTGGAAAAAGAAAATTGGGTCACACATTGGATGCAAAAGATACAGGTGAAAATGTGCTGGTGAATTACAAATACTTTTATACTTCCAGAGCATACCAGTGGCACCCTTAAAAAGGTGAGTTTAGTAATCTGACGCCACGCTGTGGTGTAATATAGTGCTTCTTCTGTCTGACAATTATCTCCTGCATTTCAGACCTAGCCATTTAGCTGTAGGAGCTTTTGGAACGCAAACTAGCAAGACAGAGGATTATGGGCAGGATTTTCATTACACGTCTGATAGTCCTCAGGTGGGCGTGGCCATAGCTCAGCCTGCAGAAACTCCACAGAGGAGTGTAGTAGGGGGCTGGGGGTGTGAACTGAGAAGTGCTGGGGAAGGTGGGGTTGGGTTGGGGTGGTAAACTGAGGGAAGCTTCCATTCTGCCTCAAAGCTTGTTTATACTGTATGCATATGTGAGCATTTATGTAAGTGTGTGTGTGTCTATCATACTGATATATGGATGGTCCGTAGGTATAATATCAGACCAACATACCAGTGTGAAACTTCACTTAAAAAAACTATGGAATTAAATAGAAATCACGGAACCTGACACATTATCAGGACATTATCATTTGCACCAGAATCCTAGACGTTCACCCCAGTTAATTCTGAATACTTTACTTTTCATCTGATTTTGCCTTACTGTGGATGGCAGTGGTGCGTCCAGCACAATTCAAATATGATCATGTACCCTACTTTAAGATTACAACAAGAAAGTATGCAATTCACATCAATAATAATAGCTTCAGTCTTGGCAGTACTCCACCATACCAAAAAACAATGACAAAATGCAAAAGTTTTAAAATACAAGTCATCCTCGACATGAAGCTATTTGCAGTGCTCCGACTGATCTGGTCATTGGCCATCAGTGTCTTAGCAGTGCTATGTCTGATCTGGTCATTGGCCATCAGGGTCTTAGCAGTGCCTGCCTCCAGTGCTCCCCTGCAGTGCATTTTCAGCAATGGTGGCATCATAATATTTCCTCATTGCACACAAATGTCTGACACACTTTTGTCCAATTTGATTTTTGTAGATGTAATGCTTCATCCTGAGCTAGTGGTATGATTATACTGGAATTCTTACTGTTAATTGGAAAATGTGT
The DNA here is from genome assembly GCF_900700415.2 of Clupea harengus. Classification (NCBI taxonomy): domain Eukaryota; kingdom Metazoa; phylum Chordata; class Actinopteri; order Clupeiformes; family Clupeidae; genus Clupea; species Clupea harengus. The sequence goes on from NC_045177.1 coordinate 3,392,032, forward strand.
TGTTACATCAGCATTTGAGACTCAGGCAATGATGGAAAAATGAGGAACAAGGTTTTATTTACAATAATGCCCATCAAGTGAGAGAAGAAGGTTTCACTTGTAGATCCATCAACTTCTCTAATTAGAACAAAGAAAGTCCCAGTTGAAGTATCCTTGGTCTGACAGGAGAAGGAGTTAATCTCCAGGCCCCCTGACATGGGTCACACTAAGTACACTCAGGCTTAACAGTGATTTTAGAGACACATGGTCCCCAAATCATTCAGTTCTTCTCCTCTTAGAGCTCAGCCTCACACATACAGCTCAGGAACAGAGTCACACATGTAACAACCAGATATACTTCAAGAGGTCCTCTGTTTAACCATAATTCTGACTCAATTATACACAAGGGCATGAATTACATACGAATATTAGAATCATAAGACATTCGTTTTTATTTTCATTACATCACAGGGGGGTCACACTTTATTCTTCTTTGACTCTGTCGTAACAGTATATATCAGATGGCATGTCACTAAGATGCCACTGCCTGACTACATTTTATTTAGAATGATACAACAGTATCACCTTACGAGTGTCAGTTAACATCATGGAAGCTATCAATGATGAGAGAGTTTATTAGCATCTCACACCAACACAACTCTCAGGACATTAATTTATTTTAAAAGAAAAGGGTTCAAGGTTGCTGTGGGTGTTAGTTTTATGTTTCTAGGACAAAAACTTTTAAATATATTAATCAAAATACCAAAAAGTTCCCCACGGGGCACCTTGGGGCTTGAAGAGTTAAGTAGGCAAGAAGCGCCCTATGGACACACTGAACATTTCTTTTGGTCCCCAGTGTAATCCCCCCCCCAGATCCACCCACATATTTCAGCTGTTGCCAAGCTCACAGCCTTCATATGTCGTTCCATTTTCGGCCTTATGTCTAGAAAGCTTATGCATACACTACTTTTTCTTGTACAAGTGCTGATAGCTGCTTGTAGATTGTAGTTCGTATACAAGCACACACACCCCTCATCAACCCCATCACACACTTGAAAAACTTGCTTCCCCAACACATGTTTTAGATAGATGCTCAGTCATGTACATCACATGTAGTTTAAAAATAATTTAATCAAACACTGTTAAAGAAATGATAGTCTATCAAGTAATATCAGGGCAGCACATAGGAAGTGTTGATCCTCTGGTGTATCTTGACATTACCCTTTCCACACTGAGATCACTGATGGGACTTTTCCCCAGTATGGATCTTCGTGTGTACCTTGTGGTTAGATGAGTTATTATAGGTGATTGAGATCATTTCCAAACACTGTTAATGACTTAAGAATATAATAATCAAGTGCCTTGTAATATTAATTAACTTTTATGAATAATGTACTTATGTAGGCAGGAACATGGCTTTTCTGTGTTTCTGCGTGTGTGTTATTCAGATTATTAGGTGCCACTTAGTCTGCATTTGTACAAGAGCATGTTTAGGCCAGAAGTGTTACGCCCGGCTTGAGGGTCGCAATATAAAACGGTAGAGACAGACAACGTGGTAGATTGTAACAAAAAGCCTATTTATTTACTACAAAGGTCGATCCAACTGAAAAGTCCAGGGGTTCTCAAAGATGCGTGGATGCGTGTTGTGGGTATGTAGGTGAGTAGGAGCGTTTGCCAAAAGTGTGTGTGAGAGTAGCGGAAGCTGAGAAGGGGCCACCCATCAGGCGTAGCAGTGCTTTTGTATCCACACCTGGCGCCAATTGTAATTGTTGTTTGTCTAATAAATATACTTATATGCAGCTCCGGAGTCCTGAAGTAACGAGCGTGAATTTTCACCTAACAACAGGCCTTTCCACACTGAGAACAATGATGTGGATATTCTCTAGTATGTGTCATCTGATGTCTGGTGAGGGCCAAGCTACTCCTGATACAGTATACTTTCCACATGAACGACACTGATATGGCTTTTACCCAGAATGGATCTTCAGATGTACGTAGAGATTAGATATTCGATTAAAGGCCTTCCCACATGTAGAGCACTGATATGGCTTTTCTCCAGTATGGATTCTCTGGTGTGTCTTGAGAGTAGACAATTGCCCAAAGGCCTTCCCACATGTACTGCACTGGTGTGGCTTTTCCCCAGTATGGATCTTCTGGTGTTTCTTGAGAGTAGACAATTGCCTAAAGGCGTTCCCACATGTACTGCACTGGTGTGGCTTTTCCCCAGTATGGATCTTCTGGTGTTTCTTGAGAGTAGACAATTGCCTAAAGGCTTTCCCACATGTACTGCACTGGTCTGGCTTTTCCCCAGTATGGATCCTCTGGTGTGTCTTGAGAGTAGACAATTGCCTAAAGGCCTTCCCACATGTACTGCAATGATGGGGCTTTTCTACTGTGTGTATTATTTGATGAATTACAAGATTGCAACGTCTAGCAAATGTTTTGAAACACTGGGAGCATTCATGTTGTTTCTTCCTCGTGTCCAGTCGCTGATGTAATTCCTGGTATGAAGTCTTTCTGCACTGGGTGTGTTTATGACGGCTCTCTTTTTTCCTTTTTTGCTCAGAGTTCCCTCTTTTGTTAGATTCGATCCTTTGAACGTCTCCTGTAATATATATATTTTTTTATTTCTCTCTCCTCTGTAATTTTTACAAAACCCACAAACATGTATCTTTTGACATATTTATACCATTTATATATATTAGCCATTTGCTAAAAATTGCACATCAATTAGAATTGACTTAGTATAAAAGTCTCCCAGAATAACAGAGTTAGAGAAAAAAGGATGGCAGACAATTTCTGTCTTTTGAATGTAACAGACTGCAAATATTATCCCATGACTAAAATATACCCACAGTATTCCAGTTCATTGAATAGGTCTCAAATTGTGAAGCAGGAGTTAACCATTCTCTAAAATTCAAGTATTGTTAATATACACAATACACCTCTACAATAAGCAAGCAACTTACCTGTAGGTGAAGAGTTGAGGTCACCATATTCTCTTGAATCAAATTCTTCTTCATCTTTGATTTCTGTAATTCATCAATGTAATTCATCAATCAATGGTTCTTGAGCAGGTCATTTATTTTCGCAGTAGAGGTTTTTAAATACAGAACTGTGTATTTTATATTTTCATTTTTTTTTCACAGCTGCAGTAACTGCCAATTCTGTTTGCTCTGATTCATCTGTATGTCATTATTGTATGTATTCCCATTTAAATTATCTATGTGTGATAAATGAATGTATTCACATTTGAATGATATAGTAGAGTAGAACCAAGATGGCGGCGCATGAACAACACGAGGCTCAGCGTCTATCCAGAATCTGCAAAATAGTAGTTTTTTGCCTATTCATTTCGAGTCTGTTCACTCAGAACAGTCCAGCCTATACCCCTCATTCCAGAGATCTCCAAGACAGCGGTGGCTACCAACCCGGCTACGCCGACCGGAAGTGCTCACAGGTGGCGGCGGGACCGTAAACAAAGGCAGGGCTAGGCTAAAGCAAACTCCTCACCGGCTATCTCTACCCAGCATTTTCCTCGCCAATGTTCGGTCTCTGGCAAATAAAATAGATGAACTGCGGCTGCGGATCACCACTCATGATTTTTACAGAAACATGGCTCAACAGCGGCGTTCCTGATAGCGCCATCGAGCTAACAAGGCGCTACATCCTCCGGTCGGATCGAACAGCAGAGTACTCCGGTAAGACCAGAGGCGGTGGACTATGCATCTATGTAAACAAAGCTTGGTGTACGAACACTGCTATCATCTAGACTCACTGCTCTGCTAACCTTGAGTATCTCATGGTTAAGTGTAGACCATTCTATCTGCCCAGAGAGTTTACATCCACTGCTGTGACTGCAGCTTATATCCCCCCAGATGCTAATGCTAAGCTGGCAATGAAAGAACTGCAAGCTGCCATTAGCAAACAACAAACTTTACATCCGGAGGCAGCCTTTATTGTTGCGGGTGACTTTAATCACTCCAACCTGAAGACTGTACTCCCCAAATTTTACCAACATGTCTCCTGCCCCACGAGAGGAGACAAGACTTTGGACCATGTCTATACCAACATGGCCGATGCTTACAAAGCTGCCCCCCTCCCCTACCTAGCACAGTCTGACCACCTCTCTTTGTTTCTTGCCCCAGAATACACACCACTCATCAAACGTGTGAAACCCACAGTGAGGACAGTTAAAGTGTGGCCAGAGGGAGCAGACTCTGCACTACAGCACCGGTTTGGACACACAGACTGGAGTGTGTTTGCCACCCAGGCCACACTGGACTCCCACACGGACATCAACGCCTATGCCTCCTCTGTACTGGACTTTATCAACACCAACATCAACAGTGTCACCAACCTCAAACAAATCACCACCTTCCCTAATCAGAAGCCATGAACAGGGAGGTCCGCCTTTTGCTGAAGGCACGCAATATCGCTTTCAGATCAGGTGACACCCAGGCCTACAGTTCACACAGGGCTGTAAGTATCTTTTCATATTTCCGAATGCCGTTGTTTGGAGCAGGTGCGCGTTACATGCTGCTAGACCCAGGTTCGTAGAGAGACCTTATTTCAGAATGCAACTGCTGCATTAGAAGGTGTATCTACAGAGTTAGATATCGAGTAAATCAGCGTAGGTCACTGAAGCAAGTTCCTCAGTAGGGATACAGCCTCAGCTGTCACAAGCCTATTGTCCGCTGCCATACCGTTTACCGTTGGCGTTGGCTAAGATTGGCGCTTTGTCGCTATTCAAAACCCACACTCTTTGCTTCCGCCTTTCGGTGTTACCGAAGTACCTTCCGTATGCTAGTGAAATTTCATTAATACATACTACTGAAACGCTCTTACATTCACTATTGAAACGCTCTCACGGTCACTTCTGAAATTACTTGTATGAATACATGTGAAACGCTTGCACATCCTCATGTTAGAGCATACATACATATAACTGAAAAACGTATACATACACATTTGAAACATTTATACAAATATATGTGAAACACTTGCACATGTATCTAAACTTTTTATATCTTTGTAATCATATGCAAGAGATTCAGTTATGAATGTAGAAGTGTTCAACAATATATATATACAACCTTTTCATATGTGCATGCATGAGTGTTTCAAATAGATACGTATAAATGTTTACCTTGTATGCATGTAAGCATTTCATATGTATGTGTATATGACACAGAAGTATATATATGTATGCATGTGTGTTTCTCATGTGTGAGTGTTTCAGATGAGTATGTATAATGTTTTATATATGAGCGTGCATAGGTTTACAGAGTATGCATGTATGTGTGAGTGTTTCAGGAGTGAGTGTGAGAGCGTTTCAATAGTGCATGTAAGAGTGTTTCATTAGTATGTGTCAGAGTGTGAGTGTGAGAGTGTCTCAATAGTTAAGTCCTAAATGGCCCCTTATACATGCATGTGTGCGTTTCAGTCTTACAGTCATGAAACACTTTCTCTCTTTCAAATGTAACAGACTGTAGACAGGTTTCCATGATTGAGGTATCCCCATAGTATATCTATTCTCTCCATGAGACTCACATTTTGCTAAGTAAAGCACAAGTAAAATCATTCGCTAACCATACAGTGTTAAGTAAATGTAAACGAAACATTGGAATACATTAGATATTACTTCTACTATTCAGCAACTTACTTGTAGAAGAATCGTCATCACCACATTCTCTTACATCTGGTTCCTCTTTAATTTCCATCAGAGAAGAATTTTCTTCTTTGCAGGTCAAGGTTGGTGATGTGTGCGTCTCAGTCTTACAGTCATGTTCCAGTTCAGGCTTTTCTTCCACTGTTTGAATTTCAAACAGATACTCTTGAAGGAAATTATCAGATTCTTCTTCCTCTTTAATTTCCATCAGTGAATCATTTTCTTCTTTGCAGGTCAAGGTTGGTGATGTGTGCGTCTCAGTCTTACAGTCATGTTCCAGCTTTTCTTCCACTGTCTGAATTTCAAACAAATACTCAGATGGGAAATAATCATATTCTTCTTCTTTTATATTCTTCACTGACATGAGTAGTTGTGATGGTTCAGTAGATCCTGACATTGTAGACCTCAGCTATTTTGCAATGGAAAGCCAGCAGGACATTTCTGCATAGAAAGTAAAATATTAGCAACATACCCAAACACCACAAAGACACAAATAGACAGAAAGACACAGACAAAACACCCTAACATCTGACAAAAGATAACCAGGGACAAATGGATGGTCTGTACAATATCACACAATTCAGGCAAAAGTTTTTTTAAAGTCAGAAAAAGAGAAACATTTTACAAAAGCATATTTGAAAAAATCTATACGGGCTTAATGTAGTCATCATCCTAACCAAATCAAACATCTGTACAGGATCATTTCAGATTCAGATTGTGTAAAGTTTTTCATAAAAAGCTGCCCTTTCTCTCAAATCACTGTTGCTTGCAGAAATGTCCGGTGTTTCAGTTTAAGTTCTTGTCCTCGCACTCGGGCTGCTTCTGCTCACAGACTTCTGCTCTCTCTCTCTCTCTCTCTCTGGTTGTTAGGAAATTACTTTAGCTAAATTCACCAACCAATACAAAATAACAACGTTAAATGAACGCAAATGCTCTCAGATTTAAAGACCACGCTCTATATTAAAGGATAAAAACTTCATACATCGACAAGTTTGTTTACGTGAGGTATTCAGCTATCGTTAGGCGCATATGAGCCCCTATAGCAAACTGTACACACACCAGATATGCCTGAGTAATGGCATACATTTGGTATCACAAGGCTACTCGACTTACCTAAAACACGGGAGCTCCAAAGAAACTAATGTTAGGCGGTCAGTCGGACTCAAAGCCTCATCATAATGTTCACTGTCGGACCTCTTTTGCAGCCGTCTTCGGTTCCTTTTAGACGGGCAACAGCTACATTAGGATTTTAAAGAACTATTATCCAGCCTAGATCCAGCATTAATAAGAACCATTTCTACTCAAACCACCGTAATCATCTCTGCGTCTTGTTCCCGTGTTCACAACACGTTCTCTGCGATGCAAGTTCCTTGGAGCTGGCGACAATAAGTGACATTAAAACCGGTGAAAAGTGTCAAAATAAAAGTCTGTTTAATATTTTGGTTTGGCTCAGGTTTCTACGTTTTGCACAACATACGCCCTTTGTAATGCTAGCTAGCAAAGATAAATACAGTGTATGCTATATTGCATTTGCAAAATATTGTAATTTCATTAAATTCAATTCAATTTAATTCATATAGCAACTGAAATTGTCTTGAGTCTCTTTACAGAAGGAAGGAGGAATATACATAAAATACACAAAATGAATAGTAAATACTAATGGAGAGAGCCAGCATTCAAAGTATTGGTTGTAGAACAACGTAGTGGGTACACTGTGTCCTCATAAGGTTAATATTATCAGGATAAAAAGAGCAATGAAGCAGAGGACTACGTCAAACTACATCAAAGCAGAGAAATATCTTGCAAATAACCGATAAAGAAATGAGCACTAACCCATCCACATTACATTACAAGCCTTTGGAACATTACAGACCTGTTTTTCCTCTTGGTCTTTCACCCAAAATATTCACAAAAATCTTACCTTTTCATTGAAGTAAAACTATTGAAAGAAAAAAAAACTGTTGACATTAAATACATATTTTTCCCCAAAACATGTGTGCCACAATTATTGGCACCCCTTAATTTTATGTTTTGTGCAGCCTCGCTTTGCCAAGATAACAGCTCTGAATCTTCTCCTATAATGCGTGATGAGGTTGGTGAACACATGGCACGGGATCTGAGACCATTCCTACATGCAGTATCTCTCCAGATCCTTCAGATTCTGAGGTCAACGTTTGTAGACTCTGCTTCAGCTCATCCCACAGATTTTCTATGGGGTTTAGGTCGGGGGACTGTGATGGCCATGGCAAAACCTTTATTCTGCAGTCAGTGAACCATTTTTGGGTTGATTTTGAGGTGTGCTTCGGATCATTGACCTGCTGGAAGGTCCAACCACAGCCCATTTCAAGCTTATTGGACGGGGCTGTTAGGTTTTCATTTAAAATCTGCTGGTATTTGATGGAGTCCATGATACCATGTATCCTAACAAGATGTCCAGGGCCTTTGGAAGAAAAACAGCCCCACAACATCAAAGATCCGCCACCATACTTCTTATTGGGTATGGGGGTCTTTTCTGTATGGCTATCTTTCTGTCTACGCCAAACCCACCTTTGATGTTTGTTGCCAAAAAGCTTTATTTTGGTCTCATCTGACCATATAACTCGGCCCCATTGAAAGTCTGACTTACATTTGGCAAACTGTAGGCGCTTTAGTTTGTAGTTGATTGACAGCAGAGGCTTTTTTCTGGCAACCCTCCAAAACAACTTGTGGTGATGTAGGTGGCATCTGATGGTAGTTTTGGAGACTTTCTGACCCCAAGACTCAACTCACCTCTACAATTCTCCAGCTGTGATCCTTGGAGATTCTTTTTCCAGTCAAACCATCCTCCTCACGGTGCGTGGGGTCAATGTACACACACGTCCTCTTCCAGGCTGATTCTTAACATCTTCTGTCGCTTTAATTATTTCCATGATAGTGGAAATGGGTATTTTCAACTCTTTAGAGATTTTCTTGTGCCCATTTCTTGATTTGTGCAGCTCCAAAACTTTCCGTTGCACATCGTCACTGTGTTCTTGGGTCTTTCCCATAGTGATGAATGACTAATGGAATTTGGCCTGTGTCACCTCATATTTGTACGCCAGTGGAACAGGAAGTCATGGTTGACCTCTTAAGAGTTCCTTATCAAACAGGTGAACTTAAAAATGTAAAACATGACTGGAAATATACTTCAGTTAGATTTTAATTATAAGATTTTTCTAGGGGTGCCAATAATTGTGGCACACATGTTTTAGGGAAAATATTTTTTTAATGTCAACAGTTTTTTTTTTCTTTCAATAATTTTACTTCAATGAAAAGGTAAGATTTTTGTGAATATTTTGAGTGAAAGACCAAGAGGATAAACAGCAAAGACATATTGTTTATAGCCTGTTTTGCTCATATTCACTAGGGCACTGTACAGAGGTATCCAGAAAATGTGTTTATTTTTTTGTAGTTTATATTTATATTTGTGTAATTCTAGTTTGTTTCATTTATTGAATGGTTATTGAGTAGGATCTCAGAGGATGATATGACTGGGATCTGTGACTGCATAAGCTACTACATTACTGCTGAGATGGGAGCAGTGGGTGAATCTACCCAGAGAGTCACCTTTCCTTCGACCATAAGGAATGAACAGACCCAGGCTTTTACAGAGCTGCAGTAACTGTTTGCCATTTCTGTTTACAATACTGGCATTGCTCTCAAGTGGTCTAAAGTTGTTTGCTTTGATTAATCTGAGGGTCATCAATGTATTTATCCCCATTTGATTAATCTCAGTGTCATCAATGTATGTATTCCCATTTTATTTATCTGTGTGTCATTAATGTATGTATTCCCTTTTGATTTATATGTGTGTGATTAATGTATGTATTCCCATTTGGATTATCTGTGTGTCATTAATGTATGTATTCCCATTTGGATTATCTGTGTGTCATTAATGTATGTATTCCCATTTGAATTCATATAATCTGATTCTCTGTCAGTTCCCCGCCATTCATGTCTCCCATAACCCAAGACTGGGCCTTTAGATTGGAACTGTATAATTTCTTTCTCATACAGGTTAATATACTGTAGTTATCATAATTGTTATGGATTATAATTTCTGATGATAGTATTTGAAAGGGGCGCCAAATAGATTGCACACAGGCAAATTTGAATATCTGAGGAAGTGAGTTCCTTTTATGACTTAATCCATACATGTGAAGTCCCCTCTGTTCATTGCGGGTTTTTCTCTCAACAAAACAACAGTTCCCTCGGACTCCCTTCCACATTTGACATGAGAATGTTTAACAGAAGAAATAATAAGGAATGGAGAGACCAGTGGCGTAAGGTAGTTACAACGGGCCCATATGCAGGCTTTTAAGACGGGCCCTAGAGAATGCTAATTAACCTGCCAAAGACAATGATGGTGCACTTCTACACCTGCATCATCGAGTCCATCCTCACCTCCTCCATCACCGTCTGGTACGCTGCTGCCACTGCCAATGACAAAGGCAGACTGCAGCGTATCATCCGTTCCGCCGAGAAGGTGATTGGCTGCAATCTGCCCTCTCTACAGGACCTGTTTGCCTCTAGGACCCTGAGGCGGGCAGGTAAGATTGTGGCCGATCCCTCACACCCGGGTCACAAACTTTTCGAGGTCCTTCCCTCCGGCAGGAGGCTGCGGTCCATCAGGACCAAAACCTCACGCCACAAAACCAGCTTCTTCCCGGCTGCCGTTGGCCTTAGTAACAAGGCCACCTGACGTGGACTCTCATCCCGCCCCCACACCTCAAGCCTGTTATGTTAACACACACTACATTGCACACTGCACATTGCACATCCACTTTTGCACTCCTGCCCTGCTTTTTGTATTGTAGTACTTATTGTGTTTGTGTAGTACTTACTGTGTTTTTATGTTTTATGTTATGTGTAGTACTTTCTGTGTTTGTATGTTTTTATGTTTACTGTATGCACCTATACATCAGAACAAATTCCAGGTAGGTGTAAACCTACTTGGCAATAAATACTATTCTGATTCTGATTACTATCGTAGCGCTCCCTTCTTCCAGCCCCTGCGCCTAAAAAAATGCTAAACAAAGATGTTTGGTATCGATATAAATAGTGTTTAATTAATCAACCTTACATATTTCAGAAGTGACGGGTGTGTACACAATGAACAAAGTCTTGTATGACTCTCAGCGGGAACATTTCTTACCGTAATGTTTTTTTTTTAAAGTAATAATAATAGAATGCTGACACACCACTCAGGGCAGCGATGCTGATCCCAGCTGAACTTCTGCACTGCTGCTAGCATGGGGTCCTCCGTGGCGGACCCCTTGGGCTGGGGACCGTTTGTTAAAAAGCCAAAAGAATCTAATTCAGGCAGCTTTGCCACCTCCTCCTCCGGTTCTTTTTCCTACTGCCACTTCTATGCTTAAAACGCTTGCAGGTGTGCTGTGCTCAATTCACTTGCTTGTCTTGACCTTCAAATTTGTTTAACTAGCTATATCGTATTGTATCGTCACATGATCAAATACAGACTTGACATTGGACAACAACATGCATGTTACCCAGCAATCATCATTGCAAATATGAATATGACAAAAATACCTAAAAATACCAAAATAATAAAGAATATAAGAACTTATTAATTTAATTGCATAGTTTTTTAATAGTTTAGATAGTGTATGTAGGATAAGCATATCATTTTGTCATTAATTGCTACTATTTTTCCCCACAAATAATACCGACGTTAACGGATATACGTTTGCCTTTTCTAGTTTATATATAGCATTAGAAACTTGCCACAGTGTAATATCAGTTCATTTCTGAACGCAAGCATATTTAAGCAGTGAAAATTAGGATCTTAGACTTCTGTCAGACTTCTGTCTCACGGGCCCAGGTGCGACTGCACCTGCTGCATCCCCTTTAGTAACGCCACTGGGAGAGACATTTAGTTTCCCCCTCCCCCATCTCTGACACTAACACATCTATGAACTGTTGATGAGCCCACAACCTTCATATGAGGTGTCGTTTAGGCCATGAGTCAAGGAAGCTTGCACAAACACTTTTTTTGTACAGGCGCTAATTACGGCTTGTCGATTATATATTGTACACCCCCACACACATACATAAATCCCCCCCACACAAACATACTTGAAAAAAAAAACTCACTTCAAGTTTTTGTATTTATTCAATTCATGTACCCTAACAATTTGTGTTTCAATCTGTACACTAACATACGTTTCAAATATGATAAAAAATACTTGTTGTTGTTGTTTAAAACTCAGCTAATCAAGAAATATTTCAGTAAGAGATACTCCATCATGTATTATCAGGGCAGCACATCAAGTTTTTGTATTTATTCAATTCATGTACCCTAACAATTTGTGTTTCAATCTGTACACTAACATACGTTTCAAATATGATAAAAAATACTTGTTGTTGTTGTTTAAAACTCAGCTAATCAAGAAATATTTCAGTAAGAGATACTCCATCATGTATTATCAGGGCAGCACATCATTGGAATGGATCCTCTGATGCCTCTTGAGAATAGATATTCGGCTAAAGGCCTTTCCACATTGAGAACACTGATGTGGCTTTTCTCTGGTATGTGTAATCTGATGTTTGTTGAGGTCAGAGCTACTCCTGAAATACTTTCCACATGTAGTACACCGATACGGCTTTCCCCCAGTATGGACTTTCTGGTGTTTCTTGAGGTGACACAATTGATTGAAGGCCTTCCCACATGTACTGCACTGGTGTGGCATTTCCCCAGTATGGATCATCTGGTGTAACTTGAGCTGAAACATTTTAGTAAAGGCCTTCCCACATGTACTGCACTGGTGTGGTTTTTCCCCAGTATGGATCATCTGGTGTGTCTTGAGAGAAGACATGCAACTTAAGGCCTTCCCACATGTACTGCACTGGTGGGGATTTTCCCCAGTATGGATCATCTGGTGTGTCTTGAGATGACACATGTGACTATAGGCCTTCCCACATGTACTGCACTGGTGTGGCTTTTCCCCAGTATGGACCATCTGGTGTGTCTTGAGATGATACATGTGACTAAAAGCCTTCCCACATGTACTGCACTGGTGTGGCTTTTCCCCAGTGTGGATCATCTGGTGTGTCTTGAGAGCAGACATGCAACTTAAGGCCTTCCCACATGTACTGCACTGGTGGGGATTTTCCCCAGTATGGATCCTCTGGTGTGTTTTGAGAAGTGTAATTTGCCTGAAGGCCTTCCCACATGTAGTGCACTGATGGGGCTTTTCCCCAGTATGGATCATCTGGTGTCTCTTGAGAGCAGACATGCAACTTAAGGCCTTCCCACATGTACTGCACTGGTGGGGATTTTCCCCAGTATGGATCATCTGGTGTGTCTTGAGATGACACATGTGACTATAGGCCTTCCCACATGTACTGCACTGGTGTGGCTTTTCCCCAGTATGGACCATCTGGTGTGTCTTGAGATGATACATGTGACTAAAAGCCTTCCCACATGTACTGCACTGGTGTGGCTTTTCCCCAGTGTGGATCATCTGGTGTGTCTTGAGAGCAGACATGCAACTTAAGGCCTTCCCACATGTACTGCA